>NC_134950.1:126790956-127101135 GCF_965638725.1 Aptenodytes patagonicus
AGTAAAACTATAAATCAAGCTCAGGAAAACCTGATGCTCTCACAGTATTAGGAAAAGCAATAGCAGAAGGCTGGAGAATCCAACAGAAGATTTGATAGCACTAGAGAAATCTAAGCTGAACTGAAGAGCAGGCTTCAGTCTTCTTAGGCTTAGTTCAGATCTCAGGAAGTCACTATTGACACACCACAATTTTGTGTGTATGACAAATGAAAGGCAATGCAGCAGCTACAGCTGCAAATAGTTTCCAGGGAGGCTCATCTGAAAGCCTGGATAAGCGAGGACACCAGCACAAGAAAGAGAACAAGCCAAACCAAATGTTAATTCCAAGAAAAAGGCAGGAAAACATAATGTATAAATCAAAGGTGATCTAAATTACTCTGATTATTGGTGACAAGCAAAATAAATGACCCATATTAGCATATCTAAGGGAAGAGCGAACTGGATTTCACAGTCCAGAAGATCATGTGCCTAGCAGATTTTCACCTTCAGAACAGTTACTGAGAAAGCACATCAAGTGGCAAAACAAGCTCATTAACTTAATCAGTTTTTGACAGCATCCGACAGCCTCCATCACTGCTCACTCAAACACTAACAGAGGCATCTGAAGGTTGATCAGGAGCAAAACAGATCTTTGTTGTTGCAGACACGAGGGGCCACGGCTGTGTTGTTCCTGTCGTGGGAGGTGAACAGCAAAAACTGTTGTTTTTACTGTCTTGAAAGACAATGTGGAAAGAGCCCCGTTACCCTTCCTCCCGTCCCTGTAGTAGCCACCCTCTTACTCATCCCAACATCACGTTGGCCACAGCACCAGAAAAAGTGGGTTCCCAGGGCTCTGCCATGGGCAACATACACAGCCGGGCCACTGTCATTTTGGTCCAGGCTGCTGTTTACTTCGCCCGCTTGTAGCAACTCCGCATCTTTATAGGCCATGGGTTCCTATTAAAAATAACAACAAGCCTTAATATGAGCTATCAAACCGAAGCAATGAAATAAAGGCATGGGAGCAAAATATGTTGTTTGTCTTCTGCAGGACACTGCCATGGATTTTGATATGAAGAATGGATAAATGGATACTATCTAAACATAGTCTTGGCCCTCTAGCAGGAGACTAAGGTTTGGTATTCAATGCCAAAATAGCAAAGTCGCAGTTCAACTATCACACAGGCTGCCTCAAAACTTCACACACAGTACAGATAACACAAACAAGATGCTGTTAATGATAAGTTAACAAAAATTAAAAATCACAAATGAATTTGGAAAGTAAAGAAACGGAAAACATGACAGAATTCATATATGTTGGCGCTGGCATGAATGTTAGGAGGGATATTCATAAAGACCTATCGGCAAACTGTTAAGCATTTACTCATTCAAACAAAACCAAAATGTGGCCATCAAAATCAATACTTAAGACTGCAATACAAGTACTCTCCACCTTAACAAACTGGTATAGACAAATACCCTTGAAAGATGTATTTGTTGTATTTCGTCTCTGTAATTTATCTTAAAAATAGGATGAAAATAACCTAGTTCATTTGCTAAGAACAAAACCTTACCATCTATCTTGGCAGGAGCACCACCAGGCAGCTGGGGAACATGTAAGGGAGTCTCTCCATTGGCTTTTCATCAGAGAGGGATACTATATGAGACCTGATAGAGAGAATGCACCAAAACCAGGCCGGGGTATCAACACGTGTACAAGAGCAAGCTACTATTTGAGATTACAGGATGTATTCCAGTTATGATACATCATTTATATAAATTTATTGTCCTTATTCTATTATTGTCTATACTATACAGCATATACCACAAGACCTACAAGCATTTTTGGGTTTTTTTTTCTTGCTATTAAAAAAATACTGGGTTTCTACTGCTCTTTCATCTGAGATTCCTTGGTATTGGTGACTTATCTAAAAGTCAGACTCAAGAGTTTGTTTTCCTAATAATTTTTGATTTTTTTTTTTTTAATGTTTGGGTTTGGCAAAAGATGAATCTTGAGGAACTGGAATAAACAAACCTGACTAAGCACATAAAGCTACCTCTTCGAGTGCTATTTTAAAAGACAATTAAAAAAAAAAAAAGGATGCTGCAATAATCATTGATTCTTTGCGTTACAGGGTAGAAGAAAGGCTTACTCTAAGCTTGGGCCACACATTGCAAAGCCTCATAGAAACCAAAAAGGGAGATATGTTGCATGTCTCAAAGAACTATGGATAAAATATGCATGATGATTTAAGCTTGGGAGGCCCAGAAAGGTTATTTATTTTTCCTGTCTGGGAAAGAGTTATTTGTTTGTTTAATTGTACTGTGCCTTTTAATGAGGAATGTTAAGGAATCTTCCATTGACAGGAAAAACAATACAGTCCAAACCATTTCAGCAAGCATGCCTATTATTCACTGGGTAGTATTATTCATATGACATGCATTGTATTTGCTGCAAACAGGAGAAACATTTGCTGTTTTGCTCAGCTGAACAGAGAACAGCTCCTCAGCCATGCTTTATCTATTTTTTTCAAATATTAAATATTACATCACTGTGAAATAAATTAATTGACCTGTGCTGTGAACAAATAAATTACACAATTCAATATGCTGCTTTGAATTTGCAGCTCATTTCAGCAAGCCCGTTTTGCAGTAGCTCTAACATATGAGTTAAGTAAGCCTTTCTGACAGGTGTAAAAGCCTTTCATACCACTTGCAAGGTTATGCTAGCGAAATATGACAGAAAACGTGGACTAGTCACAATATCATATGTTCCATATCAGCAAGTATCATAACAGAAAGGCTCACTACACCAAATAAAATGTACTATGTGGTAAAACAATGGGTGCGCAGAAATAATGACATAACAGATCAGGCAGGAGCTGGGGCTCCAATTTGGCGGGTTGCTTTGCCATAGGATTAACCCAAATGAGACCTCAATATCTGGGAAAAATAAAATAATGACGTTATCCATCAGGAGTATTACACTATGTTTGGTTAAGTAGAGAGGAAGCAACATTTATTTATTTGTTTGCTTTTTTAATGCTACAAAGAGTTATACAAGCTTTTGGCAGTTTTCACATGCCTTGCCTTCCTCTGCCATCCTGTTGCGTGCACTTTCTCAAAGGGACTTTACTGACCTCTCTTCCCAGATGTTTCGTATTTGAGGAAGTGTCATAAATCACTGCTGGAGCAGGAGACATTGCTGGCTCTGACCCATACAGTGCTCCAAATCCGAGTTGGATTTTGTTTTGCCTAATTAGTGGCTCACGCCCACCCCTTGGCTCACGTGCCTGTGCTCATCCAGGCGATACTCTGCATACTTCACAAAGAACATTTTAATGGCCTTGGCCAGGGGATGCTTTTGGTTGTTACCAAAGCTGGGAGTATCTGCCGAGCGCCTCCATTCAGAAGAACAGCGAATGCTGGAAGGGAGCTATTTCTCTATCATAAGACTGAACAGCTGATAAGCCAAACATCATCTAACTACTCACTAGTGCTCTGTGCCTTGGGAAGAGCTCTATCCTGGAAAAAATGAGTCTGTGTGGAACTACAAGCTGGACTTCAATCAGGGTCTCTGTGCTACAAGGGCAGCGCTGCATTTGGTATGCGATCCAGAAAATTCTGTAGAAGGTTCATGTGAATTACACATTGCCTCATGTTGAGAGTCAGGCAGCCAAAACATATTGTTCTAAACATCCCCGCTCACATGAACTTCAGCCACTATTTACTAGCATTCAAGGAAAAAAAATAAATAAAAATGACATCAACACTAATCTAATGCTTCGATTTTTTACTAGGGGGACAGCTGTTTATACCAGTCTGCCTCACGTCCATGAAAAAGCACAGCTTACCAGGACAGTTGAGGGCTGACAGTGAGCAGAACTGAAAACCAGGTGGTTTAAGTTCCTCAAACCTGAATTCATGCAAACAAAACAGATTTTTTTTTTCTGCCTCCCTTAAAAAAAAAAAAAAAAAGCCCTAACAGGTCTTCAGGAAAAGAAACAAGAACAAGTGAGGTATCAACAAACACAAAACCAAGCCACGAGGATAAATAAACCGGGGATTAACTGTTTTGCTCTATGACCATCAAAGTCTGTCAGCTAGCATCTATTTCTAGAACTTCCAATTCAAATTACATCTAATGAGTTTACAGTACAATTTTTAAAGGGTCTCGCCTGAGTCATAAAGACTGAAGCAACCATTAAGCCCCATTTGTTAACAGCTATGATAACTACACTGTCATTACGCACACTGTAGGACACTGTGCTACACAAAGGACTAATGTTATTGCACCAGACTAGAAGCACTTTAAAGTCATCTTATGCAACTAGTAAGACAGGCAAAACACATTTTCTGATCATAAAAAGCATTCTGGAAATTGCCGAAAATCATGTATTAGCATCAACTGTACATTTAAAATATTACCTCATTCTACCATTTAAATAGACCATGTTCACCCGTCAAGTTTAGCTTTGCAGTTTCTGTTAACTATGGTTATCAAGACACACAACTGTTGTGGTTACATTTTCATTTGGGTTTGATTATAGTTTTGCCCTCTTACTCCCTTTAAATTATTTATTATTATTTGAGGCAGCAAATTCATCCCCCCTTCAATTTTTCTAACAACATTAATTAATGTGTTATTCTTATTGTAACTGTTCGCTGAGTCTAGACCACGACATGTCGTGTCACTGAATCACAGAATAGTTTGGGTTGGAAGGGACCTCTAAAGGTCATCTAGTCCAACCTCCCTGCCATGGGCAGGGACATCTGCAACTACATCAGGTTGCTCAGAGCTCCGTCCAACCTGACCTTGAATTTTTCCAGGGATGGGGCATCCACCACCTCCCTCGGCAACTTGTGCCAGTGTTTCACCACCCTCAGTGTAAAAAATTTCTTCCTTCTAGCTAGTCTAAATCTACCCCCCTTTAGTTTAAAGCTATTCCCCCTTGTCCTGTTGCAACAGGCCCTGCTAAAATGTTTGTCCCCATCTTTCTTATAAGCCCCCTTTAAGTATTGAGAGGCTGCAAGAAGGTCTCCCTGAAGCCTTCTCTTCTCTAGGCTGAACAACCCCAACTCTCTCAGCCTTTCTTCATAGGAGAGGTGTTCCACCCCCCTGATCATTTTCGTGGCCCTCCTCTGGACCCACTCCAACAGGTCCATGTCTTTCTTACGCTGAGGGCTCCAGAGCTGGACACAGTACTCCAGGTGGGGTCTCACCAGAGCAGAGTAGAGGGGCAGAATCACCTCCCTCAATCTGCTGGCTGTGCTGCTTTTGATGCAGCTCAGGATACAATTGGCCTTCTGGGCTGCGAGCGCACATGGCTGCCTCATGTCCAGCTTTTCATCCACCAGTACTCCCAAGTCCTTCTCGGCAGGGCTGCTCTCAATCCCTTCGTCCCCCAGCCTGTCTTGATACCAGGGATTGCCCCGACCCAGATGCAGGACCCTGCACTTGGCCCTGTTAAACTCATGAGGTTCACACAGGCCCACTTCTCCAGCTTGTCCAGGTCCCTCTGGATGGCATCCCGTCCCTCTGGCGTGTTGACCACACCACTCAGCTTGGTGCCATCTGCAAACTTGCTGAGGCTGCACTCGATCCCACTGTCTATGTCATTGATGAAGACATTAAACAGTACCGGTCCCAATACAGACCCCTGCGGGACGCCACTTGTCACCATTCTCCATCTGGACATTGAGCCGTTGACCACTACCCTCTGGATGCGACCATCTAACCAATTCCTCACCCACCGGACAGTCCACCCATCAAATCCATACCTCTCCAGTTCAGAGAGAAGGATGTTGTGGGGGACCATGTCAAAGGCCTTACAAAGGTCCAGAGAGACGACATCTGTAGCCCTTCCCATGTCCACTGATGTCGTCACTCCATCAGAGATGGCCGCTAGGCTGGTCAGGCAGGACTTGCCCTTGGTGAAGCCATGCTGGCTGTCTCGAATCACCTCCCTGTCCTCCATGTGCCTTAGCATAGCTTCCAGGAGGAGCTGTTCCATGATCTTGCCAGGCACAGAAGTGAGACTGACTGGCCTGTAGTTCCCCGGGTCTTCCTTTTTTCCCTTTTTAAAAATGGGGGTTATGTTTCCCCTTTTCCAGTCAGTGGGAACTCCACCAGACTGCCACGACTTCTCAAATATGATGGATAGTGGCTTAGCAACTTCATCCACCAGTTCTTTCAGGACCCGCGGATAGATCTCATCGGGTCCCATGGACTAGTGCACCTTCAGGTGCCTTAGATGGTCTTGAACCTGATGTTCTCCTGCAGTGGGCGACTCTTCCTTCTCCCAGTCCCCGCCTTTGCCTTCTGCGGCTTGGGCGGCATGGCTTGAGCACTTGCTGGTGAAGACCAAGGCAAAAAAGTCATTGAGTACCTCTGCCTTCTCCATGTCCTGGGTAACCAGGTCTCCTGTTTCGTTCCGGAGAGGGCCCACATTTTCCCTTGTCTTCCTTTTATCCCCGACGTACCTATAGAATCTTTTCTTGTTGCCCTTGATGTCCCTGGCCAGATTTAATTCTACCAGGGCTTTAGCTCTCCTAACCTGATCCCTGGCTGCTCCGACAATTTCCCTCTATTCCTCCCAGGCTACCTGTCCTTGGTTCCACCCTCTGCAGGCTTCCTTTTTGTGTTGGAGTTTGTCCAGGAGCTCCTTGTTCATCCATGCAGGCCTCCTGGCGTTTTTGCCTGACTTCCTCTTTGCTGGGCTGCATCGTTCCTGAGCTTGAAGGAGGTGATCCTTGAATATTACCCAGCTTTCTTGGGGCCCTCTCCCCTCCAGGGCTTTGTCCCATGGTACTCTACCAAGCAGTTCCCTGAAGAGGCCAAAGTCTGCTCTCCTGAAGTCCAGGGGAGTGAGCTTGCTGTGCGCCCTCCTCGGTGCCCTAAGGATCTTGAACTCCACCATTTCGTGGTCACTGCAGCCCAGGCTGCCCTTGAGCTTCACATTCCCCACCAGCCCCTCCTTGTTGGTGAGAACGAGGTCCAGCATAGCACCTCTCCTCGTTGGCTCCTCTACCACTTGGAGAAGGAAGTTATCATCGACGCATTCCAGGAACCTCCCGGACTGCTTATGCCCTGCCGTGTTGTCCCTCCAAGAGATGTCGGGGTGGTTGAAGTCCCCCATGAGGACCAGGGCTTGTGAGCGTGAGGCTGCTCCTATCTGTCTATAGAGGGCCTCATCCGCTCGGTCTTCCTGGTCAGGTGGCCTGTAGCAGACCCCCACCGTAATGTCACCTGTCCCTGCCCTCCCTTTAATCCTGACCCACAAGCTCTCGGTCGGCTCCTCATCCATCCCCAGGCAGAGCTCCATGCAGATATGTCCATGCTGGTGCTGTCAGCAGATACGTTAGCAAAAGTGATGAAAACTGTGGAGCTATACTTGAAGCTCAATGGGTAATCAGAGCTTATGTACTTGTAATTAATTTATCACCACACTGAAGATTTGAAATTGAAATCTACTGACCAGACTCTGATCTTAATGCATACCTGGAGAACACTGAGGATCTGAGAGATTATTCTAATTTCATAGAATCATATCATAGAATGGTTTGGGTTGAAAGGGACCTTGGAACTAGATGATCTTTAACCCCCCCCTGCCATGGGCAAGGACACCTTCCACTACAACAGGTTGCTCAGAGCCCCATCCAACCTGGCCTTGAACGCTTCCAGGGATGGGGCATCCACAACTTCTCTGGGCAACCTGTTCCAGTGCCTCACCACCCTCATGGTGAAGAATTTCTTCCTTATATCTAATCTAAATCTACCCTCTTTCAGTTTAAAGCCATTACCCCTTATCCTATCACTACATGCCCTGCTAAAAGTCCCTCTCCAGCTTTCTTGTAGGACCCCTTCAGATACTGGAAAGCTGCTATAAGGTCTCCCCAAAGCCTTCTCCTCTCCAGGCTAAACAACCCCAACTCTCTCAGCCTGTCTTCATAGGAGAGGTGCTCCAGCCCTCTGATCATCTTCGTGGCCTTCCTCTGGACTCAATCCAACAGGTCCGTGTCCTTCTTATGTTGGGGGCCCCAGAGCTGAGAGCAGTTCTTCAGGTGGGATCTCATGAGAACAGAGTAGAGGGGGAGAATCACCTCCCTCGACCTGCTGGTCACACTTCTTTTGATGCAGCCCAGGATACGGTTGTCCTTCTAGGCTGCAAGCACACATTGCCAGGTCATGTCGAGCTTCTCATCAACCAACACCCCCAAGTCCTTCTCCTCAGGGCTGTTCTCAATCCATTCTCCGCCCAGCCTGTATTTGTGCTTGGGATTGCCCCGACCTATGTGCAGGACCTTGCACTTGGCCTTGTTGAACTTCATGAGGTTCGCACAGGCCCACCTCTCAAGCCCGTCAAGATCCCTCTGGATGGCATCCCTTCCCTCCAGCATGTCGATCGCACCACACAGCTTGGTGTCGTCAGCAAACTTGCTGAGGGTGCACTCAATCCCACTGTCCATGTTGCCAACAAAGATGTTGAACAGCACCGGTCCCAATACCTACCCCTGAGGAACACCACTCATCACTGGTCTCCACTTGGACATCAAGCTGTTGACCGCAACTCTTTGAGTGCGACCGTCCAGCCAATTCCTTATCCACTGAGTGGTCCATCCCTCAAATCCATGTCTCTCCAATTTAGAGACAAGGATATCATGCGGGACAGTGTCAGACGCTTCACACAAGTCCAGGTAGATGATGTCAGTTGCTCTTCCCTTATCCACCAGCAATTTACAGTGGCATAGCTAACATTGGATTCTGGGGTTTTGCATCTTTAGTTCTAGAAAATCAGGGGTTTCGATACAGCACATACATCTGAGATATTGTTAGAAAAACTAGCTTGATCTCAGTCTTAAGAAGATCTTTATCTTCCCACTTATTTAAAGAAAGTGAAATGGAACAATGACACATCACAGGATCTTGCGGCCATGATACATCAGGCTAGAAATCATACAGGAGACCTTTGATTGCTCTTCTGTATCAGAAAGGAGGTGTCTCTGACAGACAGCATTGGCAGAAGGTATTGCAGTAGTAGTGGATCAATGTTGAGAGGACTGGTGGAATGGATATCAAGTGATAATGACTGTTACTCTACCACCTAGGTGTTTGCCCTAAAAAAATACGTTGCATTCATATAGCCCATGTGCAGCTGAGAAGTGTACGGTTTCCCTTCAACATTTCACCCAAGGTATTCTCAGAAAGCCTAATGACTTAGATCCAAAGAAAGCAGATGTATTATACAAGATGCACTAGTTTATAGAAACAGATCAATCACAGCACAGCATTCCACTTTGCACAGAAGAATGTGAAAGGAAAGACAACTTAGAGTAAAATTTAAAAAATCAAGTCTCTGGAATCCCCAGTTAATAATCAGTTTATATACAGCTTTAACTATGATATTGCGATGAATTCTCTAGATAAAAGGGAAGAATTAGCACACTTTTTATATAGGCTTACCAAAACTAGAAAGAAAGAAAAACCTGGTCAAATCTGTATGTTGAAGGTAGCCTTTGTATTCTAGAGAAGGAATCATCACACCGTTTGTTTATAAGCTTCAGAATAAACAAGGCATCACTGCAGGGACTCAGTCCTTGTCCTCTCTTCCTGAACAAGTCACTTCATCATTATTATTTTCTGAAAGAATTATTTATAAAAGATTCCTATGGATATTCATTTGGGGGCATATGCCTAAAGAGATAATCACTTAATATAACGAACATCTTAATTTAGAGTTAAGATTTGACAGCATGTTCCTCTTAATGTTCAACTGGTAACTACCAAAATGTCTCGGCTTAAAAAGGGACTTTAATCTGAGGGAGGAGGATGGGAGGTGCACAACGTCTAATGGCAGAGCAATGTTTTAATCCTCTTATCAGTCACAAACCTTCTGTCTTACAGTGTTTATACTAGTTACTGTAGCTATTTAATTTCTAACTCAAAGGCTTTCCCACATCTTACTATGACCTCTTGCCTGCAAGGTTTTGACTTCTCCTACTTCCAAGTGGAGTCAATATCTATCTTTTAATGCCCCACAATTTCAAGTGGTCAGGGTCACAATTTGCTGTGTGCTAGCGGTCAATTCACATCTAAAAGTTGGTTGCTTACTCTTCTCATTAAATTAAACTTCTAGGCAAGACTAATGAACTTCTCACTGGTTTGCTCTAATTCCTTCTAGTCTTACGTTCTTACTGCCGGCACAGACTACGCTGGCCTGCTTCGGGCTTTCCTCAGACCAAGTGCAGCCTGCGAGCAGCCCTGCACCCAGGCGCGTTCGCTGTCCTGGACTATATAATCCAACACTCCGACTCTCCAAGGCATTCATCATTTTGCTGCAACTTGTTCCTAAGGCAGACACAAATATTGCAAGCTCAACAGCGGAATGGACTGGGAAGTTGCCAGACAAATAGTTTTCCTCTGAAAAATACCCCAATCCATTTAAATTAACACAAAACAGTGTAGTGGTTTCCACAGACCTTTCACCTCCACATTGTAAATTCTACTCAAAGTTGCGACAGGGCTAAGGGCGGCAGAGCAGCCTGAAGGTCAGAACACCCTTGGAGGGGTGGAAGAGGTCAGGCTGGGCACTGATTCAGACCCAGAGCTCCAACATGACTTTTCCACCCCTCAGCCAGCTGTTTGGACGGGGTGTTTCTTTCTGGTGGTTATGACACTCTAACAGTGCCAAGCTAAGGACAGGAGAGAAGCAGGTACAGAGAAAATATCTTCTACTACATCAACAGATGGTTGGAAAAGATACTTTTGCACACACAAGCTTCTCTTCAGATTTGAAAAAGCAACAGAGTGGGGTTTTTTCCCCTCTCTCTCTCCTCCCCTGCCTCCATTTCAAAAAATCTTGGGTTCACCCCAATACAGAATAGGTGAAGAAATCCTCAAAAAAACTTAACAGATGGGAAACCCATTTTTTTGCCATTTCATCTAAGAGTATTAATTCACTGCTGACTGCAGCTGACAGAGAAGTTGGACCTTGAAGGATAAAAACCGACTGAAACAGCACTCCAAATGGACATAGGAAAGTACTAGGCAAAAGCTTATTTCTAACAAAATAATTCACAGAAGTGTTGTTCCAGCTGACACTGCTTGCTCATATGCATCTTCCAAAAATAAAATAACTGGCAAAAAAGAGAGAATTTGGGCCCCAAAAAAATTGTGCAGAGATTTTGGGGTTTGAGTCTGAGGGTCTTCTGTTTGTTTAAGATGGATATCTGTAACTACACCTACTTATAAATGAAGTATTTACAGACAAGAACATTTATGTTTGGGAATGGTCCGCATTCCTGGCTTTTTCATGACAGCCAAGAAAATAGTCCTTCAGTTAGTTCAAACTTTGTATTGATACGTCCAACCAGTAAAAACACAACTCAGCTGAGCTGCGCAGATGTTTTGAACTGGCCCAAAAGGCCAAGCAATGTGATCAACATCCTACCACCTTAAAGCTGTTTCCCTGAGCATTCAAGCACACATCTGTACTGCATATTTCTTCTTTCACCAATGACATCCAATAAAAAGCAACTAATTTAACAAGCTTGCCAGTAGATGCTTCAATATTTCACTTATGTCAGAAAACAGATTGTTTTTTAAAAAACACAGCTATTTAATATATCATTGCTGCTTGGACCTGGAAGCCGGGCATCAGACACGCAGCTTACAGAAGTCACTGAAACCAGGGAATAAAAATGTATTTGTAAAACAGTATATTGATTTTTTTATCTTTTTTTAAGGGCGTGTGGAATTTTCCCTGGGTGTAATTCAACATGCCTTGTCAAAGAAACATTTTCTTTGTGTGTGCAAATTGAGCATTTATCCTTTCGGCCATTTGGGAGCCAGCAGCTTTGTGCTCTTGATGTCCCTCGTGCCACTGGCATGCATAAGCTTTCCTCATCCATTTCATACCAACCTTTCAGTATTGTGACCACCGGAGACAGACTGAAGGCTTCCTCTTAACTGCATTCACTTCTGATATCACTGTGCTTCCTTTGTAGTCCTTCAAAATGGATAAACTTTGAAGAAGCCCTCTAATACTCAAACTCTGAAAAGACCCGCTGCGTTCTCAGCTTGCAGTCACCACTGGTGCCCACTGGTCTTGCCCAAAGACCAAAAAAAAAAAACCAAAAACATTTCCAGGAAACTCTTATATTGCCTTCTCTCGCCTTCCTTTTCACAATCCAATCCCCTCTTTTTTTACCTCCAGGTATTTCTAGAGCAATTGGGACCCTTCCTTTTTACTATATGTGATCTATTAGCTGCATAACTTTACAGACCAAGATTTAGGTTTCACAGTGATTCTCATGCAGCTAAAACCTCGGGAGTTGAGGGAAAAAATGGACTTATGAGGGCTAATTTGTCTGGCTGACCACACCAAAACCATAAAGATGACATGAAAATCAGAGAAATAACTGAGTAGATAGGTGGTCCGGCTCCAAAGAAGATGGTTCTTGAGTCCTAACATCTGGGGGAGCAATCATTTTCCATGTATAATAAGCTCAGCTATTTATTAACATTAAAGTATTTTACAAAGGGAAAAGTAGTGTGGAACAAATACCAACTAAAAAACCCAGATCCAACAAAAAGGAAAAAAATCAAAGACATTTTAATTTTCCATATTCAATAATGTTTGTTCCCATAAGCATAAAGCATTAGTTCTTTCCCTTTACGATAATTTGATAGCCATGATATTAAAAATACAATGATACCAGAAATGTACAGAGAGGAAAAAATGCCAGCAATAAGTTTAATTATACTGAGAAAGGATAGGAACAACTAATGGCATTCTCCAATTAGAAAAGTGACCAGCATTTTTTCCCCTTAATTTTTAAAAAATGTTTAGTATTAAGAACTATTTATGATTTCCTCTGCAAACTTTTTGCAAATGTTTAATTATGCCCATAATCTCCCCTTATCCTCCAGCCACTGGAAGCAGGTATCTTGACAGTGGAAAATTATCTGCAAGTACTGAAGTGTTTAAGATTGGGAAAAAATGTGTAAGCTAGGTTGGTTGCAGGATACTGCCCTAGCCTTTCACCTCTGCTGAGCTGGAAAAAAAATCTGCCTTAGGTCATAAGTCAAATGGGCTTCGTGATATAAAGGAGTCCCTCGGGAACGCAGAGAAATGAGGAGTGAGAAAGACAGATGCACTAGGACTCATAACCTACTTCTGTATTGCTGTGAGCCTGCTTCCTATTAAAACCTCACACAAGCACGCTCCTTCCTGCTGAATTTTACCCGGATGCATCCTAGGAAACTCTTGAAAAATCAAAGCTTTCAATCACACACACACACAAAAAGCCCTTCAACAGTTCTTGGACCTACATCCATCTTTATTCAGCGGGCTGAGCTCTCGGCATGGAAAACGCTGGGTTAATTCCTGACTCCCCTGCCTGTAGGTACAGGCATTTGTGTCCCGTGCCCTGCCATCTTCAGCGAGGTGACTCCAACAGCAGGGCCCCTGCCACTGCCCTTGGCAGGCTGTGCCATAAGCCTGCTCTCAGGAACTGGGTTTTAAACGTTCAGCCTCGTCTTCCTTCTTTTCATTTAATCCTGTAAGCCTTCATCTTACTTTCCTGAATCATCCTCCAGGCCGGGTAGTTAAGGAATCTCCTATTCCTATCAATCCCTAGTAGCTCAGGACAGCAGTAAAATACCCATGTGCCAGGAGAACGGTGCACACGGAATTAAGTGAGCAGCGAGGTTTCCACTACAATACTTTTCCTCTCTGCCATAAGCACTAAAAAAGCAAGGCAAAGCCTATAACGTTTGTAGGGAGTAGCAGTGACTTTCTCTAGTCCAGCTCACATAGCTGGAAAAGAAGAGAAAAGCTTTGGGGCACAAATGACTTTTTCAGACTCCCCCCTCCATATCATCATTGCACCGCCGCAGCTACACCTGTATTTCTACTTCTGTCATAAACTCTAAAATTATTATGCATATTTGTATGTGCGTATATGTAACTATGCATGTATAGATACTTACATCACACATGTATGTAGCAGAGGAAAAGAGCCAGACAGTGAGATTCTACAGATAATATGATGAACACATTGTACTACAGGCTTTGCATTAAAGGACATGTCCAAATAGTTCTTTCCTCTAGCTACTAAACGCAGTGCTTACACTGGACATACTGCAACAGAGCTGTAGCAACTGTATTAAAATTATATTCTGACAAGTAATAGTACAGTTTCACGAGGCTTTACACATGGTCAGGGATTCAACCCTGCCATTAAAGAGAACAGTCAGCCAGTAAATATCTTGTGCCATTCTTCCCTAACAGAGTGTAATTACACCCCAGCACACCAAACCGCTCTATCTCGTCCTTGCAACCTTTGTCCTTTAGCAAACCCAGAAAGGAGGGGGGGGGGGGGGGGGGGGGGGGGGGAAGAAAAAAGCTGGCATTCTTGCTCCAAGAGCATCACATACTACTTTTAATCTGCTTCAAGATTTCACTGCCCTTAGAAACACTGAACTCTCTTCTGTGTGAACAACCTGACAAGAAGCCAGGCAAAGGGCCACTCGTCGGTCAACAGGAAGTAAGCTGGGACAAAAGGTCCAAGTTGAGGAACGCTTCTCTGGGCTCTCTGTTGATGTGCAGCCTCGGCAGCCTGCGCCTGGGCCAGAGCCAGCATAAAAATGTACTCCGGGTAACTGTGGGCTTTGATTAAAAAGCCACAGAGCTTAATAACAAAACCTGACTGGAGAGAAAAGAGGACCAAAAAAGAAAGAGCCGAGCTTATGAAAAATAGCTCGTGCCTTCAGGCTTATTTGAAAAATGTGTTTTATTGACTTTTTACTCGATTAAAGGATATTCTTATTCTCTCCTTAGATACTGTCCACTGCTTCATACTGCACATCATTAGATGGTGAACCAAGGCAAAAGGGTTAGGTAAAGCAATCCAGAGCCACTGTGTGAACGAGTTCATGTTTCTCTCAGCATCTCGGAAAAAATGAGCTATTCGGAAATCCCATTAAACCCACACATGGACAGAAAATAATTGCATTTCCAGAACGTCTGTGTGTGCACTGACACTAAATACTAAGTACGTGTAGACCCAACTAGTTTCTAAGCACTTCTGAGTTTATTGTTGTGAGAAGCAGAAGCTTCCAGGCGGCTGAACCAAGTGGCATCGTCAGTGCCAAAAGGTGTTTGTTCACTGAAAAAATCTCCGAAGTGGGACTTCGGGCAGACATATGAAGGCTCTTTAGATATCACAACAGGTGTTCAAAACTAGCTGCTTAACCACAAAACCAAATCACTTGCCTCACTTGCAATAGCCCTTTATATGTACAGAGAACATGTAAACATCTCTTGCGTGGGAAGATCTGTCTGTAGCCATCCCTGTAACTTTACTGTACGCAGCTTTGGGGGATTCAGTCGGATGTGTCTCTCTCCTCCCCCCCCCCCCTTTAAAAAAAGCTTCTGAATTTCTTTTGCACATAAGGAAAAAATATCCTTAAAATGAGACTCAGAGCTCAAATATGACTTTCTAAAATAGGACTGTGGATTCCTCTCCAAGTAATTTTAACTGGATGACTAAAAATTTCAACTGAATTATTAAAAATAGAAAGATTCTTTTTCTTTACTGCCAGAAAATTTCCAAGTGCCCTGAAGTCAGTTGGCTCAAAAAGTATCACTAATAAATAGAAAGAATAAAAATAATTCACAATTTAAAATTCCTCATTACAATTTTTAATTTTTATGAGAAACCTTTTCCACTACATTATGTGGTATGCTTATAAAGGCCTTTGTATTTAAAACATGGTTAACTAGTTTTCCTTACAGTTCAGGATGACACTGAAGTATTGACACAGGAACAAATTACCATCCATCATTTGTTTGGCTACACCCTTTACAAGTTCTCACTCCATGAAAAATGCAAAGCAGCTTGCTGCTCCTTTGTTGAAGGTAACCTCTCTCGTAAATAACTCGCATTTGCCCCAACGTACTGGGTGGTGCGTGGACCTGAACAGTCACTGAGGAGCATGCAAGAACTTGCCACCTTAGAGTAACTTGCTCATATGAGCATTCACTCCCTCCTTCCTTCCTTTGTTGACTTTGTCATATAAATAGCAAGAATAAAAAGTGCTAAGAGGAGATTTTGCAACAAAAGCAATCCAATATGATGCTTAGGTCATACGGGGGACATACTTTTAACTAAGAAGGGGAATGACAGCCTGGCAACAGCTTTGAAAAACACATGCTGGAGTTCATAGTGCTAGCAAACTGAACAATGCCATAGGAGCACCAAAGAGCAGATCTTACTGCAATGCGTGAACAGGAAAGTGGTGCAAAAACCAACTAAAATAATCCTTCCCTTCCACTATTCAGTTCGGAGGTTTGTGCCCATTTACGAAAGGCACATTTCATGACCAACTGGGTAAGTCCAAAGTAAAACAGAAAAATAATTACAAGCCTAGATAGTATGAGCTAAGAGGAAAGACTGAAATAATCAGGCTCAGTTACTGGAGAAGGCAGAGGAGAGACAGGATAAGAGTCTTCTGTCAAATTAACAGTTGCTGCAATGTGTAGAGGTAAAACTATTTTACCATGTTCATGGGGAACAGTAGCCTGAAACACAGCAAGGAAAATAGATTAGATGCCAGAAAAAAACCTGTGGGTAAGCATAGCATACATTGCCTGGGAATTTCAGGAATCCCAATCATATAACTTTTTTGGGATAGGATGTAGGAATAACTGTAGGAAATAAATCAGATATTGTTAAGCCTATCTTCAGGTCAGGTGGATGGACTACATAAATTCTTACCAGCCCTATCTTCTATAAGTATCATTTTATAGAGCCCCATTTTAATCTCACTTGAAACTGCAGAATTTACACTAATATTGCACTGGATCTCTCTCACAACAACAGGTTTATACTACCTAGCTGTCATTGATAATTTGAAGCCTGTAATAAATACGTTTTGTAACTAACGAAATGTTATACATATTAAGCTAACTACCAGCTGAAGAAAGACCGCATATTTCATTGCAGCATTTTTTCACTTCTAAGAACACCCACATTTTTCTCACGTTAACCTCTGTAAACTAAAAGACAGATTAGCGTTCGAAAGCTTATGTATGAATTGTACCTACAAATCTCAATTTTATAAAAAAAAATGCATAGATATAAATTTCAGGCTATCCAGACAGTCAATCATTACACAGCTGGCACTTCTGTTGCTTTGTCTGTTACAATCTGTTTGAAATTACGTTCATCTTTCACTGTAAAAGCTTTCAGAAAACTTGAGAATCGTTTCTGATCCCTTTTATCTTCAACGCCCAGTAACAAGACCCGTGGAGGACACCTGCTTCTACCTTCTGGACATAGCTTTCTGCAATTTTAATTTGACTGGCAGAAAATAATAAACCTCAAAACTTCTTGATAGTGGTAGCCAGCTCTGTCATACTGACTTTCCGTAGTCATCCCCTCTAGAAGTCAGATCTTCAGATAGATTTATTAGGAAAATCTGAAAGATATTCCGGCGTACAGTGTCTGAAACACAAGGAACACTGATTTTCTATTTCCTCCTTTTGTGCGTTTTGTGTTGTTTTCCCTCTTGTTTGTTCATGTGTTACACTGTCAGGCACACTGGAATTAACTAGAAGATATGACCCAGATGTCAGTGCATTCGTAGTGGAAAAAGGCAATTTCAGAGTCTAGTGCTTAATAAAATTTTTGCATGATTTCCTACAGCTGTTATCCATGTGTTATTTCAGGATAGCTGAATCACTGCACTGTTAAAGAACTGAAATAAACACGCAAAACACGCTGAAAATGCAAATCCACAAGTTACTTTAATGTGGGATCTAAGTGTAACAAAGCATTTGGGGCTAGCACTGATAAATAACTACTACGTTATACTTGCCACCGGATTCTGGATTCCAAAACCAAAAACCTACTAAACACATGTATTTGCCGTATGTAATTATAACATCCTGATTTAGTCACTGGAGAGGCTCTTCTTTCCCTTAGGTTTGATCCTGTTTACTTGTGACACAATGTGGGTTCTCATTGCACTCTAGAATATAGAGACAAAATAAAAGTCTGTGGTTTAAAACACAAGCTAAATAGAAACCCTTCCATCTGAACTCCGTGTCCGATGATCCCAAGGGCCACAACAATGTGTAAGTTTCAGATGATAGTCCTGGAGCTTTAAAAAAATAGTAATTCCTTTTATCTTGAAATGTTAAAGAGAACAGGAATTGGTTTGCCCTATGTTATGAACAGGGATGTGATCACTCTTCATTGCCTACACCGCCTTTGAATAAGGAGCGTTTGCCCTAACCTGTCACACAACAGCAATATGAGTTCAACAAGTGTTAAGCTTACCCTAAAAAAATAGATGAAAAACATCCATGCTTATGAATACATTGCTACTGCACTTGGGTGGCCATCTGCAAGAGAAGAGATGCTGGGACCAAAGTCTCCTCTGGTATGATTCCAATGACCTCAAAGTTACACCAAGACCTACTTGCCCAACGCACTTACTGATACACATCAGGATTTTTAAATGAAAACATATCTTGGGTGAGAGATTTGCAGAAACGGATGCACAAAGCCTTAGAAGGGTTTTGTACACAGCATGGTGTAACCGAGTGATCCTGTCCAGCAAAACACCGGAAAAGCTCATTAATCAAGAGCCAAAAGCCCACACTCTGGATTTTTTTGTTTATCTTCGCATAATTTGTTTACATAAACTTTGCACAATATTTTTCAACCCACTGTTCCTTTGGTATTTACTTATCTTCCTAGAAAAAGCTTCCTGCCAAATAAATAATTAGAAGATAGATTTTCCCCTTCCTAATTATTAATTATTGCCACTAGTAAGAGAGGATATTTAAAGAGATTTGATAGTCAAGAACAGCCTACTCTGATATGTTCATCAGCAGTCCCACAATTTCAGCCCTTCACACCATTTCCGATAAAAATATAACATAAAATCATTAGAAAACATAAGGCTTATATAAAGGCAGATGGCTCAAAAGACCATTCCAGGTATAAAATACTAGGGCTGTGATTTAAGAAGGCCTTCCTGGAGGAAAGGAGATTTTGCAGAATTTCAGCTGAAGTCAGCTGTCTTCTCTGTAAAAGCAGGCAGGGTTTACCGGAGCAGAGAGGAAGGGACAGTGAGGGAGTGAGTTATGGAGAGGGGAACCAGTTGCATACCCTGCACCCCACATTGTGGCTAAGTAATCACTTCTGCAGAGCAAGGAGTAGGATCTGGATCAACAGAGAACCCCTACTGCATCTCAGAATGATCCTTCCGTGCCCACAGCTCTGGCTATAATCCTAGGTAAACACTGACGAGGGTCCTCTCATGCTTCAGAGCAGAACACAGGATCCCTGACCTCAAAATGCTCTACCACTGCCTAAACTTTTTTTTTTTAATAAAACTACTGAAAATGCCTGTATCAAATCCCCTTCTAGCACCTTCATTAGGAGTCATTAATGATGGAGATCTATAGGTTCGCACAGAAATGGTGACCCGCAGGATGAGTCACTATGGGTGCTCATGACAGAACTTGTTTTTCCTCTTTTAAAATATCTTAAATAATCACTGAAAAGACACCTTTGAAACAGGTTTTGTTGTTAAAAAAATGGTGGCCTATCAATAACAAAATAACACACCCCCAAAAAGCAGCTGCTTCACATTCCATTCATCAATCTTTTGGTTGCTTATGTCAAACATTGACAGGTTTAATGTATTGAGAGAGAGGAGTTTGTCCTTGGTTCTAGCAGGAGGGAGGAAATGAAGGCTGACCACCAGCCCACAGCACACACACACTGAAAAGCCTTAGGAGTAAATTGAGGCCTTGAAAACACTCATCCTTCCGTGCCCTGGGATCACCCCGCGCAGACACCACAGGAGACGCAGATGTGTGTGCGCATCACCCTGAGCAAGGACAAAAATAACGATCCCTGAACTAGAGCACCTTCTTTTGGATGCACTTTGGGCAATACAACAGTAACAGGCATAAGTCCCAGTACTATATCCTGGGCAATTCCAAAATCTCTCCTAGGCTTTACAAAAAACAAAATAAATCCATCTATACAAACGCATATACCAGAATGTTCTGCACTAACACAGAGCAAATAGCCCCGGCAAATGCAAGCATACACTAAGCAGCTAAACAGATTTCTCTAATTTCAATTTTGTGGGCAAATCTGAAGATTGCCAAGAAAGTACAGGTATCTTCAAAAGACACACGTGCCCCATAAGCCACGAAAGTATTGAAACAAGACTAAGAGCAAGTCATAGTACCTGTTGCCTGCTGAGAGAGAGCTGACAGAGGGGAGAAAAGACGAACAAGAGTGGAGTGCTATTGTCCTGAACCATCCCCACACATTAGGAAATAAAAGATGCTGGTTATACTGAATTAGGACCTGTGCTTCCTAATGACAGTTTTGTACAGAGAGTCTGGGAAACCATCTGATCACAACTCGTACTGGGACTTTGTCCCGTCTTGCAGTGTCCCAGAAGCAAATGTGTTTACCTTGGCAATCTGCTGATTAAAGGAAAAAAAGAGGGCTGCAAGGCTGAGCTCGAGTCCGGATCCTGTTTCCCCGCAGAACTGGGAGCATCTCCAACACTTCTCAGGACAGTCCTCGCTTTACTTGGGGCTCTTTTCCCCCAGCTCCTTCACAGCTTGCTACAAGAATCAGGGCAAGTTCATTCCCGTGTACGCTTTCCCCAAGATAATTTGTTTGGGAAAGAAAGGCATCAACTCCAACTGAAAGACAGCAATCTCTCCTTTGTCTGTAATACCAACATGAGCCCCTCTGATGCTGTAGAACATGTCAGTGTTGCATGCCGAATTCAAGACGCTTACTGTATCCTACACATGGTTTACACTATTAATTATTAAATTCATGTTAAACACAAGATTGAGTATACTTTAAATATTACCAAAACCTGGTCATTTATGGAGACACTTCCCATCCTTACACTGGGCACCATCCCCCGAGATAAGAAGAAAGGTTATGTTTATTCTCTGGTTTTGGTCTTCTTTAGTCCAGGAAATGCAGTGGCTAGGCTATTGTGCAAACAGCACCTTCAGCCACCCAGCTCTAATCAGATTAGAAATACCTAAACTCATTGAGAAATACCATTGGTGTGGTCAGGGTCATGGCCTATTTCCTGAAAGACTGCCCTGATTATAATATAAGTAGTGCCTACCTTGAACTGACATGTTCACCCAGGAGGATTAAAAAAAAAAACAACAAATGTTACTTTTAAGATCCTCCACCTTCTCTGGGTATTATATACGGTCAACTGGAGGGAAAAATGTCCCATGGCAAACACTGACCTGGAAAATCTGCTCTACCACACACTTTCTTTAAAATTCTGTAAAATGGGATTAATGGTACTTCCCCCACATCCTGGGGTGTTGGGAGATCAGATGCATCCAAGACTGTGAGGCACTCTGGTACTTCAGCGGTGCAAGCCATGGAGGAATCCAAGATAGACAGCTAGTCCTCATTTATACCAGATGGGGAAACACTGAAGCAGAGAGAAGTTAAGCAACCTGTCACTCAAAAAAAAAAAAAAAAAAAAAAAAAAAAAAAACCAAACCAAAAACGTGGAGAGTGCCATGAAGAGAATTTCATCCCCCTTTCCCCAGTACTTCAGACATTTGGAACATGCTTCGACACGAAGAACATTACTGGAAATAACAGCATGGGAGACACGTGGCTAGCAGATTCCCAATTACATAGCCCAATGAATATAAAACACCATCTCCTCTATCCCGGTACTGGTGTTAGCATATATTACTGCACAACATGACTGAATGCAGCATAACTATACTCATTTTGATAGTGATTGTTTAAGTCAGTCAAGGGAAGAGCTGGCTGTCACTTCTAATCCTTTACTATGAAAGGTGGCAGCACCAGCTCTACTCGATCCTTCTGCAGGATCTTACACATCCAAGCACCGAGGGGCTCACTGCTACCAAACAAGTTTCATGGCAATGTAGTAACTAATGACATTGGAAGAATGACTCTTGATTTCCACTGGCAATACCTCTGCCTGAGTGGTTTCAAGAAAAGAGTTATCAGTCAAGGAATAGCAATTTTGAAGCCGTAAATGTGGGGACAGAGATGCCCATGGGATTTGTGTGTGTTAGCTTTGCTTGCAACAATAGGTTAGGAAATCAGATCGAGGGTTACAAAAAAAAAAAAAAAAAAAAAAAAAAAAAAAAGGAGGGAGAAGGGGGGAGAAACTAAAGTTAGACTGATGGGAACTGCTGCAAACTCTGCACTTTTGAAAAGATAGGTCGGATAAGAAGATGCTCATAGGCTAAGAGAGTTTATACCTCCCACATTCAATCACAACAGTTACACAGCTATAGTATTTCCCATGTGCAAAACAGCCACGTGTGGTGATTTAAACCACCCAGGAAATCAACGCTTTACAGAGTGATTGCTTTTACTACCAAATGTTCCAATGAAAACTCAAGATTTTTCAAAACTGTTTACAAATCAGAAGAATGTATTGCCATATCTGTAAATGAATAAGCACCACTATTTCATCATAATTTTTATTACGAATTTCTTCAAGCTCAGCCCTCCAGAAATGTCCAGTTCAAAACAACACTTTTTTTTTAAAAATGAGGGGAGCTGTAAAAATAATATATTTATAATATTAATAAATAATTTATAGCATTTTGTTATGACAACACTATTTTGAACTCAATGATATGATTAGGCAAGAAAGCGCCTACTTAAATATCAAGTCTTATGTACATTCTTACATCACATATACGTCTATATTTAAGCTTTTCCAGGAACAGCATAGGCATTCCAGTCAATCATTTAAAAAGGAAATACAGTTGCCCAAATTTTTTTTTAACTATCAAAAACCTGTCATTGTGTAACATTACATTCAGCAGTTCATCTGATTCTCCCTAGAAAAAACGAAGTGCTGAGCTCGAGTTGAAATTTAAAACAGCACCGTACTGTGATCAGGCTTCTGCTTTCTCATGGCAAATGCTGATGGAATACTCCGCTCCCCCCAAGACTAAAATGTGTCTCACACTAATCTAAATGGTACTTTCCATGAACACTGACAGCAGTGAAACTCACTGCGTATAAATACTAATGGAGAACGACA
The DNA here is from genome assembly GCF_965638725.1 of Aptenodytes patagonicus. Classification (NCBI taxonomy): domain Eukaryota; kingdom Metazoa; phylum Chordata; class Aves; order Sphenisciformes; family Spheniscidae; genus Aptenodytes; species Aptenodytes patagonicus. The sequence continues at coordinate 126,814,067 of NC_134950.1, forward strand.
AAGATGTGGCCACAATAAACTCATTATCAATTCAAAAGTATAGCGCAGGAACCTATCTTCAAGGGTTGATCCAGCACTACTACTACATTTTTAATTACCTGAGTCACTGTAACTATTATCTACATAAGAGCATACTACTGCATATTTTTAAGTAGATACATTTGGAATTTTCATAGTAGTTCTAGTAGCTTGCATGGCCAGAAATCAGTACATTTCCTACAATTGCGCAATATGAAAAACATGGAATTAAAGGGGCCACTTCCATTTTTAAACTCAGTTTTACTGCACAGGATTTTAAAATGCAGACTATATAGTTATCATTCAATAATTATATTTCACTTGCCAGGACTCTGTGTTTTGGTTTTCTTAATTACACCAATTAATGCGGTCTTTTTCTGGTCTAAAAGGTTTTTATGAATTCTTTACCTCCTGGAGACACTTGCAAAGAGTTCTGTGAGATGCACACGGGACAGCAATGAAAACTCAGAAGGTTTAACCCTAGCTTTGCCAACACTCCCCTCTGTGACTGTGGATAGAGACAACTGACAACCTCTCCCTCCCTCCTCCTGTAGCTTCAGTTTCCATGAAAGGATCTCAAAACAGACCTCCTGTGAGGCGATCTTAAATTCATTGAACTATTTTATGGAATAAAAATTCTGACTATTAATAATTTAGTCCTATTGCTGATCCATTTAAATACAGACACTGCAAAATCGCTTCACATGCCTATTAACTACAACCTCTCAAGCTAACAGTAGTTCATGATTCGTGACAGTTCTCCAGTTTAAGCTTACTAGTTGCTCCTGTTGCATGAATTAGGAGTCTTCCATCATCTCTAAGGTAAGGGCTAAAAAAGTATGACTTTAGAGAATCCTGTCGGAGTACTCCTTATTCTTAATTTTTCCACTTAGCATTTATTATTGGCTTACAGCAATTTTCCTCAGGCCAAGTAGTATCATCACTGCTTTCACACAGCTTGGCCTTTCCTCCAGATCAATCTTCCATGGGACCATGGTCCAGAGAGGACCTCCCCTCTGTCAGGTGACAGCAAACCACAGATAATATTTTGATAGAATGATGAACACAGAAAATAAAGCCCTGTGGAAATTTTAAATGATAATTTACAGGACTTTTTGCAGAAGGAGTTGGCCAATGTATCCTAACAGACACAGTTATCACTAATAAGTGATTTGTTTTTTCCAGGCAAAGCTCACATCACTCCTGCTTTTTGTGGTGATATGTACCATATTTGCCAGATGACAAGGATGTGCTCTTTCCAGCCTTTACTTGCTCATCATCTGGGACTTGGACTTGGGTTTTTCTGTTTATTTTTAAGATGATTGGTAATACACGATGGTAGTGTGCTCCCTTTGTAACTGGAGGGCAGACTTTTAAATGGAAAAATTATCCTAGGTGCCCTTTGTGGAAGAAGGAAGAGAAGAAATGATGGTTTGGTCGAGATTCAGATGATTAATGACAGACTAAGCATTTGTTTCATTAGTGACTTGCTTAAGTTTACCTGCAGTAGCATATTATGTCTAGGACACAGATGATAATAAAATGAAAAAAATGAGGGAGGGCAGATGTGATACCTGTCTACAAATACATGAGACAATGTCATTAAGTAACAGAGAGGCTGATTATTCACATTACCGACAAAGGGCAGAATAGGAAAGAACAGCCTTCACAATGTTTAGAAATCATTCCAGAAATAGTGCTGATTGAAAAGGAGAGACACACAAACCGAGACTTTTGAAAGGTTCATGCCAGGTCACCCACATATATAACACATTTCAAAAATCATCAAATTATTAAAATCACCTATGCCCTAAATATTTATTAAATAGGACTTCCTAAGTACATTTAAGGAGTGTCAGACTGGTTTTATTTCAAATCTGATCATAAAAACTATGCTCAATCTCCCTCTAAAAAAAAAAAAAAGCAAGCCTGCACTGATATATAAATTCCCAGTTTATAATGTCACTCACACACTTACCTGGGGTAATGCATCTTGTTCTGATCACTTTGATACCAGCAATTTGTAAACAAACCAGAGGGTTTGTTCACTGATGAACAATAACATTGAATAGAGGTCAGCAGGAACACTTTTACAAGGAAAGATTGCTGGAGCTAAAATACATCTGTTGGGCTGAGTAAATACAAGAAAAGAGGAATGCGTTTTAACATTGAACTATAATATTGAAGGGTAAAAAGCAAAAACCAAAGAGGGAGATGAATTAATTAGTGTGGTGCCCAGAGGTAGGGGAGGAGGGATAATGAAGAGTAGTGGGATTAAATTAGGAAAAGGAAAATTTAGGCTGAGTATAAAGAAAAAAACCTTACTAATAATGAGTTTTATTATTTTGGGAATTAGTCCCTCTGGTGAAATGATGGAAACACCTGCCTAATATTTAGGACTTTTAAATTTAGGTTGCGCAAAGGCATTAATGCATGATATACAAAGTATGCACAAAGGCATATATACTTTAGGGAATAAAACAGTGCTGGTGGGGACAGAAAGAGTGGATGCAGCCATATCCTGTCACGTCTCTATGACTGCGGTACAATTACCAACATCCTCTTCAAGAACTGCCCAAAACAGAGCCTACACCCACATCCGACAAGCTCTGCTTTGAAGCACTGCCCACATGGAAACGAGATGGACACGTGCACGAGGGGGCGGGCACACAGGTACGTGACAGAAGTGGTTGGCCCAATGTAGTCCCAAGCACGGCGGGGTAAGGATGCATCAGCATACCCGGACTTTGTTCCCGAGTCCAGCACCGACTCTCTTTGCCACCCTTCCGGGCCTTCCTTAGCATGCCCTTACCTACCACAGGCAAAACAGTTTGAAGGTAACACGGAAAGAAATCCATACACAAGAGTGTAGAATTTCATTGTTCTAATTCAAGTATTTTGTCACTTTGGAGATTAGCTAGTCCATGCCACAGCATTCAGAGGCCAGGCTTGGTGCTCTAGTCAGAGCACGCTGGTTTTTAGCACTTTCTGGAGTAAATACGGCAGTTCAGGGGCACGACTGCTGTTGCTGCTGCCTCTTTCATTTAGTTCACGAAGGCCAGGCAAGCCAGCTAACCCCACCATAAAACAAAACAAAGCATCCCTTCAAAAAGGGCTGCAAGACGAAAATGCCACAGTGCAGTTGGCAATCTGATTTCTTGTTTATAGCAGTTTTCCTGCTATTTTAAGTGGGAACCATCACCCAAACCTGTTCTAACATTTTTCTGGGTCTTGCTCTGCCTATCTCACAGAAAAGTAAAAATCAGCAAATGCTTTGCAGGCAATTCTGAAAGCACTGCAGGGACCACAACTAGATAAACAGTTTGTGCCTAATAATGGGCAGGTCGTTCACCCAAGTGAAAAAAAAAAAAAAAAAAAAAGGAAGGGTTGAATGCTGTAGCTTTATCAGGAAATTTGAGGCTTTAAACTGGAAGCAATTTGTTCAATGGCTATTTTGACCATAGAACTTCCTAATCTCAGTTCCCATAAAGTTTGGCTTGGAGCCAGCCAGAACGGTTCGTTTCAGCTGCACAGATATCTTCCACAGAGGAAATAAAAGGATTTTAAACCCCGGAGTCATTTCCTTTGGTTCTCGGCTCATTCAGAAAAAATGTCCTTTCGGTCAGTGATATCTCCAACTTAATTCCTCCAGCATGACTTTAAAAAAAAATAAAAAAGTCTTTGTGGGAAACTTTTTCTGAAGATTTGGAAGTGTGCCCTGTAAGCTCTTTGACAGTTGGTGTAAAATACCTTCTTTCCTCCCAGAAGCTTGCAAAGCAAAAGGTCCTCTCCTCTTCTGTATTAATTCTGAACTCTGAGCTTTCCAGAAGTTCTTACTCATCTTGCAGTCCCATTTAATAATTAGAGGAGGTATTCACGCTCATACGTATAAAAGTAAGAGTCTGCAGAACTGTGCATTAAAATAATCCATTAAATGTACTCGAATCGCAGGGAGCGATCCGTGTACAGCTTCAGATGTAGCAGTGCAAGCAGAACAAGTAAGCATTTATCAAAAGGAGCAATACATTGTTTTCCCGAAAGTACCATAGGTTTTGAGGCATGTAAGCATAATACATTGCACACCTCTGTGTCTCACTTTTGAGAGCAGTTGACAAATATTTGAAGATTTAGCCCCAAATCCGAAGGATCCACACAGGATGTTTAAAACAAACATGCAGGCCAGCCAACATAAATGCCCTCTCCAAGTGAGTGCTATACCTACTCCTTGAGGCTACTGTCTTGAACATGTAGTCAGGGTTTCACTGAAATAATGGAGATAACATTTTTGACGCGCAGCCTAGCCTTAATGACCAAATTCATTCCAAGCGCGTCAGACCTGAGAACACTACCTTTACATCACCACAAAAGAGAGAGGAAGCTTTTCAAATATATCCTCAAGCCTGTGATATTTCTAACAGTACTACAAAACAAAATACTGAGGTGTAGGGCTCAGCATAAATGGTAGCATTTGTGGGTCCTATAATAGCGAGCTTATGTATCCTTTGTCCTAAAATGAACTTTGAAGCAGAAGGCTGCATCAGAACTGACACACGTTTTATGAAGAAGGTTGATTTTAGTGAAACTCAAGGCCTTCTTCGGTACTGTGTTTCAGCACACATCTAATCTAAGTATACACATCCTAAGGTGGCCCTTTCTATATTCCGAAAATTCAGAAGGCAGAGTAAAGGACACATGCAAAATGGAAACGTTAATGAGTTGAACCCTACTGTCAACTTCAAATGTCAATGCCGATCTTGTGATTGATAATTAAATTGCTCTTTCTAGGAAAGTTTATCACTAGACCAAAATTATATTTTTAGTTATTATTTATGAATTGCGACTTGTATAACTTACATCTAAGTGTTCACAATTGTCAGTTATTGCGTTATAATGATGCAAGATATTATATGAGATGGACTGATACATCAACTTCTAATAAAGTAGTTCAACATACATATATACATATTATATATCTATATCTATCTATCTATCCATCCAGAGAGAGATCTCTCACAAGCTCCTTGATAACACTGCTCTGCACGGGGCAACTGAGGTCTTAAAATTGAAGGCCTTCTTCACCCTAACTCAGAGATTTTCTTACAATGCCTTGAATAGCACAGACTAGATCTGCAATCTACAGTGTGGGCCTCTACTAGAAAGGAGATAAGCTATAATATTAGATCTTATTTCTGTTTTCTGAAGGAATGTGGGGAGCTATCTAATTTATAAAATAAATAAGTAAAATAAATAAAGGACACTTTTCTATATGCCAATCCAAACAGTTCTCTATTGCAAAGTTTTCTCCATTTAAATCCTTATTTACCAGGATAAAATAACAATGCAGAGACATTGATGCAGCGTATAGAATGAAAGGCGCATGGGAGGTTTACAGAACAGCTAGTGCTTCTGAGGTTAAAGTGGACCAACACTGGAATTACAATGGTACTTTTTTCCTTTTTTCTTTTTTCCTTTCTTTTTTAAAGTTATATGTAAATTCAAACCAAATGTCGACTGGAAAGTTTCTCCCCTTTTACATTCCACTTCTCTTCTCCCTTCCAGGATTGCCAAACCCAGGAGCAGAGTGTCAATAAAGACTGTCTAAACTGAAATGAAATTTCTGGTTTTACTTAGTCCTGCGGGCAACATGTGCTTCCACTCTTCCCTAAAACACAGTGGGAACACAGGGCTTTAAAATCGTAATCTGAAAATCCCATTTTCTTATAAGCCTTATTAATGTGAAATGACTGAGTGATAGTCTTGACTTTCAGTTAAAATAATAGGGGAGCATTTCATAGCCATTCCTCTGCCTCATCCTCACTCCCAAAACACAGCGAGCTCACCTTGCTGGGCTTTCAAAGGTTAATTTGACAAAAGCCATTTTGGAATTATTTTATTTTCTTTAATGTGCAAACCTACAGATATTTCCTGGGCCTCACACTGGCAAACACCAACGTAATTCGCAAGCAGATGAACCATAATGCAGCCACACTTCGCTCCTCTGCCTCCTGTTCCCCGGCATTTCATCAAACCATTGCAGCTCCCCCACACATGCACCCGTGCACCCCAACGCAGTCAGCCAGCCTGGTTAAGGGCAAGAGAGATTACTGGCCCCCTCTTCAGCCCAAGAGCCAGGACCTGTGTCAGGAGAGATGGGCTTGTTTAAAAGGGCGGCAGAGAGCGTGGGGGAATGCCCCAGTCCTGAAAGCCCTGAGCAGCGTCCACTGGAGCCCAGTGCCCACACTGGCTGCAATGGCCCCAAAGAGAGCAGCCCTAAAGAGAGTACATCTCCCTGCTCCCTCCACAGTACTCCTTGCGGCAGTGCAGCTATTTAGATTACTGTAGCAGCTGAATGAAATTAGGCACTGAAAAGATACATCTGACCATATTTGCCTGACTCCGAACTCACAACATCGGGAGAACTCTATGACAAGTGCATGCGTTTGGACAAGAAGTTGGTCATTGAGCCGTCACCCCACTCAAGTAGCGTCATGCCACAACTCCTGTCATAAAAACTGAGCTTGCTCTACCTCCTGTACCAAAACTTTGCCGTTTTAGTGGTCAGAAACTCTCACCCATATTTCACCCGTAATCTAATCACGGACCGTTTACCCTCACTTATTCTTGCTGCCAGCACTGTACACTTTTTTTCCCCTGCCTAATACCAGACACTGCCTTCTCCATAGTCAGTGCCTTTCCTACTTTGTTTTGGTTTTGTAAATGTTCTCTTAAATGCTATGTCTTCCATTTCCCACCAATCCCTCTCTACACTCTTTTGAATAAGAGTTTCCAAGAACTAAGCTGAGACCATAAGATCATGAGTTTGACTGCATGGAAGGAGGAGACATCTCTAGCTTTTGTCCTTAGGGCAGCAACCAGAGAGGAGGTCAAACAGGTTACCTGAACAGAAAGCGGCTGAAGGAACAACCCCATCAAATACTCAGGGAGAAGAAATTAATGTGGGAATTACGGCATTTACTATGCCAACTATCATTTCTGTGTTTTCCTCATGGGAGAGCTGCACACCTGAGTGCACTGTGCAGACAACTTATGGTCTTCAGCAGGAGATTCTGGCTCCTGAGAGCAGGACAGCAAAATGGGGGGGACTGGATAAGACAGAGAAATTCAGAAGCTGAACCTTCAGGGACATCACTTCCAGGCAATCAAGCCAAATCCTGCTAAGGGAGAGGAGGGAGAGGTTCACAGAGGATATTTCAGCAGTGTCACACAGCAGGCCCAAGTCCATTAGGGCAGCTGCCAGCTCAAGGCAGCATTCAGGTGGTGAAGCAAGATGTGAGCCAGTGCTGGATCTTCCCCACTGAGAGCTGCTGACTTTGCATCTTCTGTCATTGAAAATGTCCCTCTAGAACTTGGAGCTAACCAGAAGGAAGGAGGAGGTTGGAGTGACAGCAATATCTCTCATCAGGCAAACAGATGGTGGAGTTGGTAACCTCGGAGAAAAGCAGAGGGTGATCACTAGATCTATCCCTCTTGCAAACAAAACAACAGGCCAGAGAATGTAAGTGGTCATACTGGGATGGAAAGTAACCACAGAGGCACTCAAATACAGTGCTGACTGAAACACTAGTAGCTCCCTAAATGTTTTAAGCATAAGAAATAAGGTGGGTGAACTGGAGTACATACTACAGTAAGAAAACACTCATGTATTAGAAAGACTGTGAAAGTGAGGCAATGAGCAGACCACCGTAACACTAAGATATAACATGCATGGCACAGGGAGTAGGCCATGCTGGTGGTGGAGAAATGATCAGGCTAAGCATGGCAGCAAGTAATGCAGAACCTGCAAGAACTGAAATCCCAGCCCTAAACATGAAGAACGGTAATTCTGCATTACTGGAGAGCTACCTCCGTACTCCCGACTGCCCCGCCAGGATAACACCACCAATTGCAACATGCAGAGGAAGATGCAGAAAAGCAGTAAGGGCAAAAAGTGAGCGGAGTGCTCATAGGGGACTTTAATTATCCCTACACAGATTGGGCAAAATGGGATATAATGCAAAGATCACATTTTTAGGTGCTGTTTCAGAGAGCAGCTGCTTAGGAAGCCCAGAAGAACAGATGCAACTCTTAATTTGAAATGACCACAGAGGAGGTTATGGGACAAATTGACAAAAGTGAACGCTAACAAATTGCAACAACAGATGGTATTCACACTCTCCGATTGAAAAGAGCTCCAGGACGCAATAGCTGACTACACACACTAATAAGCGGTGTGCAGCTTCTTTTCTAAAACTGACTTCGTACCTGAGGACCGGGAGGTGGCACACACAGTGGCAGTATTCTGAAAAGATCCCAGGTGAGATCCGGGTACCTACAGGTCTGTAAACCCGGTGTCAAATTATCAGAAATAACAGAAGCAGAATAAAATCAATGGAAATACAATACATGGAAAGAATTAACCTGGCTTTTGCAGGTTTGCCTCACAGACCTATTGGAGTTCTTTGAAAAGGTCAACAAGCCTGTGGATAAGGGTGATCTGGCTAATATATGTCTGCTTGGATCTCCAAAAGGCATTTGACAAGCCCCCCCCCCAAAAGATTTCTTAGGAAACTAAGCAGCCATGGCTTAAGAGGGAAAGTTATTGGATAAACAATTGGTTAAAAGACAAAAACAGAGGGTAGAGGGCATGGTCTTTGCTACAAGAGGGGAACGGCACCAATGGACTTCCATGTGGAGCTTTGCTGGGACCCATACTGCACAACCTGTTTCTAAATGATGAGAAGAGGCTAAGCAGCAAGGTGACAAGATTATTCAGGAGAAAAAACAGGGGGGGCAGCAGTGAAGAACTGCAGAAGGACTTTATTAAACTAAGCGACTGGGTAATAAACCAGCAGAAGAAATTAAACGTAGATAGATGTAGTGATGCACATGGGAAAAAATTCCAGTTTCACATTATAAAATGATGCCCTTTGAACTGTCCATAGAAATGTCAGCTCCATATTTGCTCAAAAAGGCAAACTGAATTCTAGGAATCGTTACAAAACAAGTAAAAAGCAAGGCAAAGAATATACTGCAGAAATATCTACATATGTCAGCCCCTCCTTCCCCATAACTTTTGAACCGACTGATTCTATTCAAAGAAATTTAACAGAGGTAGCAATCTTAAAATACTTTAAGTTCCAAAAACTCAATCTCATAGCTAGACACTAGAGAAAACACAGCAGAGTCACAAAACAGAGGCTTATTAATCCCAGCAGCCTCAGAAGGACTTGTTGCACGGCATACACCCTCTGCTTTAAGTGTAACTATTTTAACACTTCTACAGTAACAGCCCAAGAAAGTAGAGCATGGCAAGCAGTAGCTATGCAATTCTTTCTGATGTTAGAACTCACATTCACCCAACCTGATAAATATGTATCTGTCTCCAAAACTCAAGGCATATTTAATGTCTGTTCTGTGAGTGTCTTCTCTAATAACTATCTATACTAGCAACAAAATCCAGTTTTATTAAAAAGGAAATAACTAAGATAATGTACAATAAATAAACAAAAATTAAACGCTAGAATTTTGAACACTGATTTTTCCTCAGTTTTGTGGCTTTTTTTAAAGATACGTTCCATCCATTATGTGGAATTTACCCTGCAATTTACTGTGAGCTGAAGTGACTGACAAGAGCACCAAGATACCTCAGGCAAACCGGGTCACTCATGACTTTTTCTTGCTGTTTCATGATTAAAGGTTGACCACAAAAACCTTTACTTTCTGCAGAATGACATGCTTGGTTGGTTAAATATTCAGGCAATTAACATAGAGATAACATGCATTTAAATGGCGGTCCCATTGACCCCCATCTCCTGGTGGCAACCTTTGCTCTGAAAGCAGACAGCTTAGCAAAAATACTCAATTAATAAAAAGCCATGAAGGGCAACAAGTCCATTTTAATTCATTTAAAAATAAATGGTGTTTACTGCTCCATATTTAATAAGTTAATAAACAACACCATGACTAATACCACAAGCAACAAGGGCACGTAGCTGAAAGATCTTTATAGAGATCATATTAAAAAAAAAATTAAATTTCTGGTTTTCTCCTTTGTTTAGAACAAAACAGATTATTCTGAGCAATGAAGTGAACAAAGCCTGTCGTCTTGTACATTTGAGCCCTATCTTTCCTGTCTCTGCCCATGTCCTATCCCAGCCGTGATGCTACAACTTGCTGCAGTAACTCGAATCCCTCACCCCGAGTATTCCTTACTGCTTCCACCCTCCCCTCCAATACCCATACCTCCCTCCTTTTGTTGGGCAAATCCAGCAGAAGCTCTGGCTCCACCATAAATGAGCAAGTGGTGATTTACTGTGGTTACTTTAGATGGAGTAAAACTAAACCCACCCTGCATTTCCTTCTGCGGGAGCACCGAGTCTCCACTCTATGTAGCTGCCCGTTTTCTGAAAATTTTTAACTTGGTTGTATTTGAAAGTCCCAGTCCTCTGGCACATGTGTTTGAAACTGGCCAGTAAGTTGTAAAATCTTATGTGAATAAAAAATTGAAAGCTTGGAGACTCTGAAATTATAAAGCAAACTAAGAGATCATTTTTTAAAAGAAAGAAAAATAGAACTATTTGTAACTTTTTAATCAAACTTGTAATTTGGGGGTCCAGAGAAACCACGTATCACACCACTGCCATCTAATGGAAAAAAACATCAGCCAATCATTGGTCCTGAGGAAGACCCAGTCAGACAAAAACTATTTCACCAAGTAGGAGAATCGTTTCTACCACCCCTGACATGGCCTCCTCCTTTTCTCATAAATAAGTTTAGCTCTCCTCAAAACATTCTGGGTTGAAAAAAACTCACTAAATGTTATCCAAATGCATGACTATTCTCAGGAGAGCTGAAAGACTGGTTTGGGGTTTTCTTTTTTGGAGAATTCAGTATTTAAAAAAAAAAGTTATTTAACTCCATTCAAAGCCATAAGATTACTCACAGTACCTAAAATCAATTGTGGACACTGCTCTTTTTTAAAGCTGTGGGCTGCAAAGTCCATAGGACAAGGTTGTCTTTTAATTATTTTTTGTAGAGTACAGTTGTTTTCTGTACCATCGATTAGCACCTAGAGCTCTACTGTCGTACGGCTACCATAACCTAAATAGATGGAGTACTATTAATAATGCCCACCAGATCCTTCCCCAGAACTGGTGTGGGTGGGTTTTTTGTCCAGCGTTGAGGGACCCACATCTTCACTACCAGAGGTTTTGATTTTTCTCCTGTGTTGCACATATATTCCTACTCTAGCAATCCTACGCCATCTCCAGACAGGCAGCCCTCAAATACCCAGAAATCATTTAATAAAATGATGGCACGGTCTATTAGTGTTTTACTTTCACAGTATATTATCTACCAAGAAAGAGAACATTTACTTAATTCACTTGGGTAAGAGAGTTCTACTCTTCTAAACAAAAGCCAGGGACGTGCACTAATAGGGGAAAATGTGAACGGTGACTTCTCTGATTGCTGGCATACTGCAGAAGTGAAGTCCCGCTATAATTAACAGATCTGATTCAGAATGGTTCCTGTTGAGTACCCGTGTTCAATAAGAGTCTGTCGATTGGATTTATTATCAAATTGTCACTATATCAAGTAAGCATTTGTTTTGCATATGCTGTATACTCTGAGAGGGTGTAATGGAGTCTGCTCTAGCAAAATTAAGAAGCCAGGCACTGTCCTCCTCTGCCTGGGGGTTTCCATGGGTCAGCTGTTGCGCTGAAGGTCTTGAGACTTTTGAGAAACCAACTTCTCAGCAGAGTACCACCGCTTTTGGGAGAGATGACCTGCCTTCAAGCAACCAGAGGCCAAACAGATTTACTGATATATGAGATGCTGTATCATAATTCTATGATTCTATGGCATCAGAAAAAAAAGTTTAAGCAAAGTGATTCTGCAAGACAGTTGAAAAAGCCAACACACTGCAAGTAAGCTTTCAACAAAGCTGATTATGAGCCACTGTTCAAAGAGAAAAAAATGTCTCTTCTGCTCACTTATGTGATATGAAATAGATATTTCCAAGTCTACTGAGACCACTAAGAGCCTACTAACATTACCCAGTCCCAAAATGCACTTCAAACACATGCCAAGCTCTTGGCAAAGTTTTATACAGACCAATGAATCAAAACATTAATCACTGTGTATAAATGGAAATTTTACTTTTTTATTTCTCTGGAAGGAAACAAAATTAAACCAATTATTTGCCAGCGATATGGGCCTGCAAATTTTGGAAGCAGTAAATTAGATATGTCACAGAATACTTAGGCATCTTGGGTCTCCTTACAGAAAATATTTGCTAGGCCATGAGTTCATTTATGAAAAGATAATGACCCAGGAAATATTTTCCTTAATTGCAAAGAAGCCGTTTAAGAAAGTGTCTGGGGAACTAATTAGAAAGGAGTTTCCTCTGTAGAGGACCTGGCTTTAAACTCAATAAGCAATTTTTAGAGGACTTGCTTGATACAGAGCACTGTTTAGATGCAGTCAGGAATGTTTGCTGAGGTGCAGCAACATTTTGCAGACATGGAGGCGGGTATGTCTTCGAGTCCTCACCACGGCAGGACAGCGGCCAGTGCTGGCACGCTCCAGCTATGATAACTTGCTTCGCACGACTCATCAAACCCTTTTCTATTTCACTTCAGCAGATGTGGAAAGCATTCAAAAATATACAAACAGGAGAATCTCTACCTCCAAGCTAAAGTGAGATTTTGCGAAACACTTGCGCATTTGCCAAGACACATATAACGCCTGCTGGCCAACCCAACAGGTGCCAGGAAAATAGTTCACCCAACGGCACCACACGCTCCCACTGAGTGCCACTGCTTCTTTATGTTACCTAAACATCCATAAACATGTCATCTGTAAGTTCAAGGGGATAGCTACATATATATTTTTTAATATAGACATGCACTTTTTTCCCCCCATCTAGTTTCTGGTAACTTTTTAAAATGGTCATATTTACAGAACACCATAGTTCATGAGCCTGCAGATCAGACAAGCTTTCATTTGATAAGGTAGGGTGTGAACTTACACCACTTCGTTGGCGAGTGAACAACCTCACAGTTTCTTATTGGCAGTTCTTTTCATTTCATTTTGATGTATGCCTGCCTTCAGGCTGTTTAGATTCCTCCTTCAGGTATTTTTCCTAAAGACTTGGCTCCTAGTCTCATGCGGTTTCATTAATACCACTTCTTAATTTAAACCGAAAAAAAAATCTCAACATTTACTTATAAAAAACACAGGAGTGAAACTAAAGTTTCAAAAACAGATAACAAACTAAAAAGACCTGCAAACATTTACAAATTTTAAACAACTAACCTCGTGATGTTTAAATGTATCTCTTGTTATCAAAAAACTTAGCATGGCAAGTTTGCCCCCCCCCCCCCCCCCCCCTTTTTTTTTTTAATTTTACTGTTTTGAAATGGGGACTTAGTGACACTGCTGAAGACTTTGTCATTCTAACTCGGGAGATGTGGGTTTATAAGCTGGCTTGCTAACCAAAATTGGCACAACTCAGCATAGTTTGTGCGCTCTGTTCAAGAGACCCAGGACCAGAAGGACCAGACTGGTCGGGGCTGCTACAGGTCAGTAGTGAGGTGGATCAGCAAAGCCATAGATAAAACTTGCTGAGCGCCTGCCCACACTCAGCATCTATCCAGCCTTCACAAATGTCTCACTGTCAGAAAACCTGCCAAATTAAAATATTCCATATCGCTACACTTCTAATAACTTGTGAACTATTATGCCACTGATTACATAAAACTTTGGAGTGGATCAAAAAAAAAAAAAGACACACAAAAAAGGCAAACAACCAACCAAACTAATGCACAAAAAATCACCACATCTATTGTCTATCCTGGCATCAAAAATAGGATTGATTTATTTGTTACACAAGTCTAGAGTGTCAAAATTAAATAAGTCTGTTTTACAAATTATTTACTTTCTACAAGATTCATTTCCCCTTGAAGCACGCTGTGCATGCCCTCCTAGTGTGAACAGTTTACAGTCTGTGATCAGGCACAGACCTACTTGGCTGGACTTTTTTTCTCTCTCAAAATGGCAATTCTGAGAATCATAAATAACACAGCACAGTTATTGCAATTCGAGCTTATTCCCAATAAATAAAATTTATTAACTAGCTTTCTATGCAGCTTAGCTCTTTCTTCACTAGCTTATTATTTTACATAGACTTGCTTCATGTTGCTAGTCACAACCACATTGTGCCATCTCAAGTATAATAGGAATAGGAATTAATAAAGTAAAAATGCATAATTTCATATGATCACAAATAACCTTTAGTCTTCATAGAATATGTGCAAAAAAAATTACTTTCTAAAATTTAAAGTTACAAAAGTATTTTGTCTAACATACACACCAAGGTATATCTACTATACGCTTGTAAGCTTTGTTTATCAGAACACCAGAGCAGAAGCCGCCAGCTCATTAAGCTCCAATGCATTAGGGTACTTAGGGATGCTGGTGAACTTAAGCAGATGAGTAACACCACTGACACAAGGCACGACAGACTCCTTTTGGGAGATGTGAAGCACCACTTTATCATGCCATTCCAATTATCTCCAACACTTACAGTAAGCCTCCAGTTATCCCATTTTTGTTACACAAATAAACTCTCAATTTATAAAATAGGTCATGGTAAATTTTAAGTCCTGGTCTAAAAACAGCAAGGCAACTGGAGAAATAAAATTGTATGTGATATATGGTGGGTTAACACAGATGACCTCATGCAATTTTTTACCATAAACCCACTGCAATCCTAATGACCGCATATCTGCATCCCCAGTTTTCGTATTTTAAAAGTGAATAGATCATTGCTAACATTTCTCAACAAGAAAAATGTCATAATGAAATATTAAAATTATAAATAGAGTCTCTATAGTTCCCCTCATCATGTTAGGCACATTTCTCTCCTAACACAAACACCGCTATTCAACAAATCACGTCACGCACAGTTTGAAAAAATATACATAAAATGAAGAATATGCAGTTGAAGTGTTTGTCTCCTACACATTACCGTGATTCATAGGTTTTATTTATTAAAAAAATTCCCACAGGTGGGATTTCGGACTTTCAGTCATTCTCCCGCACTCATCTTCTAAGGTCCTAGCAAAATGCTCAAAATCATATGAGCTCCTGATTAAACCAGGAAGTAAATCTGCATGCATGCAATTAAAGTGTCTGCAAGGGCAGATGCAGATGACAGTAATTCATACTCTAAGAAATGGGCTTGTGTATTTGGCAGATTAACTGTTCTGTATTCCATTGCTATGAGGTATGGAAACTGTACTGTGAAACAACCATTACTCATTCCCTCGGCTCTAAGCACGTAGGTCTATCAAAGGCAAGCCAGTCTGGAGAGGGCGGGGGGCAAGGGCTGGAAAGAGAAGAGGCTACACGTTTCAGATTAACGCTTCTCTTGAATGGTTTCTTTTATTTCATTTCCCCTACTTTTTAAATTAGCAAATACAGTAGACCCAGAAGGGAAATGCGCAAGGGGGAGAGGGAAAGAGGGGAGGGAAAGGAAAAAGCAAAAGCAGCCAAAACTCTCCGACTTGTTCATTAGGGTGTGTTTGAACATCTGAATGAATCATGTGTCTGTTTTTCATTATTCTCCATATGTGATTGTTCCCTGCTTTGTTCAGTGATTTCTGGCCATTTTGTCATGACTGTGCTTATTTTGTTTTATATATTGTTCTATTACAGGGTGATTGTTGCTTCTCCTCTACCTCACTTAGCAGTTATGCCACCAACAAAGAGCAATCTGAAAATGAGAGGTTACGTCAAAAGGTTTCCCTAGTGAACTCCCTTGCAGCATATATGATTACTTTAGACTCGACTGCTTAATTCATAGCAGGGAGAAATCCTCAGATAACACTACTCCTTAGCATGACAGGAATGTAGTGGGTATATTTTTAAAAATCTGAGGAATACTGAAGAATTACTTCAAGTCTATTGCAGAGTCTTTTCTTCATTTTTCCAAGAGGAAACCTAACACTTCTTGCTAAGCAGTAACCTATTTTAACAGATCTGCTGTTACATGGGGTATTTGAAATACACAGGGTATTTGAAATAATTTCTTTGCTATATTAACCATTTTCACTTTCAGCTCCACCCTATACCTTGGTCAACACACAAATGACACTGAAATAGATTCTGAATCTCCGATCATGTGATAACTTCTTCTATCATCTCCTCAATTTAATCCACCCTACTGCATTGGATACACATCACAGGATGATGTGTTCATTTAACAAGATATCTCATACTTTGCAGAAGGTGAGCGAGATCCAGAAGACTGGAAAGAAGCAAAAAAATTGCCTGTTTTTTTGCCTTTTGTTTGTTTGGTTTTTTTTAAAGGAATGGACGTAGGTCCCAGTGTATTAGAGAGACTTTCAACTTCAGGAAAAATCTTAGAGCAAATAGTCATATAAATCCATTCACAGACTTTCAAAGGTGATTAGTACCATGCAGCATGGATTTAGCAAGAATAAATAATGTCATATCATACTTCCATCTAGAAGTAGGTAACTAGTCTTATGGATAGGTAAGTACTATATATTTTAGTTAAACCTTTAGTACCAGTAAAAGTACTATATATTTTAGTTAAACCTTTAGTTAAACCTTTAGTTAAACCTTTAGTTAAACCATTAGTTTAACTATAAGTCTCTCATAACTTGAGCAGATGGGAGAAATACGATCTAGCTAAAACTGCTGTGATATAGGTGCCAAACTGATTAGCAGATCCAATTTAAAAAAGAATTTCTCAATGGCTCAGTGTTGCACTACCTGGTGTACTGAGAGGGTTTCCTCAGAAGTCTTCCCCAGGTCTGTTATTATTCAGTCTTTTCCAAATTATCTTGTCCAGTGGATTAGAGAAATCATTTATTAACTGAAAAGAGGATACTAAAGAGGTAAGTGCTGCAAGCACTCTGGAGTCTTAAGATTTGAGAATAATCTTAGCAAATTAAGGAGTAGCCAGGAAAAAAACAGGATAAAATTCAATACAGACAAATGAAAAGTACTAGCCTTAGGAGGGAATAATCAACAGCACAAAGCAGAGCACACAATAAGGAATGCCTGGCTGGCAGCAGCGCTGCAGAAAAGAATAACAGAACCGGGGACTGCAGAGAATCTCTTAGCATAAATCGGCACTGTTGTTCTCATGCAACACCCTATGCCTCAGAAACGTATCTACATTTTAAATACACATAGTTATTTACATAGATATATCAACAAAGAGGAGAGTCATGTGATCACAGAGAAGACAAATGAAATAACCTCTCCACACTATTTAAAACGGTAAGTTTTAGGCCGCCTGATATCCTGTGCACGGCTCTAAGGTCTTCAAGTAAGAAGTGAGCTAATTAGAGAGACCAGCGAAGTGAAATATAATCAGAAACTTAAAACAAATTGCCTTTAAGGAAAAAGTGAAAGGACCAGTGCTTAGTCTAAGGAAAAGATACGGCAGACGCATAGCAGTCTTCAAATATGTATGTTTGCTGCAAATAGGAAAGGAATAAACTGTTCTGCGTGTCCACTGGGGATAAGAAAAGAAGCAATAGGCTTAAATTGCATCAAGGGAGATTTGGGTTAGACGTTAGGAAACGCTTCATTATAGCGAGGAGAGGGAGCGCTGTCACAGATTGCCTGAGGAGCTCGAGGAATCTCCACCACTGGAGGCCTTTGAGCGCAGGTTACAGAAACACCCCTCAGCAGTGGGTTAGAGCTGATCCTGCCCCAAGGCAGAGGAATGGACCAGCTGACCTCTTCAGGTCCCTTCCACTTCTGATTCCTGGGAAGCTTTTTTTTTTTGGCAGCCTTACTGAAGAGGAAGGAGATTGTACCTAGCATTTAAAGCAGCAAAACATCTATTCTTTTTATGCCACGAAGTATACTGTTAATAAATCCAATTATGTTTATGATCTTTTAATGGCACCACTTATGTCATAAAGATCCATCTTTGAAAATACAAATAAGTATCTCTGCCCTACAGTGTAATACAACAGCATAAAAGCAAACTTTTACAAAATTCCAACTCACTGTTATATGGCCCCCACTACAATAATCTCAAAGCTAACTACAATACGAAGAACACCAAACCAAGATGTTTTTCTTTCTCGAAATTCTACCATTCATATTCTTTACAATCTTTTCACTTCACATTTTGTGTTTTGCAAACAGGTCCATTCCTTTCCTTGTTTACCGCTGGCAAGGTAGGTAGGAACGGAAGGAAGTTCTGATCACATGGCACGTTTGTGGAGTGGTTACCAGTCAAACATGCATTTAAAAACAAAACAAGAAGTTAAGTACAATCATCGAGCATGCTTCCCCCAGATTCTCTCCACCAACTTTTAGGCACCCAGCTGAAGCATCTACACTGACAACACAGTGGTCTCAGACAACCAAGATTAGCAGAGACAAATACATTTCTCTCTCCCATGGACTTCATCTCATTATTCAACATACAGCCCAGTTCAAATCCAACTCCATCTGCTTGATTTGTATCTGCCATTTCAGATGGACAAATTTCAGAAAAAAGATGAAAAAAGGATGGAGTTGACACATGAGAGAACAGAGAACACCTCAGTCTTGAATGGCTGTGTGGTACTCAGTTGCCGACTGAGGTTAAACCACAACAGTCCTTTTTGGCGCCCGAACAGGGACTTGAACCCTGGACCCTCAGATGGACCTACATGTCCGCGTCCCCAAAGGAAGGTTTTAGTTGGAGTGTAAGACAGTGAAGAGTGGCCCCAGGGTAACCCCAACCTACCTGATCACAGACTTCCTATTTCTCATCCCTCACATCAGCAGCTCAGGCCCCTCCAGCTCTCCTAGGCCTAAGCCCCAACTTCTTCCTGCTCCAGAGCCCTATCCCCAAGTGCTCCTACCCCAAAGCCCTTCCTATCCCACCACAGCACTCTTCCTCCTTGTTGAACCAGCTCGGAGCCCATTCGATCCACTCAGTCCCTTTGTAGCCCCATCATGCTGCAAGTGCCCCTCTCCCTACAGCTCCCCACACTGCACCTTGCCTCCAAAATTCAAGTCTCCTGGCCATGCAGCAGTCAGCGTCATGCATGTCCATCACCTCCTGGCTTTGAAACTGCAGCACTCACCTCTGTGCCTCCCTGGCCACTCTTCCAGGGCTTTCTGCACTTGGCCCAGCCCATCTTCCCACAAGGGTATTCCTTCATAATACAATCAAAACAAACAAAAAAAAAAAAGCCAACCCAAAAAATGAACCAGGTATTGTTCCTGGTGTAATATTCAAAGAAATACAGACAGAGCGATGTTATCAGAAGTCTGCCAGAACAGTGCTCCACGTAAAGGAAAAGCACATCCAGGCAAAAGCAAATGCATGGCAGTGCCACTTCTGATGATGGCCCATGGCCGATCGGGTTGGTGGAGTTTTCTAAGACTAGAACTACAGTCTTACAGCCTACTCTTCTCTTGAATGGCTAATGAATGCTGTTGTGGCAAGCAATAGGTAAAGGCACACACTTCTACAAACTGCAAGAACATCTTTGGTACAGATGGCAGAATTTTGCCCCATCTCGTAATTTCCCCAAACGTTTTCCTCTGCTTCTTCTCTTCACACCCTATCTGGCCACTTGTGAGATATTCCTGTACTGCAAGAATTCTTTTTACTAACTAGTACAGAGTTAGTATGCTGTCCAGAATGTGCTTCTTATCAGAAGAATCCACTCTAATAGATCTTATTACTCCAAAAGGATTCTGTATACCACTAGTGTAAAGTTAGAGTCATTTTAAAGCAGAGCTTCTCCCTCATAGACTTGATGGCTCTTCACACTGCTAAATGAGTAACAGTTCTAGTCCTGAGATACTACTAGACATGTTAGTCAATGTTTATCTAGGCAAATATAGCTATACACACATACATGAAACATGCTATATTTCACTAAAAAAATGTTTTCATACATTAGCAGATAAATTGAGAACATAAAAATGGAAGAGGAATCATTTTTGTATCTTGGTATCACAACTTGTGGATCTATTCCTGTCAAAGAGTATTTTCTTCTTCCAATAGCATAGGCCAAGACTTCACAAAAATAGAAAAATTAAACCAGGTTTTGCTTGGGAAACTTTTCCCAAAGATTTCTCATTTTTATATAGGAAATCAATTTGCATCACTGATGATATCATTCAAATCAGACGGCACTATGTGGTTAGAAGGTAATTTACTTTTCTGCCGAAGCAATTTGATACTTGTTCTGATTTGTGATTTTCATTTTGTTTGTTAATGAAAAAAATTAATGAGCAATGTTACTGGAAACACAACTCAAAGCTTTGGCATTATTAAATATGTTTGTAATATACCATACATTATGTTGATTGCACAGTTGGAGCAAAAGCCTTGGCAGTCAAGCCACCAGTCAATCATTCAAATAGACAATGAACTCACAGGGTGGACGTTTTGCACGTACCTTTGCACTGATTTGTGTTTTTGTCAAGAATTGCCTTTGTGGATACAATTTTCCCATACCTATGGAGAAAAAAAAACAGAAATACATGTTATTATACTTTCATAATGTACATAGCTGTTTTTGCACACATATAACACACATACTGGGAAGAGATCTAGTGCTCTTGAAAAATGTTTTCCTGATACTCCTGGAGAGGTTCCTTCTGCTACTGAAGTTCAACACACACCTTTTGAGTTCACCTGAAAAGCACTGGTCATTTGACACACCCTGTCCACCTCTGGTCACCGTGTGCCACTGCCAGCATAAATGCCAATTATAGCAAGAATTTTAGGACATTAGCACTAGTAAAGAGGTTTCTTTGGTTAAATAAATTAGGTTTGCTTAAAAATATTTTTTTCATTTTTACCTGCCAAACAAGGTTTGTTTTAATACAGATGGACCAGATTCCTACAGGATTAACAAAAATGCAGGAGGTATGGTCATTTGTTTACATGCATGCACACACAACTGTGCTCATGTGTGCATCCATGCATATACACTCTAAACTTCTGTTTTAGGTAAACAGAAGCTTTGAGGTTTAGGTGCATCTCCTAGCTCTTTCCAAGATGAATGTTAATACTTATTTGAATTTATGTTGCCTCCCATAGACAGCACGGCACTGCACTGCAACTTGATAGACTTAGCATGATGAAGAGGGAATTTGCAGAGCTACGACTTGGTGCATACCATCAAATAGGTATGTCTTTACCTCACAGAGGTTAAGACTAGAAATGCAGACTTCATAGTAAGTATCACAAAACCCCAGTGAAACATCACAGAAGATGGCCATTTATTGCTGAATATAAGACTTCAGGAGAATAAGGAAAGTAATTTTATTTCTCAAGTCACTGATATGTCTTGGTCTCTGTTTCACTAAAGAGAACTTCCTCTAAAATGACCTTTCACAGATTTTTTTTAAAAAAGCACTACTGGTACTCTGATAAATTGGGCTTTCATTTGGAAGACTTTTCCATGGAACACAACTTTTGCCATCAATGAAGGACATAGTACCATAAAAGATTCTAATAAAATTTTATCTTCTAATGGCAAAGCAACACCCATGCAAAATAACCAACAGTTCATCAATTATAAACCACTGAAACATATGGCAGAACAAATTTTATTTGGTTAATCTTTATTAACAATATAAATTTGGTGTTAGTGAATTCTACTTGAAGTCCAGAAATCAGGATGTGGAAGACCTTGCTGCTATTCCCTTCTCTGCCTCAGGAGAAAACCCATGTCTCCTACTATACAGAAAAGGACTCTAAGGGCAGCTAGAGCACTGTACTACATTTTCAAGGCTGTGCTCTTCTCTGTCCTACCAGTCTGTAAACATACCCAGTAAACCAGAAAAAAAAGAAAAAAAGACAAAAAGACAAAAAAAAAGACAGGGAGCCAGAGGGAATCACTCGTAGGGAAAAAGGGACCTCTGGTTTTCAGTCTGGGACCCAGAAAACACTTAAATACCTCATGAAGGGGGAGTAGCACCAACAGGAAGGACTGGGAACAGCCTGCCTAAACATACTCTTCGTTACTAGCAAAGAAGATTTGAGGCAATTTTGTGCCTGACAAAGTTCTCAACTGAAGTTTCCACACTGTGAGTGACACGTAACCACTCAGCTTTAGATAAAGGCCACTATCTCTCCATCTCTCTTTAGTCTGTTTTCATGACTGACGCAAAGTGAGAATTTCCATTTTCACTGTTTTTCCTTTCCCTAAGAACCCGCAAGAGCATTTGTTTCCATTTGATTTTCATTTTGGGGAGGAAAAACACACTTTGCTTCGTTTTATTTCAGACTGAAACCAGTCAGAAGGAGGGCAAACTGACCTAAAGGCATTAACATTTTTTGCAGTCTAAGTTGAGCCCCAATTCAGCCATCTTTTAGGAACCAAAAAAAATTGCACAAGCCTTCCTCCTCTCCACACACCATTTTTCTTGCTGGCTCTGTAGACAGGCAGTATTTTGTGCTCTGAAGGCAGGCGTACTCCATTGTACCATGATGGGTACATGGGCAGGTAGTTGTATGTCTATTTTGCCATAGCTGGCTCCACTCCAAACACATACGTAACAGATTTAATGTTATCCATGAGATCACATGCTTTTCTAACCTCAGGTGTTTCCAGAATTGGGGCCTTTATACTCACTTACGTTCCACTTAATTTTATAATTCTTCATGGTAATACCTGAAGTTGACTTTGGCCTCAAAGACATCAGAGCACATATCCTAAGAAGGCAAAGCCAAACTCTCTGCCAGTGTGATTTATGGTCGTTCAGTGGGCCAACTTACCCAGCAGGAAATTTGGCCCGTGCGGTGCATCTTCATTTATTTGATTTATTTAGATTTAAAATCTAATACATGAAAAACATGCAAGAACATGCCTATCTTGTACAGTAAAGGGCCTCTGACAGATATATGGAAAAAGAATCCAACAAAAATCAGCGGCTAACCCACAACAACCTCAAATAAAACACAACCCCTACCTAAACTTCCGCCAACAAAAACTAACACCCAGCCTCCATTTCAGTCCAGCCACTCCTAATGAATTGATATGTTGTTTCATCCAAGTCATGTGAGAGCTAAAACTTAACATTTCTTGCCAGTAGAGACAGGCATTTGTGGTTCCCCTGCTTTTATTACAGATTTCCCAGAGTTATTTGCTACATACTGTGATCCTGCAAACACTTGGTTACACTAGAGATTTTACTCACAGAAGTAATTCTGTTCAGTTCAGAAGAGGTTTCCTCCAGCACGTAGTTACGTGCACACCTTCACGTTTGCAAAAACAGACATCAGAGTGGTAAGAAGCACCACAATAACAAACACTGTTATAGGCAATTAGCCATATGCAGGCGATTTAATCTACTGCTATAAACCTTGAGCACTACCACAAGAAAGTAATTGGAATTAATTTTGACACTGTTTTCCTACATATTTCAAGTAATTATTTTACAGTAATCAGAACATCAGTTCTGATGAAGGATGTTAGTTTGTGTGCTGCATGAAATCAGGAAGGTATTTTGTTCCTACAAATGCAGTCATATTTCTTTCTTGCATGTGTGAAGAGCAGTATCAAGTTATGTCTCCCTCTCCAAAGTTGTTTGGTTTTCTGTCTATGAGACCTTTAATTGTGATTTGATTCACCCAGAAGTACCAAAAATGTATTCTTCAATGGAAACGCCCACAGAAATAAGGATAAGGTGCATCACAAGAGCTGGCCTCTTGTTTTCTTATATTTAAATGGAAACTACTATAAAATTCAATAGCCTGCACACCTCTGTTCTACAAACTACTGATATCATTAATGTAAAAAAATACCAGGCATGGTTTGCTTGTCATGAGAAAACATGAGCACTGTTTAATTTCCTCCTGAGTTACAGTGCATGGAGGTATTCTTTCTAAGATTTTGAACCAAAAATTCCAGTCAGAAAAAGATAATTGTGGAATTGAGTTCATCTCAATGCCTTATTACCAACCCTTCAACATAATGACTGTATCATTAAGGATAACCTACTGCATCACAGTACCAAGGGAATAGATGTAATCAATCTGTGAGATGGCTACCCTCAAGAATGTGTCTACTGAACATCTGAACTGAAATCGCTCTTCAAAAGATTTCCAAACATACATGTGCTGTTTTTCATTACATTCTTCCTGAAGTGATATCTAAATGCATAGTAAGCACAATTGTTTACATGCATTTTTTAAAATCATTTTAATCCCTTATATTCAATTATGCTTTTAATGTTTTTCATGTAATAATCTTCATTTAAAACCAGGTTGTCAGATATTTGAAAGAGCTTCCATGTCAGGAGCAACTACACAGACTAGGACTTCAGCTCATTAAAGAAGGACCCATGCAGTGAGATGGTGACTAGTCGTCTTCACTGTTTCTCATAATACGTGAGGACTGACAAGAAAATATACTGTTTAAAAACTGCAGAAGGTGGTACTTCCCCAGAACGGAGAGTTACTTGTGGAACTCATTGCCACAACCCACGCTGATGCCCCACAAAGCGCACCTCTACAAAAAACTATCAGACAACTTCTAGGATGGAAAATCTGTCACAAAATTAAAAGCAAAGACACATTTGTGGCCCTGGAAGTCACATACTGCCAGAAACTGGGAGAGGGGAGGATACCAGAGTAGTATCATCGCGTGTTGTCCCTGTTTTAACACCAGGCACCTCCACAGCTGCTGAAACAAATTCCTGTCTGACCCAGCCCAGCTGTTCCTACATTCCAAGAGAACATTAATTTGGGGGCAGAAATACCTTCTTACAAACATAAACATTTTTACCTTCTCTTTACATGTATCAGTTTGGGGTGAAACTGTTCAAGTCATCTGATATCCACTATTAAAATACAAAGGTCATTTAAAACCACTTCACTTATAAACGGCAGTAACACACACCATGTCACACGGACACGGAGGGTAGAACTAAGGGAAGACCCCACAGTGCTGTGCACAGCGAAACAGTCTCCCTGCTCAGTCCCAGCTACAGAGCTATGTCAAAAACACTCTCAAGAGCCCCATCCCACTGCACCCCACATTTTCTGACTACTCAGCAGACTTGGGAAAGATGCAAGCAATGCAGAATAAACCCTTAACGTACATCAAAGTTGCAGTATCGATAGATCAAGAGCTTGCAGGCAGGCAGTCGATCAGCACTTACACTGCAGACAAAGCTCAACCCGGTCGTTCCCAGGAAGTTATTTGATAACTGCTGTTAAAATGGAGACAGTTCCTGAAGGAAGCACTTCAGTGATACCACTTTGCAAGATGCGGGAACCTTTCCCACAGCCCACACCGATCCCAAACTGACGGGAATTTGCTATCTCACGGCACACAAAGGATTCAAGCAATTTCTGCTTCTGCCTGAGGGAAGCCAGGGGTGCAGGGGAAGGCAAGTGGGCAACCAGCATTAGGAGGGAAGTGAGATTCAGCCGGGGACTAGCTCAAGGCAGAGGAACCAGGCACCGCCACCCCCCCCCCGCTGCTGGCAGGCAATACCCCAAGGTGGGAAGCCTGCTGAGGGACAGCCACCAACAAGAGCTGCTGGGTCAAAGAAGCGATTTCCTGGGAGACCGGTCTGGTTGTGGCCACTCAAACTTTTCAGCTTTTCCATGGCATTACGGAAAACAAAAGCCTCTGGGATAGTTACATCTTATTTTGTCCTTCAAGCCAGCCTTCGGGCTGGCTGCGGCTAATCCTGTAATGCAAAACAGCCGTCGGAGCGGACAGGCCAAGCCTCTTACCGCTCGCCCAACTCGGTGCTACACGTACACTGCCATCCTCATCTACAAGGTGGTAGGTGCACAGACTTGTACAAAACACAGCTTTTGCCCAATTCCAGTTACTGCCTGTATGTGTTAAACAAATGTGAAACTTGGGATTTAAACCCAAGTAACCAGTGTACAGAATTCTTCCTTGCTTAGTTAAACCAATGGAGTTACCTTGTAATTTCCAAGTTGAGAGCTTAATAATCATATCCCCAGCGTTAGGGTTCACTCAAGGCCTCATGCATTGCTCAGAGCACAATTCACCCAACTGAAAACAGTCTGCATTTCTGGGCATTTAGGTAATATATGCTTTTATCTCGGGAACTTTTGTACTGGGATGAATTTGACCAGCAGTAATTGAATTTAGATAAGCAACTGTAAGGCTCTTTCATTCTTGTGAATTAATATATAAATAGCATAACTGGGTTTATTTTGTTTAAAGCAGACTCTATTAGGCAAATCATGGATTTCAGGAAGAAAAAGAAAAAACCCGCATTATGAAAGCCTAAAGTACAGAAGGAACTGCTGCTGGGTTTCTCAGAGAGATGTTATTCCTACAATACACTGCCACATGAACCTAAGACATCCAAATACACGCAAAAGGGAAATTCACTCAGAAAGAAAGTTCTGATTTGCATGATCATTTCTGGGCATTTCATCTACTGCATGACATTTTCAATGCTTGTATTTTTTCTCAAAAATACAACACATTACTTCTATCCATTAACAAAGACTGAGCTTCTTTGTTATTGTTTCTCTGTATATTATTTTTAATTTAAAAAGGAAAAGTTAAGACTAAACTCTTTTATTCACATACAAATACAACCATGAAATTCATGCCATTCAGCACACCTTTTATTTTCACATGGCTTGGGGAACAAACAGAAGGAGGTAGTTGCAAGGAACCTATGGTGTAATGGATTAACAAGACCGTACTTCTCTAAGAGTTTAAAATTCAGCTGCTCTGTCTTCTCTACTTACTTCAGTCTGGCTGTCAAGTTTACAAAGATCATTCCTTCGCTAAATATAATACAAGTTAGTACAGCAATTTAGAGTAACAACTTGTCTAAGAGTTTCAAAAACACCACAGAAAAAGGGAGGGGGGCCTCTTAAATCCTTTGGTCGTACATCTAAAACAGCCCTGAACTTTCAGAAGGGCTCCTGAGTCATCAGTACTGAATTCTGTACGGGCAGGTGTTGCTCAGCAGTTTTGAAACTCAGACCATGTATTTCTGTTCCTAACAACGCAGTTAAGAGCCCAGTTTTAAGCAGACAGTAATGAATATTGTAGCATCTATGAGAAGTGAATTTTCAAGAGAATGCAAGCTGATGAACCACTGAAAGAATGTATACATATTCAAGAATATCTTCCGGTACAGATATTTACTACTAAGGGTGTAGTGATTTGATTCATACATGGGCCTATTATTCACCATCACCCCATATCCACTGAAAATATATTTTTGAGACGTATGAGAGAAAAAAAGCTACAAAAAAAAATCTATATGCACATGTCTATGAACACTATTATTGCTTTAGACAAATAAAACCCAAGATCATACCATTCTCCTGAATAACAGCTCCATGTTAGAAGGAAAGAACCTAAAAGGCTATTTCAGATTATGGATCATGCCATTTACTTTACACTGCATTTACAGTTCATATTCAGAAATGCTGCTTTTCAGGAGAAGATGCAAGCACCATTTAGCTCAAATCATGGGGCTCTAGTACAGCCCCGGAGCAACTGTATTAGATCCTTTGGTGCTCCTTATTGAAGAATATGGAAAACTTGGTAGTTTTAGCAAAGTTTGCTTCTTGTAAAATTTCAACAACCTAGGGCAGAGAATACTGTAAAGAAACCTCTTAAAATGTGCGTAGAAACACCTACAACCAAAAAATCCCTCCACTGTTAAAATGCTAGCCTTCCTTTCAAAATGTCCCTAAAATCTACTGCTATTAAAGCACAGGAATGCATCTCACCTTCACTAAAACGATAGAGGCATCTCACATTCAAGTTAGAAATGTATTTACAAGACAACGCAGATATTTACCAAGAAAGAGAGTCATATTTCCTGTTCAAACTAATCTGCATTTATATACTTAGTCCCATATGAAAGTGTACAGGCTCTGGAGACTTACTGTAATTGTTTTCAGTACTTGGGAAATTAAGCCAGGTAAAACAGAAGTTAAAGTAAGTGAAATTTAAACAGATACTGAATTTCTGGAAACAGAAAGAACTTGAACTTTCAGACCTGTAAGAAGTATATCACCTTAGTAGTTCAAAGGTAACTTTTCCTGTAGCCTTGTTCCTTTCCTTGCCAAAATAAAAAATTTTTTTGTCTGCATGTAAATGAAATTAAGTGGCTTGATCCAACACTTGCAGAAATCAAAAGCATTTTTTTCATTGCCTTCAGTAGGTACAAGCTCAAATCCTATTCACAGCACTTATAATAAGGCTACAGATTTGTCACACTCTTGATACCCAAGACAGAATAAAATGCCACTTACTAAAGTGGCACTCCCCATAAAAGCCTGACATTTTACAGTCTTTTTCCCCAGTTTGTTGCAAGTAAGACACTTGGCTCTTGGCTGCAGTTTTTATTCTAAACGCTGTTTATTCTGAATTAGTGCTATATATTATATTCATATTATATCTGTATGTTTGAATATTGAAGCTATTTAAGACTATTTAAAACATGATTACATTATTGTATATCATATTTAAATTAAAGTTCTGACATTTATATTTTTGCTTTGATAGAAAGCTATGTTTTTTCCTCACAGTTCTGCCATGACAAATAACCAGTGTTAATAATTAATTAGCAAAATATTCTACAGTTGCTAAATTAAGTACGGAAAACGAAATTCATGCACAAATTAATAACTATGATTTCATGCAGAACACTTCAGTCCTCCTTCTGGGCCATCATTAAATCTTCAACTACTAATTATTCCATATTTGCAAGAATTCAGATGTCTTAAAAAAATAAAATGCAACTTTTGTTTGCAGACACTCAGCAGTGCCGCTAAATTTTCTGTATAATGATAGGATGCATTATTGGGAAGATAGTGTAGGGATCTGAAACCCTTCACAGAATGAGATGTGGTTTACTGTAGCCTGTCACAAATGACAATGCCAGGCATACTCTAATTTTCAAAGAACGGGGGGGAGGGGGAGAATAAAAAAAAAAATCCAAAACCTATCTTTTCTAATATAAAGACATTGCTCGTTGGCATTGTAAGAAAAAATTAAGCAGATCTTCAAACTTGAAGAATCTCCTCTATCCAACAATTCAATTACCTCAGATATTGTGGAAATACCCCCCCCCCCAACACATCATTCCTGTGTGTAGAATTTATTTACTTTGTATGTTCTTGCATGCTGTGCTGTCTTGTACGCGATTTCTCATTCACAGTCTGGCTTACTTATGGAGGATTCATTGCTAAATTACAGTTGGTATGAACAAGTATGCCAGCATACCATGATATTAATCTCTAAAGTATTCAATCATTTAACAATAGCCTCATTATTCAAGGGAACTCTGAGCGTTCAGTTTGTGCAGATTTTCTGACATTTCACTAAAACAAGTGACTCTTAAAAGAATTCAATGACTGCAACACATTCTAAAATATATATATACACACACATATATATATGTCTCAATCAGATGGTTCCTCTCCAATGATAACCAAGAAAAGGAATTAAAAAGAAAAGGAATTAAGAAAAAAGCAAGAACTCCAGCTACCACCAGGGACTGTGAACTCAAACTGATAATTTAAAGCTAAAACATTTTCTAGAGTTCACACAGAGGCCATTTGAATCAAATGTGTGAGTGAGACTTCTTGAGTTCACAGAGCTCCCATTTCATTATTTACAAATTAGAAAAATCCAGGTACTTGGGATGTCTTTGGAAACAACGTAGTTTTGAGAGGAACTCTTTCTCAGGATTTTTACATTGCAAAATACACATTTCAGGAACTACATCACAGAATTGCTTCTTTTTCTTCAATATATTTATTTCAATCCTTTTATTTCCAGGGCTGGAATGTCACAGTTGTATTCATTTTCCAAAGGCCGAACTTTGACAAAAGTGATGCAGAGGAGCACATTTTTCTCTGCCTGAAATTTTCAAGGAGAAACAACAAGAGTGTGGGTTTGGATTTTTATAATTGCATGGACAAAAGTTCACGCTACTTGCCCAGGTCCGGGACAGAATACCTCTGGTTTTGAGTTTCTTTGAATTTTATTTAACTCCACCAAGTATATTTTTAAAAGCAAAGATTTTTTAGTCCATTTATTCAGGCAACTCTGTAACATAAAGACAGCCTCAGGAGAGGGTGTGGAAATGGATTCAATAAGCTATTTGTCCACGACATTTTTAAATACTCATGCACATATACAACTTCAGGCATGTAAGAAGCCCAGTTGAACTTAAACAAGACAATCCGCGTTTCTCAAGGTTAAAGCAAGT
Source organism: Aptenodytes patagonicus (assembly GCF_965638725.1). NCBI lineage: Eukaryota > Metazoa > Chordata > Aves > Sphenisciformes > Spheniscidae > Aptenodytes > Aptenodytes patagonicus. The sequence continues at coordinate 126,844,340 of NC_134950.1, forward strand.
TTGTAGGCTCATAAATTAATGCGCTTGTTCATTGTGGAAAGTCCTCCCTACAGCCCCGATAGAGTAAACAGACTTACACACAGGACACGCAAGTGCATGTTTCCAGTCAGCGAGTGCTTTGGTTTCCTCAGTGCAAGGCCCATAACTACTACAGTAATTACTTTTAAGAGGACAAATCTGTTCTTGCTGGTAACTCACCACAACTCCCAGGCCAGGGTCCCAAAGCAGGTATTCTCCAAAACCTTCTCTTAAGCGATAGCTTTGTCAACAATAAAATTCAAACTAGGTGAAGCTGCCCAGCATGCAATATAGATACATAATTTATGAACTGTGTGTTAATTTTTATGTTTTCAAACTGCTTTAAAAACTGCAAGTAAATACAGCATTAAATGAAGTCACCTGTTACAAAAACACATTTACAGGTTTAAAAAGATATTTAGTTTAGAGTCCTGGTCTATTATATAAATAATTCTTCGTTCTTTATTGCCCAAAGAAAGATGGACATAATTGAATGTATTTGCCTCACTGTGTCAGGCTGGTAAATATCTTTGGAGAGGGAGAGCTTATTAAAAACTGTGCTTTGGATCAGGCTCCTGGTTTCCAGAAATGCGGTGCCGCCCTCCTGGGTCCAATGGGCTGCCCCAATTTACACCAACGGAGCAACTGCCTCATTATTTTCTGTCTTTGAGCGTTGAAGTTACACTTTAAGATAACATCAAGGGGCAGGATATACGGCATAATTAGCACGTCTTGTAGCTCTCTGCTTATCAGTCAGCACTTCTGAGCCTAAGACAAACAAAATCTTAGTCAACCAAAAACTCCTCACTCAGGCTTTGTGCCAGCTGCTCTCACTGGACACCTTGGCTGTGAGTCTCCTACAGAAGAAAAGCCAACCTTGGCAATTGCTGTGCTGTGGTTCAGCTTGCACCCAGAAATAGCCAATGTGGACCAGGAAGGGGTTAGATAAGCCATGGGATTCACTAAATAAACACACTCTTCACATACTTAGTGTCTTCTGTCCTTAAAAGGACACTTGGTTCATCCTGCCAGGCAGAACCCTGGATGGAGAGCCATGAAAAAAGATGTGCTATGTAGCCCATCCTTTCTGAAATATACATGGGCAGATATGGAGGAAGGAGCAAGAATTTAAATATTTTATGTGTCTGCTGAGAAATTTTACCCCAGGAACAAAGGACTCGCTGAAAAACACAGTGAGCACATCTTGAAATCTGATCAGTAATACTGGATTTGGAAGCAAATTAGCTTCAGTTGCTTAGGAGCCCTCAAGAAAAGACTTTGGTATATTACTTGCTTCAGGTGCCTTCAAGTAAACTAATTAAATAAGATACAATCCTCAAACCATATAAAGATATACACGGAAAAACTGAGACCTCATTCTGAGTATTGAGCATACTTTGAGACAGAGAGAACTGTGATTCACTGGGATAAACACACAATTCTTCTTGTAACGGGCCAAGGAGTACAGTACTGACAATTCCTGATGCTCACTAATACACCAAAAAGTTATGAAATTAACTTCTGGTATTAAAAACATAACTAGGAAATAAATATGTTTGAGATATCCTTTTATTTTGCTCGTATATTTCGAGCCTTTGTGATAGACTCGGGTTGTATTTTCATGCCTCTCTTTACAGCCATAAAGGAAAGAAACCTACATTTTTTAAAAAAAATTGAAAGCTGAGATTCCCATCTTATCACATGCCTCAGGATCTAAGGGTTTAAGAAACAAATATTGTGAACCTCGCAATAAACTTCCGAGGGTTGGCAACACCAAGGGCAACATCTTCATCAAATATTAGTGAACATCCTCAGCTAGTGGAAAAAACACTGCTTGGCAGTTGCATGTTTTGGGTCCCAGAAAACAACCTTGCAAAGAAAATATATAAATAAATAAAATAAAATAATAATGAACAAATCCACCCTGTGTTCTATTCCCCGCTTTATAAAAAGACCTGGATTTAAAGATTCATGAAAACCCCAGTACTGACACCCCTCACTTTACTACTGCTATCACACACAAACAGCAAGTATATTCTATACGGATAAATTATATTCCAGCAGCCAAAATATAATCTGCCAAACGTGCTGGGTTTAAAAATTGATAACACAAAATTTACAATGATCACCTCTAGCAGCAAGCAGGCTGATTTTTGAACATCCCATCAGAAGCAATGAAAGCACAAAACCAATGTGAAAAGGACATAGTCTTCATGGAGTCAAAGACACATTCTACAAGAAACAGAGCTATAATCTGCAAATATTTACAACTATGAACAACTGAATTCATACTCTGGACAGTCCTGAATGCACCCAATGGCCAAGTCTCATAAACCTAGCACTTGCAGTATATCAGGCCATGTATTTACGCATTCCTGAAACTTCTTATTCATCAACAGCATTTGCACCCTTTCCTCCCACTTACTCAGATCATGGGAGTTTCCGATCCTTTCCCTTTCTGCCGTTCAAGAAAGTAAGTTCTCAAAAGACCAACATCTTGAATAAGAAGCCAAAGCAAAAGAGAAGGTCCGCTCCAGCTATTCATTTCTCAGATGCCTCTACCCTTCGATTTCTTTGGGCTTGCTCGAGAGACCACTGAGATCAAGAGAAAGACCTGTGGATTTCCCCTGTTCTGCAATTTCTGAGAGGCATTAAATGTTACTCTACATGCAACGTTTCATTTTGTAAGACAATTTCCTAAGTTCAGACTTCAGTTTCTTTTTGATTCCCACATTCTCAGGACAACAGGTCCTTTGTTCAAGCTTCCATGTTTATGGGAATGTTATCTTATCTCTGGTTTAGCCTTTAATATTGAGCAGAGTCAGAAAAGAATCATCCTCTTGTTTGAGATTTAAAGATTTATGTCTGCTTACATTTTTAAGATACATAAACATACAAACGTGCTTACAAAGTCTAAGCAAATTTACTCTTATTAGAGCTGTTATCTGAATGATGATATTTAACACCAGTTACAGTTTAGTTCCCTTATCTCCCCTGTGAATTTTTTTTTTTTTTTCCAAAATCTGTTATGAGAGTAAAATGACAGCACCCTAGGGGAAACAAGCTTTCTCCAGCCTGTCTGCAAAGTTGGAGCAGCAAGGTTTAAGCAGCAGGAAATCAGCAGAAGAGAGGGAAGCAAACCATTACAGTGTGGGGGAGGACTTTCATAGCCACTGGGCTACCCAAAGTTGAGAGAGAGACTCAGTGACGCAGTGAAACCCTGTGATTCAGAGAAGAGACACAAACTTGTAAGAGTGGAGAATGGCAGAAGAAAATGACCCTAGTCTGAATTGCCAACTACACCCACACACGGTGAGGAACACAAGGACCCTTCCACACCACAGTCACGCTAGTTCTGCAGGAGAGCATGGAGCTACCTCAGCTAGCTTAACCTAGTCCCAGGTTTCACTGCATGGCTGTAAAACCCAGCAGCATCCACAATATAGGTGCTCCTTCAGGAAGTTAAATGCACAGTACTGATTCAGTTCTGCATGTTTGTTCTCCGTCTAAATGAAAAACACACTTAGAAGAATCACCATTTGTCTAAACCCCAGGCAGTCTTCTCCCCAACCTCCCCATGTCCCCCATCCCAGAGCTTCTCCAGAAGGCCATTCTCTCTCCCATCTCTAAGATTAGCATGTTCAAAACCTGCTCAATTTTGACAGACGGGAAAAAAAAAATCCACCTTGAACAGAAAGCCTTTTGAGTCTTCCCTCACTTTTGAAGCCTTTGTATTTTTAATCCCTGCTCTGCCAATTTTGTCTCCCCTTCCCCCCCTGCCCTTCAGTGGAAATTTTCTACTCTTTACAAGCCCGGCTCTCTATAGAAAATTGATTTCCCCTAGGATACAGCCATCCTACTGTTCTATGCATGGTCATTAATGACCATCCTGTTCACCACAGAGACAGACACGGTGGCACTCCTCCACAGCTCCTTAGCACAGAAAGCGCACAGGGGGAAAATCAGAACAACCTCAGAGCTTAACCATACCAAGAGTTCATCATCTCCAGAAAATACCACACAAAATCTCCAAACGAGCTATTATGAGAGTAAAATAATTCTTGCTGGTTTCTGTCACTCTTCACTTCCGCTGCACTAGATTAAAATTTTTAAATCTCCCCCAAATAATGACCATCATGTAATTTGCTTTCTCCCAGAGCCACATGGGACTGAACTGCAAATCAGATGTGACTTGAGTTCACGTTGGTTTTCCTTGGGCACTGGTATCAGGGTATCCAACGGCAGAATGCATTTCAGCACAGCCTGCAAAACCTGCCTGAAGACATGAGAAAATATCTGGGTGCTGCACTTCTTGCTGTTTTGGCTGCTTTGCAAGCAGTGTACCTGCTGGCTTCACCGTCTCTGGGAGATCTGCAATCGCACATTTGATTGCAGTGAAGTCCCATCCTTCGAGCGACAATTCTTCCCTTAGCTCTTGCTTGGCTCTGATGCCAATAGGTAAAATAAAACTTGTGTTGTACTCACAAAACAGCTCAAGCCTTCTCTATAAACATTTTGTGGATAGAATGTAAATTGACTCCCTGCTCCAACTTGACCCATGGGGTCCTTGCAAGAACCTCCCCTTGTCCCTGCTGGTACAGGGAGGTGCAACAGAGGACTGGAAGCCACGAGGAAGAAGATGGGGTAGTCAACACCTTTTCTTCTTCCATTTCCAACCAAGGATTTTTATGTGATGAAGCTAATCTTGCTTACTGAGTTGCATTACTAGTTTCAACAGGACCAAAAATGAGGAAAAATATTAATAAGGCCCAAAGATGGGGCCAGTATAATTCAGCTCAGTTCCAGTGACTTTACCTCAAATCAATAGGAGCAGCATCTTTAAATCAAAAGGTAAATTTAAAATGAAACAAAATCTTTTTAGTGACTGTTGAACAGGAAAAAACCAACCCCAAAAATTAGTTCTGAAACTGGGAGTGTGGCTTAGCTACTTAACTGCAACTTGGTCTGAAAAAAGTCAACACAGCTAATGCCTGATGCAGCACTTCAGAAGTGCTGGGATGGGTAAACTGCCCAAGCCAAGAAATTCATATTTAAAGCTCACGTTGTCCAGCTATGCTCTGTAAATTGTGCCACGATTTCTTTATATAATTCTCACTAATGCTAGCTGATGTTAACCGAGGAAATCCTCCACAGACAAACAGGATAATCCACCCCACTGTAGGTTCCATAAAATCACACGCTCTGTGGAAATTTCCAAATACCTCGGCACAATATGGGTGAGTTAAGGATAAAGTTTCAAGCCTGAACTCCATCATTTCCTGTCTTTTGCTAGTCTACACAACTCTTTAATGTTATGTTAATATCATTTTTGTGGGTGTGATTGAATTACCCGCCGCTCTTGATGCCAGCATTAGTGGATTTCTGTGTAATAGGAGACCATGCTTTACTGCACATACTGTTACTAAATACCATTAAGCAGACCAGCTGCAGACCTCCTGATAGCAGGACTGGAGGGCTACCTCGTTAGGAGGCGACGAGCACTTTACTGCTGGCACACAGCCTGAATCCCACGAGCCCTCAGCATGTCAAACTCGCCTCGATGTCCCCACCAGACAGCCTGCCGCAGCAGGTCCCCTGGCCAAAAAAAAGTGCCCAGCCCCAGGAATCTGCTGACAGTGCTGAGATCCCTCTCACGAGCTCAACATCCTGAGTCCTGTGCGGTGCTGCCGTGACTTGGCAGTCTGAAAAGATAGAGATATATTTACTTGGCGACATTTCGACTCCAGGTGCAATGGAGGGCTGCTAAATTCTCCGCTGAGAGCACGCCTCACACACTGGTGACAGCTACTAACTAGTGGTGCAGTCCTTTAAAAATCCCTTTCAGGAGTCTTTGCAGAGAGATTAAAATGCCACGTGTATGTGAGTTGTAACAATTCTAGGCCAGCCTCCGAAGGGAGATTTAACACAAGCTTTCTCATCTATATCCTTGCACTGCTAACCAGCACCTACTAAACAAATGGTGAGCCTGACCACTATGCAGAAATATCCCTCTTTGGAGAAGGATTACATTAGGGAAGAAAACAAGGGTGGGGGGCAAGGGAGAAAATGAGGGAGGACAAGGAATTTAAGTCTGTTCCATGTAGTTGGCTCAGTACACGCTAACTCTACTGATAGACCACATCATCCAAGGAGTTGCAATGTATTCTAGTCACTCTTCTTGCCACTCTGACCCACCTCTTCCTCACCACGGAACGCCTCGTATGCTGGCTGGTAGAGCTATACTTACCCAGCACCAGTGGGAGATTCAGCTGCTAGTACTCACCTAACAGCAGCCCCATGTCCCCAACGTACCATGGGAACAGCATGGCAGGGACACAGCAGGGACAAGTGATGTGGTCTTGTGATTAAGAGAAATTCTTGTTTCTCTAAGTGTAGTAAGAACCAGCAAACAAATGCAGGAACCTAACAAGAACTAACAATTGCAAATCCATGTTACAACAAAGCCAGGTTTTTCTTACCACTCGCTGAAAATAGAGATGGAACAACTAGAAGTCCTAAAAGTGCTGATAGTATTTAATAGCTGTATCATTATAGCCTGTCTCCCACATCTGTAAGATCTGCAACCAACCACGTCTTTAGTCTAATTCTTATGTTAGGCAATGAGCAAAATCATGGCATGAGTATACTGCCCTGCTTTGATTTAAACCCCACCAATGACTTGGTCATATTCCATTTTGTTCCACTGTAGCCATCAGTTTTCCTTTCCATTTAGAAGCAATTGCTTTGAGTTCATTTTATTCTGAGAGTCAAGAGATTGCCCTATAGGAACCCTTCAGCTCCTTGAACTGACTGTATGTTTGTATATGTGATAGGAATTAATTTGTTATGCAGTTCATAAGGCACTTAATAAACTTTATATTGAAATATTTGCGCTAAATTATTGTAGAGTAATTAAAAAACTTCATAGCTATACTCCATTTAATTGATGATCCTAAATTTGGTGTTGATTTAAGTAAAGCAGAGGGGACAAGAAACATTAAAGATGAGCAGAGAAATTAAAGTTCTACCAAATTAAGTTAGGTATGGCTTAGATCCAAATTCCTTACTTTTTAAAATAAAACTTCAAGGGTGCTGCAGTTTTCTCATCGTATGGGTGTTTGTTACTCAAAGCCAAGGATGGACAGGCATCTGATTTACAATTAAAGGTAATCAAAACCTCAGAGGTGGAGAGATGAGCTTCTGCTTCTGACATAGCGCCAGTACCAGCGTACTGTGATCTCCACAGAGCGCACATTGCACCTCCTTACACTCCTGCTAGGACACCACCGCAGCTTTTGAGCATCCTTTGTCCTGCTTAGGAACATCAATGTTTCAGTGATACATTTCATCCGCTTAAGGACACATACAGACATGGCTACATAAACTATACATAATAACAAATCTCCATAAACATGAAAAGGAAATTACTTCTAACCTCAAATAATTAGTTTTAAAAACATTTAAATGACCCCTGCAGTCCTTGATGAAATTGTCCAAACGCTCGAGAAAACCGTCTTGTAATCAGAGACTTAAACAGCTCCATCTATTTTGATTATTAAAGAAAAATGTCTGAAAAGTGACTTGATTATAGTGTGTAGGTACATCTGGGAGGAGGATGGGGGGAGAGGGAGAGAATCTGAAAGGTCCTTAATCTGATTACACCAAGAACCAACAGGTAAAAATCAACACCAGAAAGTTGATTTGGAAGTCAGTCAGAAATTCTGACCGGGGAACGCGATGAACAGGAACAAACTGTTAGCAACAGCGGTAGGTTTGCTGTTGCTTTCATATCTTCAGATCCAGAGTGTGTGCTTTTCTGGAACATATTCTTTACATCAAAATAAATTGGTATATTCAGTCCAGGAGGAAATAAGGGAAATTTAAGGACCTGAATCAACCAGAAAATAATGGTAGACCATCCCTTGGTCTCTTCTGGATCTTAAATACTACGAATCTGTGAATTATTTTATCCCTTTTAATTACGAGTTCCCTACTATAAAGAAGCTAAAAAGTTAATGTTCTTTTTGAATCAGTGAATTACAGAAAATAATTGAAGTTTCATAATTGGATTATAACCCCAGGAGTATATGGAAATGCTGAACTGGGAAGCTGAAGTAAGGAAAGCATGTCTGTTTTCTTCTTTTTTTTTATGTGATCACCAGGCAGTAATAGCCATAAATGCTGCACTTATTACCTGTATTACACTGAAACAATAACATGGCTGTGATCCTGCAACAACTGCTATTTGAAGAGACTGCTGTGCTTCCATGAAGCTTATATGAGGCTGGGTGTCTGTTGGCAGAGAGCTTATTTCAGAATAGGACCTATTATTTCCACACTGCTGTTATCTTCATTATTTTATTTGGGGTTGCCCCCAGAGCTGTGGCTAGGTACTTTCCAAGGGAACCAGAATCCAGATGTCTCCACTTTCCCTGGAGCTCATATGGGGACACAGAAAATACATGCCCAAAGAAAGAGAAAACCTATTCAGATCCCTGTCAGATCAACATCTTTTAAAAATTAGGCTGAAAACGTTCCATCTTTCCTGTCTCTGTTTTATAACGAAGTAGACATAAAACCTCTGACGTAGTTGCAAAAATTCTAAGAAATTCCTTCTCTAGCAAACATCTTTTAAAAAAATTAAAGACTTTTCAGTTTTTAACACAAATCTAGCAGCAGCGCTTGTCTCACAAATAATTCTGGGAAGTTACCAAATACTTGGAATGAAGGACATTGCATGCTGCATAGCACAGAGCTCTTGTCGATGCTTGTTTGGAACGGTATGGGAAAGTCTAGCAGCTGAACACAATGACATTTTTGTTTTCGTGCTGATAATATTCAATAGCTTTGCCATCAAAGTTGGCCTGCCACTTCCCCTTGTATAGAAATTACAGGCATGCTTTAAGGTTCTTGCCATTATCTGGAAGCAGTGCCCAGGTTATTCCTGTTTCAGGGGTGGGGGGGTGGGGGGCTTTATTAAGCATAGCTGGTATTGTTTCCTTCCAGCAAAGCTTTAGGACAATGTATTTCTCAAACAGATCAGAACATTATCTGCGTCATACCTTCTAGAGAAAGGTTACAGAAACATTTCTGCTATACAAATGTCAGAACATGAACAGTGTGTCTCCATCCTCTCCCAAAAGTTGGTGACTCCTAAGGAGTATAAACCACATCCCAGGCAGAGAACTTCCTACTTCCTTCTCTGCTCTCTGTGTATGTAAAACAGCCATCGATTCTGCTCTCCCACTGCTGCCATCAATTTTCAAAGGACAATAGATCAGAAAGACCCACTGAACTTGACACCACAGAATTTAGGAGAACAAATACCAAAAATGCAGACAAATCTAAAAGACTTGGATAAGCTTCAGAACAGAAGAACCAAACATAACCAGAACTTTCATTGCCACTATTCCCATTAAAATAAAACACAGCAACTCATAGGACACCAGTGAAGGAACCTTTGTCAAACCACCAGCACATCAATCAGCCTCCTCACTGGAAAGTAGAAACTGAGCATTGGAGTTTTACAGAACACCTTGAGGGGCTGGAAAATTCAGACTGTCAAGAGTCCCATGGTCATGAAGGCCCCTCCACAGAGCAACACCCACATTACAAAACCAGGCATTTGTCTGACAGACATGCACTGTGCAGAGCCTGTCTGTCCTTTGGACAGTTTTTGGCCATGAGCATTTTCAGACTCAAGCGCTTACATCAGTAAGGGGACGATAGCCTCATGGACGGATGGTGATGCCACGGTTGACTGGCTGCACACAAAATATCCTAGAGAAGTGGAGAAAGAAAGAGGACAAGGAAGGACTGGAAACATGCACATCTCAGAACAGGTCAAAAGCTGCTCATTAAGTGTGTTTGCCCTCTTTCTATCTCAACACCCCTCCTGCACAGTAAGCAAAACAAGTGGCTGTTACAGTCATGCCCTTCACACCGCTACACAGAAGACTCAATATTTCTGTTATGAGCTCTCTGTTTTGTTGTGTTTTTTTTTTTCCCAAGGACTTTAATTAAAATTCATCAGAAGAAATGTTTTCAGCAGCAGTGTCTGAGAACGCTGCCTCCTCCCCTATCTTCCATCAAATCAGGTTCATCCAACTTGAAAGGAGATGAGAAACTCTCACTGACACTCTGTCACACTCCAGTGAAAAGACGGGCACATTCAAAACAGAGAAGAGTGCAGGTGCTCATTTATTACTTTACGCAGATTATTTTTCTGCCTTTCTTCCTGACAATGGGAACGTTCACATCCCAAACGGAGCCCTCTGTAGTGCTGTGGGCATTTGCTGACCTAGAGTTCTGTTTTCCCTGATGAAATAGACTAGGTAAGAAGAGGATCGGTTCATTGCCTACTGGAGCAACTTTAATGTTTGTTTTTAACAATGGAAGACATTTGAAGATTATTTTAATGGGGAATGAATATACAAATAATTTTTTAACAATACCAGGTAAAGGAGAAAAGAACCTGTGCACATCCATGCCCATATCTATACACTGCAAAGAAGTAATATTTATATAACTGAGTGCAAAACTGCAAATCAACTGATTTCAGAAACCAAGATGTCACTCAGATGAAATACAAGTTCACTGCTTTGTACCATTTTGGACCCAGACAGCAACACCATAATGTTTCTAACAGCATTAATAAGCACCATCACTATAAAGATGTCTTCAATGCAAGAATTAACAAATAGTGCCCACGGCATTAGGTTCCACTGCTTTTATGTCTACTTTACGCATCCTTAATGTTCACCATTTGGTTCATGATCAAGGCATTTTGACTTAAAAGTATTAACCTGAAATGAATTTATTTTCCTCTTCCCACCCCTCTTAATAAACTTTTAGGAAAAGTCCATGACACAAAGAACTTGAGAAGAATACAGATTTCTCCAAGCTAACCCATCAGTGTGTTTTTCTCTGGTCTGAACACACACATTAACAAATGAGAGGAACAAACTCATGTAGTTCCCTCATTGATTAGAATCAGCATATTTAGTCCAGCAGGACACCTTTGCTGTGCTTGGCCCAACAGTATGCCCTTCTTGGGACTTTGCTTTCCCGATTTTACTTGGAATAACAAAGCAAATGGGGGGGGGGGATTGGAGGTTTTTTCTTTCCCCTCAAGTGTGGGCATTTCTTTGGTTCCCACGAAGACTGATCTCTTCAGCAGATTTCAGAGCCATTCACAGTTCTCATATTACCAGGATACACCGAACCAAAACATCCACGAAGATTTAAGCAGGAACTACTCTATATGATGCCACATGGTTCCTATATGAGCTAATCCCACTGAACGAGCGCTCTCACCTTCGTGCCCTTTCAGTCTCTGCTGTATCACAAAGCAACAGTGTCAGCTGATATTAATTACAGGAGAGACATAGATTATGTGGTTCTGTTTGAATTAGTATTGAAGCCACAGTGCACCTTACTTTAACATACAGAAGGTTACAGAACGCAGTAAATTCCTTTACGTCTCCAAAGATTACTTCCTAAAAATACAGGAGCAGACACAGGCCAACACTCTACTGCTATGTAAGTCTCGGAGAGTTTGGGGTTTGTCTTCACTAGGGCCAGGATAAGAACACCAGTTTACACTGGGTACAAATTTGGTCTGACTTCCTTGTAGAACAAAGGATTTACTCCAGGAATTCTTTTGGTCTTTTTGGTTTTGAGCTCACTATGGGGACTTTATTTTGGTTAACCTTTATTTTATTTATAGTTCACAGTAATTATTTTTAATTAACATTTTAATGCAGGAAAAAAGGAAAGGAAGGGAACTTACTTTCCACACACCTTCCTTTCATCAGTTCTCATGTAATATGGACTTCTTGTTATTTTCACAAAAGAAAAGGAAAATAAAAATAGTCAGGAATGTCAAACTCTTGCTGCCTTAACACATGGCAAGTTCATACTTGCTATAAAGCTCGATCTAATTGAAAATGTTGTACTTGTTGCAGGTATTAACAAGAGACTCTGTCCTGAAAGGCACCTTGAACCTCTCTGAAACCTCAATGAACTCAGCAGTTTTCTGTGGGGGCAAAAGGAATGCACACAGTTCATTTCAAAAATAGTCTAGGATTTGAGTAAAGTAACGTGTGTATTTTCAATTAATAACCTCAGTTACATTATCCTTGGGGCTAGCCCTTTAGTAGAATCCAAACAGTGGCAGCCTGAATATTTATTCAGACGTTCCACAGGGACAAAACCAAGGACAATCAGAATGGAATGAGAGGCTAAAATCTCACACTTGATGACTTGTCAAGGAGACAATCAGGATACCTTCAGAAAAAAAAACAAAAAAACACACACCCCCCAAAAAAACCCTACCTCCAAAAAAAAAAACCCAAACCCAAACCTTTGAGTAATCTGCACAAAATATGGATCTAGAAACCATTTAGAGAAATCACAATTCAGTAGGGATTTCCCATACCTGGAAAACCATTTATCTGGGAGATTCTGGCTCATCTTCTGCAAGAGTCAGCCTGAGCAGCATACAGACTTGCTGCTCTTTATGTTTAGAAATTTTTACTATTATTGTTTTAATTAAGTCCTTTATTTTTACTCTGGACCACAAAGAAGTCAAAACTTATTGAAGGGTGATGAGACAGATTATCCAATCAAAAAGAACAAAGCAGATGGAAATAGAAGATTTCTGAAGGTACATTATAGGCACAAGGGGGGAGGACTAAATCAGGACAAAAACGTAATTAAGTTTGAACTATCAGACACTAGAAGTTTGAAGTAGCTTGCTTTCAGACTATAGACTGGGCATGAAAAATTCATGACTGAATCAAGATGGACAGGGATTATCTTTTGAATACATGCCAATGTCTTACTTGTGCAATGCACAAGGCTTTTTTTTTTTTTAGTCAAATGTTGGTTTTTTTAAGCCAACTTTTCTTTTCAAAATTAGGGGGGGGGGGAAGAGATATTTTATTGCTCTTTTCCCAAATTCCCTTTCTCTTCTCCAAAACTTACGTTTTTAAGAAGTTTTGGGTCTAAGTCTTACATGTTTGCCCTGAAGAAGACAAGACAGACAGAAAGACCAAAATCCTGAGAGACAGACTGAGTTTTTGAAATGAAACATATTTCAAAGTAATAAAGCTCAAATGTTTAATTTGTGCGTGAGATTTCCTTCAATCTATCTCCAGCAGGATGTAGTTAGTAAGAATGGGATGTGTCCAGTATACCAACAGGGAACTAAGCCATCTGTGTATGTTTTTAAGAGAATTTTTGAATTCTTCTGGATGAAATATAACATCATGCATGAAAATTAGAGTGACAGATTATGAATATTTCAAAGATAATGATTTATATGTTGCTTGTACAGTGACACACCATGCACATTCTTCTGTCTATAATCTGTAATTTTACATCTTAAGGTTGATTATCTTTCCTTTTGATGAAAAGCATATTTTGACTGGGAAGATACATGTCGCAGTGTACCACTGCAACAGCAGAGACTGTGTACCTCAGAGAAATAAATGCTATTTTTTTAAATGATATTTACTATTATTTTCATGAAATAATTACAAATCAAAATTTTAGATGAGTAAGTTCTGATGATCAATATGATCACAGATGAGTATAAAGCCTCTTTTTTAAAAACCTCAAGAAAGGTTAAGAGGGGCCAAGGTCCATTTTTGGAAATTCCTTTACTGAGCGTTTATGAAAATCCAGAATATACATACGTAAAAGAACAACAGATTCTTGCTTGCTAAACATTCCTATTCACTCTTTTTTGATGTAACCTTTCACAGAGTCATTGTATAAAGTCCCAAAAGATACACTGCAACCTAACAGCTCCCTGCTGCAAAAGAGAATTTGATGCAACTTTGCTGGACACACGTCAAACCAAATACTGAGGATCAGAACCACACAAAAAGAAAACTTCCAGTAGCAATTTTTTTTTTTATTTACTCAGCTACTGTACAGCCTATGATGACTTGTTTTCCTTTAGTTATATGAACAGTTTGACAGATTACTGTGACAAGGTTACTCTTAAATTGATAAAAGGTTTGATAGTGTCGGAACATTTGTCAGAAACGTCTGACATCACGTGTAACGGACTCTGCACTTCAAGCATCAATGGTACTCCAGTCCGCTGTTTTCTGTTCAGTGTGCAATACACACCACCCAAAATCACACAGCAGAAATACAGAAAAGGAGGCAGGATTCACCAAAACAGCCCCGTATTTTATCAAACAATTCTTATTAAAGGGTTTCTCTTCCATAACCCACCTGACAAAATTCAATTGAATAAAAAGCGTTACACATCACTTAGGGCGGCCTCCTTGCTGGAATAAACCTGGAAATGGGATGGGCTATGATAAATATACATAGCCATAAGCATTTCCAGTGTTCCCTGTACTTCTGAGAGAGAAATATTGTGGTTTTAGAACATTATTCATCAGACCTGCCAAATGTCAGACATTACAAATGACAGTTGTACTGCTGGCAGCCTTGTCATATGCCAAAGCAGAGGAAATAGGTTCAGAAGGGCTCATTTTAGGCACTGGCAGCTAGCCTAGGTGAACCAGTGTCTTGGGCATAAGCTAGCTTTGGTGAATACCTCCCTTAAACGCACCTCTCCAAAAATCTTGTACTGCAAAATAATAGTATGGTTTATGGATTGAAATTCAGGTTTTCACCTCACTTCTTGTAGCAAATTACACTAATACTTCTATGCAGGAAGCCCAAGAGCCAGCACCTTCTGCTGTTTTGTGAATACCTGTTCACATGAAGTCTTTAGTGCGTGATGAGACCCCAGCCATGTAAGCTGGGAGAGAGATCTACAGAAGACAAGCATTTCTGAAGAGACAAATGTATGTCTTGCTCACATAGCAGCAGATTGCTGCTATACATACTGCATTTGGGGTGTGGGGGAAGGGAGAAAAAGAGAAGGGATTTGGACCTTTATCCACCTCTACTATGTAACCATCTGCAAAGGTAAAGAAAATGTCTTGCAATGTATTACTTTAAAAATCTACATGCTGCCATGACAAATTCTTGTATTTTCAGATGTTTAAGTTTCCCTATATCGTCTTTCCCTTTTGCTTTGATAAATACTTTTAATGTTCTGAAAAAAGACAGAACAACTATCTGGTTTCTCCTCACTTCCATTCAGCCAAAGGATAGAAAATCAGCAAAATGAATGTCAGCGTTTTTCTTAAAGAGCATCTGTTCACACAGGAACTCCATGATAGCAAGACAAAGCCCTCTAATCATAGACCAGATTAAGTTTAGTGGAGCACATTAAAAATTTTGCCACAGTGCCGAAAGGAAGCTCTCAGATATTTGATGTGCACTTCCCGTACGCAAACAAGGGGTAGGCACATGCTCTCTGAACTTCACGATCCAAGTAACACTGCTCGTACCACAGCCAACTCGTGCCTCACACCATGACTGCAGCACTAAGTGCCAAAGCCGTGAGGCTCCTCTAGGAATAGTTAAGTTCATTCCCGATCAGCTGCTCAGCAGAAAGCATTTGTCTGAACTTGGAAAGGGTCAGACTGCAAGAAGATGTATAGCAAAATAGCTTTTTGAACATCAGCAGACTACGGTCAATTTATACCTACTGAGGATCTGGCCCTTGAACTGGGATTATCTGTGACTGTCACCAGCGGGAAGTGTCAATGAATGTAGTTTGCACAAATGTCAGACAGGTATGCTCACAATTCAGCTTGCACGAAATATGAAAAATCACCAGCATGTTATACTCCTGTGAACAGTGAGCCAGTTCTACCTGTAGCGGCTTTAGTAGGAGAAAGTCACAGGGAAGAGTTTCAAGCTCACGTAATTTTGCTGAAGTTCAGATATCACTTCAGTAAGACTGCTAGTTCCAGTCCTGCCCAGCCACGTCCACATAAAGCATACTGAGGGAAGTCTTTCAGCATTTTTGGTCAAAATCAGGAAACGCAGAATGACATAAAATTGTAACATCCCATGAAATTGTTACTCCTATTGCAAGCTTCAAAGCAACGGCCATTTGGATTAAAGCCAGTAGATAAGCCCCAGACTGTTCCTTACTTTACCAAACTTCATTTATTGATCTCTGTTTGAAAGGCTGATTTGTGATGAAAAATATCAGACACACTGTTGTCTTTTGGAATAGACTATTCCATGGCAAAAGCACTGCAGTTCTGTATAATCACAGGGGTGGATTTTTATTTTTCAAATCTCTCCATCTCCTTATTTCAACACAAAAAATGTGTTATCCCAAATTCCACTCAGGCAATCTGTTTGGAATCTCAAACTGGATTATTCCCCTCCCACATGTCAATAGTAATAATCTAGATTTTGGAAATCCAATCAGTTTCAACAGGAATAAAACACAATAAAACTGGTATTTATCAGTACAATCTGCAAACATGACTCTCAAGATAAACAGGAAGGTAGAAGGTGCTACTTTCTACATCATCAGTTTTCAGTGGAACTGCAGTTAATTAGGTGTTTGCTATAATGCTACCTTCCTTGGGTTTCGTACTTCTCAATCTTTGAGCCTGGCAATATGTGACACAGCAAACCAAAGATGTGATAAATGACTGAGGGGGGAACACCCATGTTCTGTTGTGCACCGGGTTATGAGTCACAGATCATTGTAGCTACAAAATCTGTCATTAGGGAGGTTTACTTGCCATGCAAATTCTCCTTTTAACATAAGAAAGAAAACAGATTAAAATAAACAGCAGTCAATATGAAGGCCCTCACCTCTCTATCCCCCAAAACTCATTACCAGAAGGTTTTCAACAGGCATTAATTAGCTGTTCAAACTAAAGAAATAACGGTTAACCTTCAAGTGCAGGAGGCTTCTAATGTCTTTTTGTGGACATACATAAGTGTAAACTGAAAGGCCAGCTCTGACATTTTCCTACCCAAAGACACAAGTATTTTAAGTGCACTTACGGCTGGCACAGCTTGATAAGGTCCTGGTCAGTGGTGCCGGGTGGAAGGCCTCGAATGTACAGGTTGGTTTTACTCAACTGCTCTCCGCTGCTGTTGTTGCTGCTGTTGTTGCTGCTGTTTGTGCTGGGGCTGGGAGGAGCCATGGGGTGGGGAGCTGGTGCATAGGACTGCTGGAAACAAAACAAAACAAATAGGCTGTTACTGGAAAACGAAAGCATGGCAGACTCCTGCGCTTCACCCAAGTAACTCTAGAGCTATGCACCGAGAGCATGCTTGTTCTGCCCTCCCTGCCCACCTCCACCTGCCCGCTCCCACAGCGCGTGCGCCCACCCCGAGCCAGCAACGCCTTTCAAAACGCAAAACAACGCCGAGATTTCGGGTTTAGCCATGGCTATGAAGTGCATTATTTTACTTTGTTTTTTAATCTGGAATTAAAGTAGCTAGATTATGAGCCTATTTTATCTAGATCACAAAATAAAGCCCTGAAATGACAGATACTCGGAAGTAACTGGTATTAAAGAAAGAAGTTAAGTACAATCTCCTTTAAGAATACTCTAAGACAAAAATAAGAGTATCTAGCCAAAGGTATGGGAGCTGATGCCAGAAACCTAGTAAGTCTTTTCTAAACATGAGAAGCATCCAGTACACGCACAGTCAGGTGGCAGAGTGTTAGCTAGCCCGAGAGGGGAAAAAATCCAAAGCAGCCTGAAAAAGACTCTGTCATTAGGGATGTCTTTCACAATAGAAAAAGAGGGTTTGGAAAAGATGATCAGGCTAGGACCTCCCACTCTCAAAACCTTACCCACTTCTGAACAACCACAAACCACACACAACAGCTGAGAAATATCACGTAAAAAGGGAGGCATTCTCACAGGAAAAACAACACTCTCCCCTAACTCCCTGGTAAATACATGCTATGAAAGAAGACACATGCATGCTACAAAAATTAGCTAAGCACCTCCGATCTGGGGCAACAACAGGGAATTTAAGCTGCTGCAACCATCCCTGGCTCTCTGACCATCAGCATATTTATTCGCAGCACAGAGTGCCTGTCAGGAGAATGGAGGAGTGGTTGGAAGGAGGAGGCCATGTCCTGTCACTGCTGTGAGCTGTGCAGAAAAGCTGAGATCTAGGAGAAGCTGGAGGAGCTGGGGGATGCTGTGGGCCGAGGCTCTGGCTGGGCAGCCGGGGGAGCCGGAGTAAGAGCTCCAGGAACGTAACTGCCTGCTGAGAGGGGGGAAATCCAGTTTCTGCAAGCCGCTCAGCTTATTCTACTAGCAGTATGCGTGGTTACAACTGCAGGTAAATATTGGGCCAACGCGAAGTTAACCATGTTGTGCTAATGGACTAATAAAAGCAAAACATACGTAATTTTCATTATAGTAGCAATGACACTTTAGTGACTTCCAATATGCTCATTCTGCATTTATGCCTTGAACAGAGAAAACATTTGTCTGTGAGTAATTCTGATCACACTAATCAACTGCCCCTTTCATTTCAGTGGCCCTACTTTAGCGCTTATAATTACGCACACACTAAATCAGAGCCTCGGTAGATGGGTATTTTTAAATTAGTAGCTCTAAACTCTTTCAAACAAGTCCCTTTACTTAGAAGAACCAAAAAAAGTTGGAGAACATAAGGGGAGCATCAGTGATAGGTGAAGCTCAGAGGCTTTGATGAAATACATAAAGCACCACACTTGCAACGATGCCTTTCCTGCTGCCTTCTCCTTCCTTCTTCCCAGTTTCTCCCATTTAAACCGGGAGAGTGGGAACACACCATCAAGTGTCAGCACATCAGAATTCCTCTGCAATCTAGCCTGGTTGTAATGTGAGTCAAGTAGGACCCATTAAAAGGAAGAATCAGTTTAATAGACAGTGCAATCGCCATGCTAGCAAGTAATGACATTTGCTCTCATCTACAGTAAAAGAGAAAGGGCAATGAGCTTCCTTCCCCAAGTATCTGCGTAGATACTTTTGCTGACAATCAAAAGCACTTAATGCATATGGATCGTATTTCTCTGCACACACATTTTATCACTGGGTAATCCTCACCCACCCGAGCTTCAATGTCATTCCCAGAAAGAGAGACCTGAAGCAGCAGCCCCAGGTACCAGCACGGGGAACCGCCTCGACTAAGCCCCTGTGCCATGGGCACATCCTGGAAATCAGATCCACACCACAGCCATGGCATGGCTGGGTAAAACTGCAGACAACGGTAACCTCCACAAATACATAGACACATGCATCTTAAAACATCCTGGCTGAAAGCTTATTTAAACCAGTGGGCACTCCAAGGCCATGGCAGAGGTAGATGTGGCTGTGTGTGGCACACGCTTGTCTTCAGTATACCAAGAGCTCAGGAAATAGCCTGTGGTAATCTTGCACATTTTGAGCATTGGTAATGTAAAATTAAAAAAAAAAAATAAAAATAAATTAAAAAAAAAAGGTCAAGGTAACATTCTTACTGCTTTACCCCACACCTCCAAGTTTACCATACACACTGAATGCATGTAAATGACATAAGGCTAGGACAAAATTTTCTTTAAGCCAATGAAATGCTACATACTTTAACTATTAATTGTTGTTATTATTATGTATGTCTTAGCAGAGCATAATAACTAAATGGCCTATTCTCACACCAACCTAATAAGCAACAAAAAAACCCAAGTGGAAATATACCTTTGAAATACAAAGAGCAATTTTCATTCTATTATAAGATCTTTATCCTCACACAGAGGAAAGCACTGGGGGCCTAATTCTAATTTAAGCTTAAGACATTTTATCCCTCTCGGCCAGCTGAAAGGGGACCTAGAAGTGAACATGAATTACATTTACACGGATTTTAAGGCCACAACTATTAAAAAAAAAAAAAAAGTCCTTGGTATACCCAGAGAATTAGGCCACGGGATAGGTGGTCTCTCAAGCAAGAGCTGCTCAGACAATAGGCACACACAGATGCCCAGGTTCACAGCAGCATCCACAGAGATGCTTTAAGGGTGGGCAGAGAGGCAGCCACACTCCAGTTTGGAGGATGCTGATCTTCTCAGACCAGGAAGCACTGATATACTCCAAGTTCTCTTCACTAATAAATCTCAGCCACTGCAGCCCACAGTAATTTCCATGCATATCCAATACCCCAGAATACCCTCCGCAGAAAGATTACAAAATTGCCTGTACTAGGGCTGATGACATCTTCTGGCCAGTTGCCAGACTAAAAGCTTCAGGTCAGAAGAAAGCTTTGAATTCTTGTTTCCTGAGCCGATGAGTGCATGACTGATGGCAGAAGAATGCATTTTGCCTCCAAATGAGCAAAGGGTCTGGTTCATTAATCTCCACGTAATAACTGGAGTGAAAGAAATGAATGGCAACCTGATGATGATCCCAGATACGGACCACTTGCTACAGGATCCTGGATGATGCCGAAGAGGGGCATTGCCTGGGGAGCCACGTGCGCACCCGACGGCAGGA
This sequence comes from Aptenodytes patagonicus, assembly GCF_965638725.1. NCBI lineage: Eukaryota > Metazoa > Chordata > Aves > Sphenisciformes > Spheniscidae > Aptenodytes > Aptenodytes patagonicus. Next base: position 126,864,742 of record NC_134950.1, read on the forward strand.
AATTTGGGCCTTGTTCTGACATCGGCCCCCTCCGTGGCTGGGGGCAAAGCACTTAACTTCTCTGCCACGAGAGCCATGAGGAGCACCGCTTTCCAGAATGGCTCAAAACACCCTGACACCAGCTGTAGAAATCTGGGAAAGACATTTTGCCAACACAGCTGAGAACAGGACCTGCAGCGCTAGAAGAAAAGTATTAGGGAAAATCTACATGTTTTACTTCAAAAGGGAGCTGGAATTCAGATCTGGCTTTGCCATTAATTTTTCAAATAGCCAATGCAACCAACTAATTTTTCAATTCTCATGCTTCATTATTCAACGGGGAGTGTGGGGGGAATGAACTGGTTTGTAGATCATTCCAAGCAGCTTATTAATTTAGCATGGCTGGCTAATAGGATTTGTTTTCATCTTTGAAAAATGAATGAAATTTCTCCTTTTTCATTATCTAAAAGTGAGAAATTAATGTGCTTAATTCTTATCCAGTCTCAGGAACGCACCCTTGCGCTTAAACCATACCATTGAGCAAGTGTGCATAGCTAAGCATGAATAATGAGATACCTTGGTCTTTCTTACTTAATAACCCAGAAATGCTGAACCAGAAGCCTCCTGGTTACTAAATGAACAACACTCCTCCTTCCAACATCCAACCTCCTTACACAAGAACGGTATTTATCTTCCCATGGCAACCACAGTACTTTTATGTAGTTTTTCACTTGTTGCAAGTTCAGTCTAAAGCATTTTTCTTCCAAAGCAAAACACTACTTAAAAAGACAAATTTCAAATATTTTTCACATACAACTCCTTTTGGATGGGAACCACAGGCCCCAGATGCCAAGTTGTAGAGTCTGCTTTATTAGCAGCAGCTGGCTCCTTGGCAGGCTTCTGAGGCGGTCGGGCTTGTGGTTTTGGAGTGGCCTCAGAGCCTAGGATGCAGCTGGACAGCTATGCTAATGGACTAGCCAATTTGTTTGTATTCACCTTTGGCTATCCTAAATTTGTACTCTTTTATCCACTTGAAAGTAAGGTCTTGGAAAGGTTCCCCATTAACACCGATACGTTGACTTTTCCTATCATAGCGCATACTTTATATAAAAAAATGAGTACGACACACAGTCCTGCATTAAAACATGCATTATTTAAGCAATTGTGAACATACACTATCCATTTTGCTCTGAACGGAGTGTTTTCCAGCTGCTAGATTCATCTCACTTAGAGCCCAATTGTTACACAATTCCCTTAGCTCCTGATTGAGAGGATAAAATAAGGCAAAGTAAATACAAATAAGTGGTGCAAATATCAGTTTACAGCTCACGCTAGCAAAACACTGTTCTCTTTACACCCTACTGTACAAAGGAGTAATTTTTGAGAGCTGGAGGGTTCTTACTGGCCAATTATAGTAATGACGAGAGCATGCCACCAACTTATCGGCCTGTTGATGGGATTTTGGAGCTGATTGAATGGCAAATCTCATATCAAGCAAAAGACAATCATCACAGTTGAAGAGGAAACAGAGACATAGGGCAAATATAATAAAAAGAATTAGATAAAAGCCACGGCAACTCTTCTGCCCCCGGTTGGCTTCCTCAGTGAGATAAGGTGTATTTCTCTTCCACAGCCAGGTGGAACAGAAAAGTAAATAAAAGATGAACACTGAACTGGCAACACAGAAACCTCGTGTATTTTAGAAAGGCTGCAGTCGGGGGAGCTCGAGTCATAATTTTCTTCCTGAATTTGTAGGGCATTCGCTGGTCTTGCAGAATCCAGCCATGACAATTGTCTAGCTCCCATCTGGCCAATGAAGGCCTGGAAGACAGCACTCTTCTTGGACACTTCCCTACATAGGCAGACCTTTCCCTAGACATCTAACAGAAAACAAACAGGTGTAATAGTGGACATGTTTTCTAACCTCTCTCCACAGTGACAAAGCTTCCTGGACTGTTTCTGTAGAAGCAACAATCCACTGCTTGGCAACTTTTTCCATTTATAAAGGGATGGTATGAGAAAATGTAAGTAAACTCAAAAGATGAAGACAGACAGTAAGGTTCAAAGTCTGCTCCATCACAGTCCTTTCAATCAGGAAAACCAGAACACACCTCAAGAAGATTTTGATTTCTCTGAATCCCTTCCAAGGCCTTTAAAAGTGATTTGCTGGATACAAGAAGATCAGTGAGTCAGAGCTGCTGGGTCATGCTCTCTGTACTGCCGCTATATCACTGTGCTACCCCAAGCAAGTCATTTAGATTTCTTATGCCTCAGTTTACCAACCTGTAATGATTCTTCCTTACCTTTTCAAGGCTTATATAATGCTCTGTGATTACTGGATGAAAGACACTATTGAGGACTGCTATATTACTTAAAGATGGGGAAAATATTATTAAAATTTAACTTAACCAAAGCTATTCCTAATTGTTTTGCAGATAACAATGACTTCTGCACACAATGATTTTGCTACCCTGTATCTAAACTGAATGAACAAAATAATTTTAAATCTTAAGTAGAATGCCAATCCAATTAGCTTTCTCATTAAAAAATTTGTTTTTTTTTAAAAAACAGGATTATTCAATCACAGTGCTCTCTTGCTCATGCTTCTAGTATACATTTGAACTTTTTTTTTTCATTCTATTCCAAACAATACCTTTAGCCCATAGGAAAAAGGTGCCATTGTGTTTTGCTTACCCTTTCTTTTCACACAGCAAAAAAGAACACTTGTGAAAAATTACAATTATGAAGGAAAAAAACCCAAAAACCCTAGTCCTCCAATAGGCACAGTAGTCATTCAACAGTCAGATTAAAATTGTCATTTGATGGGTCGATAAGATATTTTGAGATCTTTGTTTCACACACAAAGCTGTTGAAATTAGTAGGCTAAGTACTCCTGGGGTTTACAATTCCCTTGAATCCAGCACAAAGCACAAGAACTCCATAAAGCATAAGCTCTGGAAGAATTTGGCTTAGTTTTCTCTGTTCTAAAATACTTCTCTTCCAAATCATGACTACCTACGTTTTAGCACTTTATAAGCACCTACAGGTAGACAATACATAGGAAGCAAAGCATCCACGGGAAGAGGAAGAAGTCCTTTATTGGATAGTACCTGCAAAGTATGTCTCATTTTATACAATTTTCTGCATTAAAACCAACCAACCAACCAAACAAAAAACAACAGCAGTTCACTCTTCTTGGCTATCTTTAAGAGCACTGAGAGTTTAGCAATCATTAGCCAGGATGACATACACCAGAAGCCTGAAAATTTTCTCCTGATCACAGTATCTTGTATTTCCACTAAGAGTGACTGAAATATGTCAATATGTACATCACTCTGTTTCCCACCATTACCAATGGGAAACTTCAAAAGCAAACTGGTCAACTGGAAAGCGGCTTATTTTGAAGTACGATGAAGTCTAAATAACAAAGTGGATTAGAGCACATCTCATTAGAATAGACTGATGATCATCTCACCTGAGGATGAGCAGGCCCCAGCAAAAACCAGTCCAAGACAAGGGAATGGCACAGAGATGAAGAGCATCGTTTTCAGACTGAGAACACCCTGGCCATTGCTGCCCCCCTGGGTTTTGGTCACTAAACACATGTAAGCTGCCGAGCTGCCAACTTCAGCCCTTTGCTCTCTCCTCCCTACGTGCTGCCATACCAAAGATAAAACTACTCATCCCTCATAAGTGATTTTCTGTTTATCTGTGGACTGCCTGTCACTCTGGACTAAACTATGGTAGCGTCCCTAAATTTAGCGCTTCTCGCATCAAGACAGGAGGGTACAATTTAGTCCTTAGCACTAAAAAGCTAAAGACTAGGAATGAGAGCTGTGTCACCAAATAAATATTTTCCAGAGCGGAAAATAACCTTCACAGACTTCTCTCCTCCCATTTATTTCATGTCAGGAGGCTCCTGTGACAGTCCATTCCTGTGGCATTATTTATTTCTCAGCAAGGGAAAAGAAGAATTTTCTCTATAGATAAAGTATTTTGGCACTTTGGCAAACTTGTAAACAATAACCTATATTCTTTGACATAAATTAGTGTTACTGCTTCATTATCCAATCCATTCATATTTTATTGATGTACTGAGACTAAATGTGAACAGAATCTAGATCTTAAAAATACTAAATCTGGGCAATCTGGATGATAAAACATTGCAATTCCCCTAATAATATTTTAAAGCACAGATCAAAATATGACAGCAATTACTGCCTGTGGTACAACAACTCTGTAGTAAAAAAGTGGGGGGGAAATAACAAATTTAAGCAGAAATTATTATTTGTGTTTACATTTCCATGTAGCCAGATTTTGGGCTACAACGATGAGTTGTCGGTCCATTTGAAGGTTAAGAATAAAAATGCAGATCGAAAGCCAATACTTAACTTTCCAAATGTTTGCAAAAACAAACACGTTTTTGGTTTTGAGAAACTAAATTTACTCTCTGGGTATTTGTTTACATGTGGCAGACTAAAAGCATCTTGGAAATGAGATGCAGGAGACACGTGCTTCATTGCATTGCTTTTCTGCACACAGTCCACACATACCACAGCATCAACACTGGTGTGAGAACCTGAGTATAATAAAAGCCCATCACATAAAACTGAACTTAAAGCACAGAACAAAACCAAAACATCGATAAGATACTCTTTCCTCTCCACTTGAGAATTTGGTAAGCAGAGATCAGAAGCAGATGTGTTTTCGTTTTGCAGAATGAAAGCCCAACCAAAAAGTTTTTTCAAAACCCAACCCTGGTTTCCTCAGTTTGTCTGTCTTATGGAAGAATAAAGTGGGAAATATGCCACTGTTGACATGAGCATTGGTGGGATGGAGGAATCAGGGGTGGCAGAGCGCCCCAGGAACAGCCCCCACCATCTCCCCATGTTACCACAACAATCTTTTGTAGATATGTACGGGGAACCTCTGCCCCCTCCACCCAGTGCTATATAAAGATGAGCTGTGCCTCCCCTCCTGCGGCTGAAGGAATCCACGGAACACAGAGTTTGGGAAAGGTTTGTCCCAAAGATAACAGCGTGACACCATCAGGACAGAATCTGGGGCATTCCACAATAGCCAGAGTTCATGTTCTCTTCGGGGCCCCTTGGGCTACAGCAACACACTGCTCCCAGGCTGGGGGCCAGAGGATGCCCACAGAAGATATGAGCCATCACAAACCTCACCACATTTTTGCTTCCAGTGCAAACTCCTCTAACAAGTTCATGATAGCAAATAGCTTTTAAAAAAATTGCCCGTCCAAGCCATTACAGTTGATACCTAATTCCTCGCCTAGGAAGGAACCAATCTCATGAGACTGATGTAATGTCATTTAAAGGACAGCTAGAAAGCCCTCTGACAGTAAGCTGATACACCTGGAACAAGGATCTGACAGTAGCAGTTAGGATTTAGGTGTCAGCCTACGGGGGTAGTTGGCCAAGGCAGTGCTGGGCACCCTTCACACTTGTGACAGCCCTGAATCCTGCACCACGAAAGGCTGAGGGAGGCAGGGAAGCCAGGGTGGCCATGCACGGGGCTCACCGCAAGCAGCGTGCTGCAGGAGGCAGCTGGGTCTGAAACCCCACGTTAGGAACCTCTCTGTCCCATACTAGGTACTTCTCTACATCCTTAAAATGAGTTGTCTATGTGAAAGAGTGAGTTTTATAATGAAGTCACCATTACACATGAGCTAGGAAACTGTCTGGGTCCACGTAAAGGCGGAAGTGAAGGAATGGGTCTGCAAGCCTTAAAGGAACTTGGTAATGAGATGAGTTGCCGACCTTCATCAGGGCAAAGGCAGCTTTGAGCACCCACTACCAACATCCCAGGAGCACACAAAACGTTAGGTACTTGGGAAGGTGAGCAAGATTTACCATGATACATTTTGGGATTTAAGCACTGGCCTTTCCAACTAGTGTTGCTAAGTGCTTAAATTCATATGCCCAGGAAGTGGAATACAGACAAACGCTCTCCACTTTGTTACTGTAGACTCTGGTGTCTCATAAAATCTCCATTTTCTCTAGATTTCATGCGTCAGACATGGGAGGTAGTGTGGGAAATGCTGTTTAATTTTCTTTGATTTAACAAGCATCTACTATAATTTACGTTTAAATTTTCTTCCAGACATCAATCAAATCCACTTGAGGCAAAATTTACTAAATAAACCAAATAATTAATGCATTAGAGAACCTCTTTATTCTATTTTTGGAATTTTCAGAATTACACTCAATTTATTTACAGTCATTTCTACCTTTTTCCTTAAAATTCAACTTTCTATAAACGATATTAGTTTTGAGGATGAATTTACTCAAGCATGCTATGAATGTGTAAAAAAACCCAACACTGCTGTCTTTTTGAATCTATGAAATAAAACAGTTCCATATTTTGTTTCCATTCATACTTTTCTTATTAGGAAATCATACGTACCTCAGACCGAACTGAAGCCTGAGCACTAAATCCTCAAAGGCAAAAGTCCAAACTGATCAGCCCACCCTCAGGGGTATTTGGCCACCTGTGTAACTAGATGTCATAGCAGTTACTGCCTACCACGCACTTTGTTGTCATGACCGGAAGTCCTGGGAATGCCCAGAGGACTACTGAATGATGAAAGTCTCCTCCTAAATTTTGTAATACTTGAAGTCACTGGAAGATGACAAATATATCGTAGCAGCTAGTGAGGTTTTGACATCTGTTTTCGCTAAAACGTAAATAACATCATGAACTTTTTTGAAAAGTAAAAAAAAAAAAAAAAACTTCAGAAAGTCCACTTTGCTTCAAAATCAGTGAATCTGATTATGCATAACCCTGCCCTGCTGGTTCGATATACGAAAGACCTATCATTTCTTACACTGTAATCCAGCATTATTCAGCAAGTCCTTTCCCTTCTAATTCCTACTTCTTTCTTCAATGTTTCCACCATCTCTGGTTTTTAGCACTTCTCAGAGCAGGAAAAAAAAAAACCAGTCTAAATTTACTGTGGTATAAGTTCTCAGTGTCTTCCCATTTCTTCAATAACAGATTGTGCTTCTGTGCTTGTCCGAAGTTTCAAATGTCATGTGACTCATGCACTCAGAAATGTTGACTCAATTAAAATATCCATACAAAACTAAATTGCTGTTTGGTAAAAGTAACCTATCCTTTTTTTTTCTGATATACTTAGAATGGCTCATAACCAGTGCAGAAATTCAATTTCCTTGTGACAGCTTCCTTTTCTCAGTTCCCTAAAATCATCATCATTTTCTGCTAAATGTTGTGGGATGATGAGCCAAGTATCTTGCTAGCGCACACAGGTTCAGTTGAAGACGTCTCACCCAAACCATTATGTGTTTTGTGCCATGCACTTTTTCCATAGTGTGCATAACAATATGAAGAACCTGAACTTGTGTGCTCAGAGGTGAAGAGCCTTGCAATGTGGGGACTCAGCTGCTTCGTTACACATCTGTGTAAAATCCAAGGGAACACTAATTGGGATAATGAGGTACTCCTGTTGCAAGCAACAGGAATTCAGAGTAACAGGATATATATGTTAAAATTCCTGAAACAAACAGGAAAGTTTAAAAAAAAAATTCTAACACATTCATCTATATTTACTGTTTTTCACCCTATGTTTTCTTGATAAAGAGCTTAAATTTCCTTCTGCACTGCAACATTGCCGCCAGTCTCTTCTGTTAGCTTTCTGGCTTTTTGATCTTTTAATATTCTTCATTCAAGCTGATTTATTTTTTAAGTCTGCATTTTTTTCTCTGGAAAGAACATGTACTTGAAGTAATTTCAAATGTTAAAACAGGATAACTAAAATAAGAAAGAAAGTCTTCTTAATACATTTCCTTGATAAATGTGGTACCAAGCTTTAGAACAGAAGCTTGAAGAACATTACCATGTAACAATAAGGTTTGTATTTCAAATTAGATACATAGAAATATTTTAAAAGTCTTAATAGCTCTTAATACCACTGTCTTAGACTCATGTGCACGAATTGTTGAGCAAAAAAGGAAATTTAAATCTGAAATGAAAAATAATTTACATTATAAACCACAAGGGGAAGAGTGACAACTATAATCACTTCTAACAAAACAGTAATCAGATCATAACAGTAACATACCATGTTACTAACTGGAGCAGAAATTGATTAGGAATACCAGGGCAATAAGGTTGTCTACGGGCACGCTGGAAGCAAGAGGAAGACTAAGGAGAACATTTGCCCACTGCTGAATAGGGCAGGGGGCTAGTGACAAAGGACACAGGAGAGATGGAGGCACTTGGAGCTTTCTTTGCCTCAGTCTCCACTGGCAAGGTTTGCTGCCAGGCCTCTCAGGTCTCTCTGACAAGTAGTAGGGCTTGGGGTTTGAGGCGCTGCCCCAGAAGAGGAGCATTAAGTTAGAAACTACTCCAGGAAGCCACTCGCAGGTTACTCAACACCGACTGCAAGGGACAATGACCGCAAGGGAGCCGGACAATGTCACCGTGAAGCTGCTCTCTCTCATCTTTGAAAGGCTGTGGCAACTGGAGGCATCAGGATATTCTTGATGACTGGAAAAACGGCAAATGTTATACCTGTCTTCAAAAGAGGGAGGATCTGGGGAACTGCAGGCTGGCCACCGCCTGGCAAAAACCAAAGAGCAAAGCCTCCTGGGAGCTGTGTCTAAGCACCTGAGGGAGAAGAAGGTGACTAAAAGCAGACAGACTGGATGAGCAAGGGCAAATAACACTTAGCCAACTTGTTTGCCTTCTGTGTTGAAACAACTGGCTCTACAGATCAGGGGAAAGGAGTGTATGTTGTTTACCTTGACTTTAGCAAGGCTTGCAACATGGTCCTCCACAGCATCCTTGCAGTCCAACTGAGAAAGGCATGAGCTGGAGTGATGACAAGGAGGATAAAAAACTGGCTGGAAGGTTGGGCTCGAAGAGGAGCTGTCAATGGTTCGAAGCCTAACCGGCAGCAAGGCACAACCGGAAGACTGATACTGCAGCCGGCCATGTGGTACCATCACCAACAAGCCGGACAACGGGAGGGAGTACACTCTCACTGAGATTGCAGATAACGCCAAGTCGGGGGGAGCAGTTCACTGACTGGAGAAAAGGGCTGTCTCAAAATATTATTATCAGTATGTCCAATGCTATAAGAACTGCTTAACACAAAACTCTTTCACCTCACGCATTATGTTAAAAATCCTCCAAGTTTACTTACAGAACAAACGTCTACCAAGCGATTTCTGCAGGTGCAGATACATCCTATAATCAAATTCAACTGCACACAAAGGATTTAGTAAAACTGAGACATCTGAACTTTATTCCTTTGCTGTGCTTTGACCTCAAGTTTAGTTCATTTGCTAAAGTCGTTATTAAACAACAATGTTCCACACAGATTTAAGCAGCAGTAGTATTTACATTAATGCAATATCCTTGGGTTAAAGGAATTAGAAATGCTGAAAATCCTGTTCCTCAGCTTCTTTGAAGATCTACAGTGTAGTCTAAGGAAACATCGTCTAAGAAAAAACTACCATTTTAAAGGCAGTCTGGTTCTCAATCATTTAAAGTGAAATAAACTGGCAGGTCTTTACAGATCTCTGAGACTAAAAGTTACACAATTAATGCCACTGCCAGCTGCCATCAGATAATCAAAGTTCAATTCTGGTAAGATTTTAAATTAAATGCAACCCTAGTTATAACAAATAGATTTTACCTTTTATTTTTTCCTACTTCTTGAAATAGGGAAGGCAACCTCACACCTCCCCCATCATATCAAGGAATAGCTTTCAATGGGCAGTGTACTCAGACCAGGTACTCGGAGTATCTAGGCACAATCTCAGACATAAAATGTCGCATACAGTAGATCTAAAGTGGTAATTACAACTCAAGCCTCAATTTTGGGGAATTCAGCCCAAAAAAACTTGAAAAACAACTTCAGTGATCTTAAAACTGCAACGATATACTGAAAGACATCTGCAGATATACTGCCGGACTCCAAGGCGTGTCTGAGGACAGCTGCAGGACTGAATCCTACTTACAACACAAGAAACTAAACTATCACTAAATACCTCTGCAAAGGCTGGGGTCTTGTGGAAAGCAGAACATATCTCATAAAGTATTTAAATGACCACGTGGTAATAGCTACTCACACAGGATCCAAATTCAGACTGCACAGACTCATGAAGTCCAACATTTCCTAACTTCTGACTCCTTGACTGTATAACTTCAACATCTTTTAAGATAATTAACAGAGTCTGACAACAGAAGCTGACAGTTACTTTCCATAAGAAACACCACATTTGGGGAAAACAAATAGCCCACCTAGCAGAGAGCTTTACATTTGGGAGTTGCTGATAACAGGTGTTTTGGGAAATGGCATAAGAGATGCAAGCAGAGAGTAATTATTCCCAGTATACCTTTCACTTTGGGACTTCCCAACCAGAAGCTGCACGGGGACCATCAACCTAACACATACCGAAGGTCCTCTCTCTTCCATGATCTGATGCATTTAGACTTTAGTCCTCTAAAAACCTCTTTGTGGGAACCAGTTTTAGAATTTAACTTGATATTAAAAGAAAAAATTTTAAAAAATAATTTTATTTTACATCTGCCACCAAAAAAAAAGTAATTGGTGCTTCCTCCCCCCATTCTTGTTTTACAAGGAAAATTTTGCAGTGGTTCTTTTTCCACCTTCTTCCTACCATTCAGAACATTTTATGTGAAACTCTGTCATACCATATCCCATGTCTTACACGGATAATCCTCAAAAACATGAGGAGGTGGCAACCACCCGGTCAGGGGGATTGCTATCACATCTTTTTGCAAGTAAATAGAAACATCGTTGACATGGTGATGCATGTGCCAAAATACAGAGTCAGATTATTGAAAGTGCTAGATGTTTTTAGCACACTTTGGAAAAAAAAAAGTCTATATTCAAAAATATTTATTCTTAGGGCTTCCTCCTAAAAGGAAAATGAGAAAAAGGGAATCCTAGACTAAAAATATATAGATACTCTTTTAACTCTACCGGTGTTAAATATCTGTGTTATCCCTCATATGCCTAATATTTTGTTTGCAATGGCTTGCCACTAGATTTCTTTTCCTGAACCTGGGCTAATGCAGTTCTTGCAGGGCAAAAAGTCCTTCCATGAAGGAAATAATCTGTTATCACGCTATTATATATTTCACTGAGGTCCATTTATCATTACAATTCCCTCATCCGACCACCCCCAACAGATGAAACTCCGCTGCAAAAGAGGAAATACATGCAGAAACATGGCATCCATGGGAGGGACCCTGCCATAGCTTTCTGTTGCCATACAGAGCCCGGCTCTCCCTGCCCCACCTCTTGCTCCCCACACTCAAGACCTCACCCCACTCCCAACACATCTGGAAGAGCCTCTGTAGCCAGCAGACCTTTGACAATCCACTGGTCTGGCAAGGATGACCACAATTTAAAAGTTCCTTTGCGGGCTGTATACTGCGGGTTTCTGAGCCACAAGTGGCCTCCTGGCATCCTCCCTCACTTCTCCTCCTCCCCCCTTCTAAACATCAGCAGCTGCATAAACATGCCTCAGAGCATCTGGAAGGACAGGAGTTGTTCAGGCTCTGATGGTGAAACAGCCAAGTACAGGTGATGGTCAATATGCAGAGTGATTCCTGCAATTAGTAACATAGCTCTGAAAAATACAGCTATGAAGTTACACATATGCATTCATTACACTTTTATGTCTCCATATCATACATTTCTTCAGCAAAGAAACAGTTTTTCTTTTCTCATTAATGCTTTTTATGATCTTTGGTAATTCTTCTGCAGGAAGCTAACTAGCACATTAACACAAGCCAGGAAAGCAAGACTTTGAAATATTTCCCCGCCTCAAATGCCATCGAGTACAATGACACACAGTACAGCCTGGTTTTCCTGAAAGCACTACCCTCCAGAAGCATTAACTGCCAGATTTCTGCAGTGACAGTCTGCAAGGCTAAAATTAGCAAGCAACACCTTCCCTTGCACCTCATCACATGATAGGAAACAAACATAAATAGGGAAATACAATATGTTCCTAAAGGTGGAGTCTGAATATGTTCATCTCCATAACAGTTTAAAATTAAAGGACACTTATACAAGCAGCTTCTCGTGATATGTCATCTGTTACTAGCATTATAATGCACTTTCTGCATAGTTTAAAAGACCACCACCTCTAAATATATTCCTTTACAACCCAGTCTGGCCTGAATCAAATTACTTCACGTCTATGCTACAGACATTGTTTTATTAGGCACCACTATGTTACCAGATGCCTATCTATTCTAGCACCCTTCTGCATAGATAATACAAACCTTCAAGTGGATCCATCTCATCGATAATCGTTATTCTACATTTCACCCAGCAGTATCACAAACTCCTTCGCAGGCCACATCCCTCCATCCTGCACTACTGAGGTGCAGCTGATTGCAGACTGGATGGCAGGGCTTGGAAGATAAAACACCAGGTCATATTTCTCTTCTCCCCCCCCCAACAGTGCCGTGCAGTCCTTAACAGCCATGCAAAGCAGCCATGGCCCTTCTTTTTCAAAACCTTGTCCAGAGGACACACAGAAATCAGGCGTATTTAAGTCAATTTGCTAATTCAAACACAATGAAGGGTAGAATTAAATCTGCTGAAACTGCATCAGAGTCCGCACACAAAAAGAAAGCGTAGCCAAATTATCAACTCATTTAGGACCTTTATTTCTCCTGCATAAGGGAAGCAGGAATAGTCCTTCACACATACACAAAAAACCAGACACATGTCACAGTGTTGCGTAACATTACATAGCATACAACAGGAGCACACATAGCCGATATGATTCAACTTACACAATGCTCTGACAACCTGCTTCTAAGCTTATCATCACCTCGCTGGCTCAGTTCTAGCTCAGCTCGACTATCTCATCTACTCTTCTTGCTGCAGTGGCTGAGGAAAAGGGGTAACTTCTCCCTGAAGCAAGGCTCAGGCCTGGCCATGAATTCCCAAGGCAGCGCCCTGGATGCGCTGAAGCCACACCGATTTCAGCAGACCTGAGGTAGGGAGAGGCAGAGATTTTTCTGCAAATCCTCAGGGATCTGACTGCTTCTATTTTAGTATCCCTAATTACAAACATCACTATTTTTGGTCCTAAAATGTTATGAGCTTTCTTAAAATTAGCCACAGCATTTTACTTGAAGACACCCTGGCAGCGGGCAACTCCACAGGCTAGCAGCCTACTTGCTAAAATAGTATTTATCAGCTACTCACTTGAACACAGTGACATTTCTCACAGTTTAAACTTGAGTCTCAATTTAAAGACATCTTTAAAAACAAACAAAACAAAAAAAAGGCTTCTGGATTAGCAGTTCTCACCCAACATCCCAAGTCTGTGATCTGACCTGTTTAATAGGAACCATTTATGCCAACAAAAGGGAATTAAAAACAAGCACACACAAAACCTCTTCCCCTGCCACAACAGCTAAGGAGCAAACAAGGCCATCGCCATCGATTCCCTTCAAGGCATTCATCAAACTATTGGCAACAAAAATAAGGCCCAGCTTCGTTACAAACAGAACAATAAAGAAAAAGGAAGTTGAAAATTAAGGAAGAAATGCTCACAGACAATAGATGGGTTTAAGTTTTTTTATTTATTTTTTTGTCAACAGTCCAGGCACCAGGGTTTTCTTCACTGTGCTGAAAAATTACTAACAAAAGTACTAACAAAATTATGTGGCTGTTTCTGATTAATTTCATTACTTTGAATTTCAAGTGGTTCTTCAAATATTTCATTATTTATCAGAGCTTTTTCAAATATATACAACGTTCATTAATGAAATCAGGACAGGACAAACCACTTTCATCTTCATAAACAGTAGCTGATCTTACTCAAACATCCAAATTAGCTTACTTTCACTCCCTGTGATCCTATCATTCCTATTTACAGATTTTTAAAATGAGCTCAGCTTCCTTGAAAAACAAAAGCAAAAAAAACCCCTACAAAACAAAAATCCTCCACCAACAAAAAACTCTCAACACTTCATCAAAACTAAGCCCACAATACTTGCCTTCAGCAGCCAAGGGTTTAAGAGTGCCTTAGCTGTATTCATTATGCTACAGGGTGGCATCAGTTAGGAGGTGCGCACATCATCAACTCCATTCCCCATCCCGTGCACCCTAGGAGACAGACACCCCTCCCAAGAGGTTATGGTCCAACGGCACGACCAGGGCTCGGTCATGCTTTCGTCGTCACCACAGAGGGACACACAAGGCCCAACACACTCGCCCAGGGCAGGCAAGGCCGGTAAGCAGGGGTGGATTAAGCAAGAGATGCACAGAAGTGCCTCATCAAGAAGGGGATGCAGACCACCGGGATCTCAGCGCAGCATCGCTCAGCTGAAGCCTGCTGCCTTGCAACAGCACCCAATACTTTCTTCACATCCTTCACTTTGCACTGGAGCAGAGACTCTCAGAAATGAATGTGGACAGTGGGGTTGGCACTTCGTATCAATTAATAACTTTCATATCCTTAATTGCTTTAAATTCAAAATATGGCGAGTTGACACTGATTTATGAGGCATCTTGGTAATCACTTATCAGCCTTTTCACACAACTCGTATTATTTATTGTAAATTTTATGACATGAAAGGAGAACCTTTCTTCAGGGAAGGTAAAATTGGCAGGACAGAAGGTCTCTTGACATCTAGTACCAATGTTAACACTTGTGCACAAAGCGAGGTAGCAGGATAATTATCATTTCTGAAGATCTGGTGGCACTGCTTATGCTAGCAGGTTAATTTTCTCTATTTTCTAGGCTCCTTGAAGTGATCCACTGATGGCTGGTCTCCCTCTCTAAGCTGACAGTTTATCCAAGTAACTGACACTATTGTTATCATTAAAATAGCTTCCATTCACACTGCCATTGTTTAACAGCCATGGTCTGTATATATAAAAAGAAAACACTTTAAAACTCATTTCAAAGATGTCTATTAGCCAAGGAAATATTAACAGTAGCAGTAGCTATGCAACGAGAAGGTTAAGCTAGTTAGTGTTTGTGACAATTGCACTTAGCTATTCTATCCAATGGCAAGAACATCCTTGCATTTATCAAGGGAACAGATTTAGTAAGAAACTGCACACAGCAAGAAGTAAATGAGAGATGCAGGGAAAACTCGTATTGTTGTGGCATCTGCTAGAGCTATTTTAGAACAGTGTCCCCCTGTGCTGCTCCACTGACAGGCTTGTGAGTATTCACTAAAATTAAAATCAATTTCTCAGGCATACGTAAACAGGCCACAAAAACTTAGCAAGACTCAGAGGGTTTTTTTATGGTCCCATCATTTTCTCCATCCGTTTAGAAAATGTTACAGCCTTTGCTTTGCAGTGGCCCTTGTGCCCTGGACCTGCTGTGAGAAAGGCTCTGCCCTTCCCTCCTCCTCTGCCAAAGATATTCCCTGTGGTGTGTCCTCAGCCCTCTTGCATATAGGACCAGTCTCAGGAACAGTTTGCCCCAAGGGCTATTCATTCCTCAAGCTGGACTTTAGTATTAAAATCAAAATTTTTGTAAGGACAAAGCAGGTTCTTTGTTCCCAACGGCTTTGTGCATCCAATTTCCTCAAATGCATGTGAAAACCCTGGTTCACCTTGTGCTTTGCCTATGCACAGGTACTCCTTGCACAGGCAAGGCCAAATATTTATGTCCTATCATTTTTATGTTTTTTAAAAGGGCTGATTCACTGTCACATGAAGCAGAGTCCACCTCTTTTTAAAGCAAGCTGTTCAACTCACCAACGTTTAATTACGTTTTGTCTCCCATTAGGATGTGGTAGTCTGACCAGACAGGCAGAAAAACAAATGCAGAAATGGTTTTGAGGAAGATTGCAAGCCCTCTGCTCCCCTTGGCAAATCTGAGCTACTCACACAGGCACTGAAATAATTGGGGCGGTATGAAAATATACTGAACTATGAGAGCAAAGGTTGCGTAAATCCAGCCACAACTAACTTCTAGAAAAATGGATATACCATCTCTTAACCTGATTTTTAATTTTTTTAGTTGGAGTTACATACTACGGCAAGGTCTATATTACCTCAAGAGACAGAGGGGAAAAAAAAAAAAGAAGAAATATTGGGAGCATAAGACAGAGAACTAAAATAGTATGTCTGAAATTTAAACTAATATGCTAATCTAAAAGCCGCCTTATTACGTGACTGGGTTTGGAACACAAAAAGTAGAATACATCATGATCTGAATAAGTTGCACTTAGCAATATGAAGGATAACTGCTGAATTGCTGACTTCTATTTCTGGAAAGATAAAGTTTATTCTGATCCCAGCTATACCAACCCATTAACTCTTAATGTTACCAGTCTCCACACAGTAGTATCAAAAGGGCTTTTCTTCTTCCTCAACAGGATGATAAAGGGAAATCCCACTCTCTTAGCTACATAAGCATTCCCATAAAAACCCAAATTGCTGACTTTTTGGTGAAAAAAAAAATTGTATCTCTATCATCAAAATGGCCATCAGCTTAGGTGGAGAAAATTATTTGCGCGCTGAAGGCGGCAAGTGCCAAACTGGAGAACAGAGCATCTGCTATGGAGGAGGCTATAATTACCTCATGCATCTGAACACCGCTGGGCATTGAAGTTACACTAGCTATTTTGCCAGATACTCTGTGTGCAGGGTTCTTGCATGACACCAGCAGGAAATAATCAAGAGTTTGCGAGGCCTCACAATACAGACCTTACACACTTCGAAAGGCTCTACTTTCAGTGGCATATGCCTAGTCTTCTTGCTCTAATGCAACGAAAACCTGAACTATTTTGCTGTCAGTCTCGTATTACAAAACACTAACATTGCTAACCGTAGCACTCACAGGCTAACAACTACTTCTGTACCAACCAGCACAGCACGCCAGGATGGATAAGTGTTTTAATGGGGGTCTTGAAGATTTCAGAAAGAGAGCAAAAACCAGCAAAATTACCACCCTGCAGCCTTACCTCCATCCAGCAGAAAAAGCAAATAAGTGGCTTCCCTCAACGGATGTACAGTAAGTGCTGTTGCTGTCACAGGAACTTTTCCCCTGGGGATACCAAGCAGAGGAGAAACTCGAGCCTGCTCCCAAACCCGAGTGCAGGAGCTGTGCTTCTCTGCCTCTGCAGGGGCAACTGTCAGTCCCAGGCCCCACGTTCAAATCCTCTCAGTGAAAGCCTTTTATGGGTGCATTCTTTGATATTTTGTTAGGTTATCACGCACTTCTGGTTCATTCACAGAGAACATATCAACTACAGCTGATCCCCAGCAAGTCTTTTTTAACTCATGCCTGTCATCAGCAGATCACACAGGAAAATATGGAAAAGGGTTATAAAGCTGCTGTTCTTTTAGGACAACAAATAATTACTGTTCTTTTTTTCCACAAATAATATGCATAATTGTTCACTTCTGGAAAAGCAACTGAAAAAAAAAGTAAAACACATTTTTCCCTGTTAATTCAGAGTCTATGCCTGTGCTGTTCTGAGAAGGGATCAGGGGAGAAAAGGAATGATAAAAATACAAACTGCAGCAAGAAGAAGAGGTTACAACAATTTCCTTTGATTCTGGGAACACTAGAGGCTAGCAGAAACTCAGCTGCCTGGGTATCTCAAGGACAGATTCCCACGTGAGACTCCTGCCAGGCTGTGTCACAGACACTGACAGATGGGTTTCCCCAGCCTTGAACAACCTAATGGAGCTTTTAGCCAATTTGCATACTGGCTGTTCGCTGGGTGAAATGGGTATGTGTCAAGGACATTAAGCAGGCCAAGACAAAAGTGTAATAGCCTTGTATACAATATCACTTCTTACTGCTTGCTATCCCCCCCCCCCCCCCCCCCCCCCGGGGGGTGGGCGGGAAGAAAAGAAGAGAAAAAGAAACAAGTGGCCTCGCTGGAAGCCAGTTCTAAGGCAGCAAGTTCCTGCTCCTGGGAATGGGCTGAAGCAACGAGACAGTTTTCTTGCAAAATGGAAGAACAAAAACACCGCCCAGATAATTACTAGCTAGTTTCTTTTCTTTTTTTAAAGCAAAACATTGTTGGAGTCTTCCAAAGCCTGCCTATATTAGTGATCTGTTTTGGTCCCAACACCACAAAGAGAAGCACGTGGAGCGGATTCCTGTGCCTGAACGGAGTCCAAAATAACACCACTAGAGTCCCACGCAGGTATGAGAGCCCAGCTGCTGCCACTCCGTACAAGAGCTAAGCCTAAGGCTAAGCTTTCTCAGGCCTGAGTCCAAATTTTCTTTCATAGCTCCTAGCACCTCACACATGGTTGCGTCTTAACAAATTAACAAGAACAAAAAAAACCTCAAACTGGACTCGCAACAAAAATTTACAGCCTGATGTGAAATATAAGGTCAAGTCCTGAGGGCGGCTGTATTACCTGCTGAGTTGTTGCAGCTCTCGCTCACTCCAGGGAAAAGCACACGTACTTCATATTTGCCCGGCAATCACCACAACCTCCTGGCTAGATTCTGCTCTCAGTCATGTTAGAATGACTCAGCTACCAGGCAATAAGGTGTGATTGAAAAGTGGGGCTAAACTGCGACTTGTACAAAAACCAGCCCCTTCAAATCACTTGAAATTTTGTTGCCGTGCCTTCTTCTCCAGACTTGTTCCTTTCAGCTTGCCTGTAATGCACGTTGGAGGGTCTGCCAGTGCTTAAACTCATTTTTTAACATTTACTAGAGATCAGATTAAAAATTAAGCATGCAAACAGAGGCTTCCGTGAGGAAAGCTTCAGCTCTGGCAACCAAACTCTGCACACAGCAGTATAAAACATACACTGGAAAGTGTCGAACAATATCTTTAACAACAAAAACCCTGCCAAAAAGGCTCAGAATTTAACCCAGTTGAGCCATACTACTTCAACACTGAATGAATACGCTCACATGTGATGCTACTAGACACTAGAGATCCTTGGCAAAGAAGGGTGCGCAGATCCATGATCTGTTTATGACCCTCTTGCTCATGCATAAACATCTGCCGTGAGAACAGACGGAGGACCAAGAAGCTAGGTCCTGGTTTGGAGCGCAGCTACCTCAGTGCTATTTCTGATTTTGTCATTAGTTTGCTGGGTGATTTTGTCTAAGCTGTCACTAGGGACCTCCCTTTCTTCTAAGCAAAATAAGAGCAATAATTTGATTTTAGGGACTTTTGAGATCTTTGGATAGAAAAGCTCTATAAATGAACATTATTATTGTCAGCAATACTGTTCTACCACTTCCATGGTTATTCAAAATCAGACCCAAAAGTAGTGCACAAAAGAACTATCTAACAGCTATCTGCAAATCTAGGCCAAAGACAGAGGTCAACACTTTAAGTGTTAAAACGCTGCAGGATTTCCAGATGAGCATCTTCAGTCATCATAATACCTCAGGCCCAGTTCTGAAGTCTGTTTAATTAGAAGGGGTGAAGAGGCATAAAGCCCAGACGGTGTTTTTGCTTGGGTTATGTGTATACCTCAGTTTGTTTAGTGTTACAAAAAATGTTATGAGCTTGAGTGTAAATTATTTCAGCCTTTGGCACTATTCAATTATATATGCTAATTTTAGCTGGCGTAGAGTGTACTTGAAACAACGGCATTGCATGTGAGCAAAGTCTTCTACGGTGAAATCCTGCTGATACTCTGTCAAATCTTCTTGCCTGCTGAAAGCCACCCTTTCTCCCAGCTGATTTTAATCTGCCGGACTTTTATCATGAAATGAGGATTCACACTCAGTGTGACAAATAAGCAATTCAATTTAAAACTCCTCATTCAGTTCAATTACATACAAGTATGCACGTATCTACTCAGTAGCTAGTGACAGAGTTTTTTGAATACTCTTTCACATGGCTTGATTTTAAGACTTTCAAGGATATCAGAAATACATAATCCACTCAAGGTGTAAGTCACCAAATTCCTACAAATTAGGTGAAAATTTTGTGGTCACCTTATTATAAATAAGTTGAACAACTTTTTTTTTTAAAACATATTAACCAATACAATACAGCATTTCAGCCCTTCCTCATTTCATCTTTTCTAGACACAGACTGCACAACCAGCAGCAAAAAGGCCAGTATAGCAGAGCCAGAAGTAGTAAGGCTAAGGCTTAGTCATAAAAAGGCTAAGCCTAACAGTAGAGTTAAACTGCTTTTTGCACTTGAGTTGGTTGCTCTGCAGTAGTGAGCACAGACCCAGCAGCTCATTCAAAGTGAGTTGAAGTAATTTAATTTCAGGTTGCATTATGCCAGGTAGACAGTTCCTCAGTCAGTTTGAAAAAGTATACAGAGTGTAAAAAAAAAAGGTATTTTATATGTAGCAAGAATACGCAGCCCAACAATATCGAATGTCTAAAAATCTGGAGCCTGTGCAGAAACCTATCTTCCTAATGGAAACATCAGAATAACACTCAACAGCGTTAGCATTATTTGACAAGTGACATTTAAACAAGGGAGATTTCCTGTTTCTTGTATATCTGTCCTGGAACTAAAAGAAATTAAAGTCAAATCTGAACAAAATTATTCAGGGCTTGACTTTGGTGTTTTTCAGTCTTGCTTTATTTTTTTTTGTTTGGGTGGTTTGTTTTGGTTTTTTGTTTTTTTAATTCAATTGCATTTATTTGATAATATGGATGTCAGATAATTTTTTGGATAGCAAAGGGGCTGTAAAAGTGGAAAAATTATTAACAGTACTTCCTTCACTAAAATAGGTTTAAGAGTTTTATATACATAGCAGCAGCCCAAAACACTGACCTCCTTTAGGTCTCGGGTTCACACCTCAACACAGCAAGGCAGGTTCAAGATTTACAGCTTAGTGACAAGTCTGCCAATTCATCACCACTAAACCATCTCGAGTCCTCTTTGGAAGCGGCACAGGTCAAAAGAGGAAACCACCAGCTGCTGAAGAGATCCCTTTCCAAATAAATTCATTCTGCGAGTAGCCAGCCTGGCACTAGCACGTGCGACGCGCACACACATACACACTCTCCATCAATATCCGCACTACAGTGGGGGCATACAAACCTTGACTTTTCCACTTACCTTCCAAAACTGTAAGTGTAAATTTTAAAAAGTGTTACCAAACTTTAAGATGAGTTAATACAAAGAGTCAAGAAGAGAATAAAATACAACCACGAAGCTCCAACCCTCTGATGGTTCAGTTTTCTCTAAAGTCAAAAGTGGCTGTCCTGTCTACTACCTTACAATGTGTCTAGGTCTAATGGTTGGACTCCTTAAGTTGAACAGTAAATGAAAGACAAAATTTACTTCTATCAATCTTTAAAGGAAACTACAAAATAAATTGAACAGCTTCTGGAAACATCCAAATAGAGGGTTTTCTGTGGAACTAATGCTGTTCTGGCCAAGAAAACCCAGGCAGTTTAAGCTGGTCTGACCAGGAAATGCAAACCCATACCTACGCACCTACAGTATGTCTACCTGAATTAAATTTTATCAAATATACTCACAGTTCACTTTACGAGTGACTTACTTTACCTTAGTTTAAACCTTTGTCCTAATTAATTTAAACCAAACTGCAATAAAGCCAAGTGAACGTTGACTTAGGCTTATGCATAGAGTATTTTGCATCGGTTTAACTACATCAGCTTGAAATCACACCTTCAGTTGGACTAATGTCATTCCGCATAAGCTTAGCCCTTGCGGCACCAGACACCCAAACCCCATGGAAATGCAGTGACAGTCCTGTGCTTAATTCCCTCAAATTCCTTAGGAAATCCTAGCCTAAACTGTGAGCAGGAAGCAATCATGCCAAGACCCCTTAGAGATGAATAAGGTAGCTCACATCTCTACCAGAGCTATTGCTCCTTTCTTATCACCCCTCGTTTAACAGAATACTTTAATATTTTGCAGAGGAGCAGTAGGGTTACTCAGGTGTTTATGGATAAGTTATGCTTAAATTCTTTGCTGGGACCTCAGAAGTTACTGTTTTGTCTACCTCTGCACCAGGTTTAATACCTCTGCTCCTCAAAATGTGTCATCCAAAAGCACCGAGGCAGGCTGAGGATCGATGGGTTGGAGACCAGCCTGCCAGGTCTTCTTCTCATCCGGTGCCTGCTGAGAAATATGATGGGGAGGGCTGGAGTGCTACAGGGCGCATCTCCCCCAGACTCACACCAGGAGCTACTAGAGACAACACACAAACCCGTTGAGCGGCCTGACCAAAGAGGCGCTCCTATTTTGCCTCTCCATCACTGCGGTTACTCTGAGGCGGCTGAAAAAAAGGATCTGATGACTGTTAGCCTGTAACTTTGCATACCTCACCGCCGCTATTTCAGGAACAGTTTTCAGATGAGTAATTTGGCGAGATTCACTGTTTGCAAACTGCATACTTGGTCTAAAGAGCACTTACAATGATGTCTACAGCACCAACGTTCAGCCCGTAGGACTCTGTTTACCCTGCTTTCCAGACCACCCATCCTGCCTGCTTCCTCACAGTATTGATTATTACTTACTCTTATAAAAGTTCAGCTGATGACTGTTCTGATACATGGACTATTTTTTTTGGTAGAAATAAAGGCAAGAAAAAGAATAATTAAAAAATCCCAGCCTAAGCTAAAAAAGTTCATGTCCTGTCATCCTCCATCTAGGAGAGCCACGAGGAGCAGCGGGATATAAAAAGATGAGTTCTCTAACTGGCAGCTCTCCACCAGCCTTGACAATTAACAAGCTAGCTCATTGTCTGGGTTGTTATCTAAATTACAGTCTAGGCATTTTCTGCTAACATATTTTCTGACTTTTTAAACACTATACTGTACAGTACCTAGTACAAAGGCGTCTTTCTCTAATTCTATTTAATTCTCTATTTTCCTGTTTTAAAAATTAACTACTGTAACCATAGCCTTAAGCAAAGAAAGGGAGAAGGGGGGAAAGGAAAAGAGAGAGTATTTTTAGCAAGGAGGGAAGAGAGCTCAAGTTCAGGTGCTGGGGTTTTCTTTGAGGCAGAGGCAATAAACGCTCACTACTTTTAAGAAGACTTAAAATCAAATTAAAACAGATCTGAATCCTTAAGTCTCATTAAAATTGAAGAGTCACATGTTTCCATTTTTGGTCCCATCACTTTCGTTTTATCAGCACTCATCAACAGCACAGCAGCTGACAGAGGGAGCAGGATCAGTCCTTTCCTATGAAGTTTCTGAACCATAGAGTATACCTTCACTTGTTCTTTTCTTCTTTCTTGCATTTTTATATCTAGCCCCATTAGAAAAAATTATATTTAAAACCTAAAAAGGGATCATATAGTAGGGGATCCAAAATAATAAATGCTAAGTGTCATTACAAAAATATATTCCATTATATCTATTTTAGATATGGCAAATGAAGGATAAAATACACAAAATGTGGGAAAAGTATAATATGCATTTCACTAAAACACAGAAACAGGCATCTTTCGATCAGCCCCCAATAACGAGCACTTTTGCAGTTTTTATTTAACTGCTTTTGTTTCTTGAGATTCCCCTCTGAAGTCATCCTTTGTATGCACAATCTTGTACGTATAGGCTGGTATGCTTTTCAGCAGTTATTTTTTTATTTCAGATATGTGAACCACTTATAAAACATTTTAACCACAATTACACAGAGCTCATTATACTCTTCTTTTGGCCAAGAGAAAAAGGGAATAGGTAAAAACTGCACCTGCTTCATCAGTTGTCTGTTCATTTTGCGTTTGTGGAGTCACTAATGTTTCACTCCAAGCTAAAAAACATTGTTTTTTTCCATTCCTGAAACCAGAAAAGCAGCAAAGCTTTTTTCACCATGTATGTCACCAATAGGAGTATTACTTATGTGACTGAAGGCAAGCTAGAAAAAGAAAAAAAAAAAAGAGTTTGCCTTAACTTTTCATGGTGAATTTATAAGACAGCCCATCAATAAATCTATTTAAAAAAATCAGCAATAATTACAAACCATCAAACAACTATAAACAAGATTTCCATGATACCTTTTACGTTTGGTTTTCAGCAGAGTTTTACCAATGCCACTTGTCAAATCTGGCTGTCGTTCTTTAAATTGGAGAGAACCAGAAGTAAAGCTTTCTTTGACCCAGAAAGATTACAGATATGGGAAACTTCTCAAAATTTACTTCATCCTTTTACTTAATGGTTGTCCTGACACACTAAATCATTACGCCATGGGAAAACACACTGACTTCTGAAAACCTCCTTTAGAAGATTCCTACCAGCAAGTTGGTGTTTGCCAAGGAACTTGTTTTCCCTTAAAACATCTACTTCTTTTGATTCTACAGATTAATTCCGATGGTTCAATATACCAGTAAAGAACATGGATTTGGTTTTGCTGAGTTCTTTACATTTCGTATGGGATGTGGTGTTGTGCTGTGATGACAGTCTTCCCTCAAAGGTGCAGACATGCTTAATTTAACATGATCATGCGTTGGGACATTTTTCTGATACAAAAGCTGTGGTTTCAGACTACATTGAGATGTCGGTAATTTAAGATATGAAGTTAAGACAAAGCCTCTCCCTACTGTATGTATTCTGGTGGTTCTTATTATCTTTGAGAATTCTTTCACCCCCTCGCTTTTCCCAAGCAGCATTTATTGCTAAGACACATTACCATCCCCTTGGTTACGATTCCCCGCAGCCAGACAGCACAGGTGCCTCATAGCAAACCCTGAGCATCAGCAGCAGGGTGACACCAGCAAGGTATAAACGGCAGCAACTTTTAGTCTGCTCTGTCTGGCACCTGGAACCAAACCAGTCCTCTGATGGGAAGCTGTCATGATGTCAAGCTAATTCTGACCCATTATTTCAGCTCAACACCAGCGAAAGCACAGAGCTGCTTTGGGATCAGTAACTTAAGAAGCCGTTTGCTCTGATTTTTAATCCGAACAAGTACGTGGTAGACAAAGAACTGGAGGACTGAGCCCAGATTCATTTCTTCTGATTTCATACTTCCAGCAATTTGCCTTAGCCATGCATTTACCAATTAGTCTAAAAAATACCCACATTTTGGAGGTTAAACATATATAAACCTATATATACTGTAAACAGAGCACAGCATATACTAACACAGAGTTTTGAACATGAAGCATTAATATTTATTCAAAGTGTAAGGCTTTTATGTGAGAAAATAGTAATACCTTTTCTTAGCTGAAACATTTTTAAAGGTTCATCTTCTCTGAGGAAAGCAGTAAAATGCAGTGTGACAGATAAAAATCCAGCACATACCATGTCCACATTCACATATAAAAAGATATTTTCAACATTTCAATTCAAAGACCAGCAATAAAAAAACCCCTCTCATATCCTTAGGATGCCAAATAATCATTTCATACATGTCTCAGTATTGACTTACAAAGACATGACTTGCCTTTGCTGTGTAGTTTTCATATACAAACGAACTGAGGATAACTCATTGTTACGGAAGTCAGTGGGATTGTCAGCTCCCTTACAAAAAGAGAAAGAGCCAGCTAGATGCAGCTGGCTCAGAATTCTGGAAAAAGTATTAAAGACAACAGAAAGAGCATGATGTTTTGGCTCTTCTGCAGCCATTATGATATTGAGCAATATGCTGCAAAGAGCTATTGCAGTAAAGTGCTGCAAGACCACCTCCTTGCTGAATAAAGGTCATGCAAGGACTCCGTTGAATACTCTAAGCTGTATGGCTAAGTCTGCATTTTCTGAGTTGTTTTTTTTTTTTTTAATACATCTTTCTACCATGAGTTTTGGGTTCTTCACGTACCGACAAAAATGTCGTGGTGATGAATAAGATCTTCCAATTCCAAACATCACCAAAAATCTAAATTATTTGTTTCATCTTTACCATCAAAACCGTATTAGCTGTTCTGCTCAAAATAGCCAGAAGAGCTCTCCATGATTCCTGCTACAGAGTGGAGAGACAGAGGTGTTGTTCTTGCCTCAAGGAGAGACGAGGGGATGCTGCTGAGAGCTCTTCTCCAGGGAGTATGCTGCTTACCAGAGATGTCCCTACCCACCCGTCCCCACTGCAGTCGGTGGTGATGGCCAGCTGTACAGAAAGCAGCGTCCTGGGACACCCACCCTGCCCATCGGGCCAGTCCTGACATCCACCCAGAGCCTGCCCCGCTGACATGCCGCTGCCCAGTACCCAGCACCCATCACTAGTCAGGGACCCAGTGAGGTTTACTTGGCCTGAACGGGCTTCTTGGTTCCCCCTCCGCCCATTTTATTTCCATTATGCTATGTTACAGCACATTATGTAAGAATACAATATATAAATTATATAGATAGACATGTATATTTCTGCCTAGATAATGTATACAACATATATACACACAACAGAACACACACATCAGCAAAAGGCCTCTTTATATTACAAACAGGGATTGCATCAGTCACATTAATAGCTGACATGGTAAAACAATTTTGCAATTTGTACTGCCTTCCATATTTTATATTTTCAGAAGGGGAAAGCAAAGAAGAGACTGGAATTTCTCCCTCTAGTTACTCAGACCATAGAGCCAATGTAATTCTGCTGTCTTCATTACATTATTTTTCCCCAGAAACAGTAATACTCTAAAAAGATTAAATTAAATAATACTTTAAAAAATCAAGCAGTTCTTTAATTTCATTTCAATACCATCTTGCTCTTCCAACAGCCTCTCAGATGTGCAGGAAATGGCTTAATGATGTGCCTTTATTAAAGGGAAGTGCTGAGGTATCTCTGTATGTTGCTCCCATCCCCCAAAAGTTTGCACAGCCACCGCTCAGAGAATATATATCTGCCAGCAAAAATGTCTTCACCAGAGCCTCCTTTTATCACAGAAGCTGCAACAAAAACAGCACTTAAAGGACATAATCATCTCTACTCACAGTACCTCCTGAACTGTAAACACAGTTTAAAAACTGCACGCCATGGAGCTCAGGCATGTTATCTAATCCTTTAGAAACTCTATCCTACTACAAACACAGGGAGCAGCAATGCCAGCCAGCACCATGTGCTTCCACTTACCGACCCACTCCCTTTCCGCAAGCACACACCATCCCTCAGCCCTCGCCGCCCATCACGGAAACGCTAACACAGCTCTCAGGGCCAAAACAATCGGGGCCTCATCCGGGAAGCCCTGCTCTGCCTGTCGCCCTCCTAACGCCCCAAGAGCTAAGAGCAAGTGCAAATACGCATTATATACCATTATACATGCTGATGTCTAGAGCCCAAAGAGCTATATTCCCTTATTCATTCCCTCCCCTTTGCCCGCACCCCTCCAGCACTACAGCTGGAAAATCTAATAAAAGGAGGGCTTTCTATAGAGTATTTGGGACTGCTGTCCTTGTTCTCAATGGTGGCCTGTTTGAAACATTACTTACCTGAGCAAGTGTTGCAAGGCTCTTGCAACACTTACTTTGTTAGGGCAGCAGCCAAACAACCCAGGCGACTTTGCAGCTGCCTTGCTGGGCAGCACTGCAACAGATCAGGCTTTGACAGTCAGACCTGTCAACACAAGGAGGACACAGGCTTTTTTCTTTCTTCCCCCCCCCCTTTTTTTTTTTCCAATCTTCATTTACTCAGAACAAGGTAATTTGAGCTAACTAGAAAGCCATTCTTTCCTTTTTTTTTTTTTTTTCCCCTCCTAACAGCGCTGAAGACCTCTGACAACACTTCTGAGCACAAGCTTCACTCAAAGTGGCCTTGGGAGCAGCGAGAAGTGCTTGGTATCAGTTTCAGAGCTCGGAGCGGCTGGGACAGGAGCAGCCCTTCACACATCCTCCTTTCAGCCACCGGTATGGAGCCAGAATCCCACTCGCAGCACTGATACAGCCACTCACTGCAGTGATGCTATCATAACTTGCAATGGGATGTGGCTACTCCATAGAAAAAAACGGCACTGGCTGTCAGGTGAATAATTCTGGACAAGATGAGAGTACAACTGAAGGGTGTGGGGTTTACCACCTGCCCCAAATCCTGCCTGATCAAACTGTGCCTGAACAAACTCTCCCTTTGGTAGATCTTGCCAGTGTGAAAAGCTGCTGCTTTTTACAAAGCATCGGCAGAGCCGCTTTTTTCCTCCCCTCGTATTTTCTATTTAGCTTCCATTTGGTAGTAGGTTCACGGAGGACCATATCACATTTTCTAAAAGCTGTTACCCATTCCTGCCTCTGTTAGTCTCTGTCCCCACACTCTACATCTCATTTGAAGTGCTGAACCAGAGAGCATTTAAGTCGTAACCTGCATTGATTTTTAAAATCTGCCTGTAGAGAAAGAGGAATCCTCCTCTACAGATCAGTTTACAAGACCGTCATGGCAGTAAGGTCACACACACAGGAACAACCTTCTGCCGCGCTGTTACCCTGTAGGAACTGATGTGGCTCTCCTGGTGAAATCAGCTTTGTCGTTGGGAACATACAGGACCCTGGTTAGGGTTATGAGAGACTCAAAAAATACATTTCAAAATCACACACAGAAGAGGAGCACGCTCAAAGGTTTATCATTTACTACTATTTCTTACACGACACTAGTTTAAAAAAAAATAAATGTACCTTTGTTAAGGGACGGACATACTGTAGATGATGTTCATTTGTACTGAGGCCAAACACCACACTGATCAGCTTCATTCAACAGCTCTCTTGCATCACAGATCACGCACACAGCAAGCACAACTTCAATACCAAATCACTTTTCCCTCAACTACTTCAGTGTTCTCTATAAACTTTACAAGATCTCTGAGACACAAGTGAACATCTATCTATACAGGAACAGAAACTAGAGCAGAAGATACTGTATTCTTTTGCCCAAAATCATATACCTTAAAGGAATTCTTATATTGTCCCCAGATGAGTTACTTGCTCCAGTAGAGGGTAATTTTTACAGGATTAACATACATTGGTCTAGCAAAAGGGATATGAAAATTTTTTCTTGCTTCAGGCCAAACATGACTTCCAAACACCACTGGAAGCCAACACACTAAGCTAGACCTTAGCGGTACCCACGTGGAGATACAAGTCATGTTGCATTAGACCACACGAAGTGAAATCACAGGCCACATCCAACATGCAGATTGTGTCCTAGCAGGCCAGATGTTGCGTGCATGATTAACTACCAGCCTTCTAGGGGAATGTGATGAGCATACTTGTGTATGTCCTCTACCCAGATTGCCCCTGAAAATGTTTAGGTTTTTTTTTTTACCTTGTGAAACAGTGTTATGCTGCATTTCAAATAGCTTATACGTGCAGTTTGACTCCCATTGACATGACTTATGGGTAGACTGATCCACAGCAAGGAAAGGCAGTACCAGCTCACAGGGAGCAGGAACTACCCTGCAAGTCCCCGCTCTGGAGCTTTGTTGGGAGCTATGCATTGATGTGCACCCAACATGCACTCATATGATCAGTCAAACCACATCACGGCCTTCAACTTAGCAAGGGTTAATCATAACAACAAGGAATAAAAACACCTGTCCAAAGGTACTGCTGCGTTAACTGCCTAGAGAGACACATCACCATTGATGCTCATGGAAGAGATGGGGATGGGGACCTAGTAACAAAACTGGGAGTCAAGGGAACACAAGGGGAAAGAGTTGCCACAAAAAAATTGCGTCAGAGGGATCTGGAGCATAAGGCAAACTGGACAAGGAAGAACAAGTAAATCTCTACTGGCCTTCACACTTGAGGCACTCAAGATTACGAATGCAAAGGTGCTAATCTGACATGCAAGTTTTTGGAAACGCCTTTTGGTTTTATTCTTTTTGTGTAGGAAAAAAGTTTAGACAGCACAATGTTTAAAAATGAAGCACAGATTTCCTTAAAAGGTTTCTATGACATAGGGTATGAGCAAAGGCCTTACAAATCACGCTTGCCTGAGAACTAACGAAGACCTTAGAGAAAGCTAATTCACATTTTGTAAGAGAGTCTGAAGACATTGTATCCATGTTTATCTTATTAGCATCAAGCAGCTGACACTACCATGAACGCTGCAGTGCAAAAGTATCATGAATCTGTACCATTCAGAAGTGTTTCTACTGTACAGCTGAGGTCTTAATAGACGGAGCATCAGAGAGAGGAGGAGATTTTTCTGCTTCCTAATTAGCTGTCAAGTGACACAGTGCTCCTTGTTGTCTGCAACAGCATTTTGGGAAATGGCTCCTCAGTACGTTGGGTCACATAACCCATGGAAAGCTAAACGCACAGTTACCACCACTGGATGAAGCTGCTTTGGTTTTCACTAGAACTACTTACTCTGTTCTTGTTTGCCAGCTACCTTGATTTCCTCCACAGCTCACTCCCTGTCGGTCCATCCCCCCACCCCAAATGCAAATAACGTTGATTTTCAAACTCTTAATCTACATTGCACAATGCATTTGTTCAACTCTGTCCAACAGTTCTCCACCATCACTTTGCAGTCACTTGATGTTCCACTGAATTCACTAAAATTTTAAAGCTCGCCAGCAACACAGCGAAATTTATCAGCACATACTTCAAATGTTAGGCAGGACATCTAAGAAACTACCAGATGCACAGAATATAAGACATTAAATTTTGCATCCTTGGGGAAAAAAGCAAAAATACTTTTAACTGTGTTGCTACCCACCCCCCCCACCCGACATCAGGTGAATAACTGTATCTTTTTTGGTTGCTTTATTAATTTCTAAACTATTGTTTGAGACTGATGCTTCAACTTCCTTAAAAAGCATTAAGCCAGTTCTGCTTGCATTTGTGCCAAGTTCTTGGACTAAAGTTATCAAACTAGCTAGCTGCACGAATAGGTCACTGAAAAGTAAGCCTCCATCTAGAAGCTTTCTGCATTACACAGTAAAGGAATACCTTAAACTGGTTTCTCACGTAGGGACCAGACCTCACAAGACTGCAACTCAGATGCTCACCGCTAGTTGAACAGCATCATGAACCCTTTTAGCTCATCAGCCCCTCGCATTTCGTGATCATTTATACTTCTGGATGAGTTTTGATTCTAGCTCAGCAAATGTTAGACAAAAAATAATTAACCATAAGCGCATTCATTACAGGCAGGCATCCATAAACTGCAATATGAACATCAACTATGCTTCCCTAAGTGACAAGGAGTCCCTCAACGCTCAGTTAGTTGCCGCTTTTTGCTCCATTTCAAGTGTTAGCAGTCCTACTCTTTCTAAATGGGTAATAACTACCGATAACCATTTACAAGCAGCAGTTAAGAGTTTTAAACTGATACCAATGACTTCTCTCAAAACTGGGACGAAGCTTTACTTATTTTTCCCAACTTCATAGATAATTATCTCAGTGTGTTCCATTTTCCACATAATTTACTTTAGTAAGTCACTATTATTCACAACATACACACAGCTAGAAGTTTACTGAAAATGTCTAGCCTGTAACAAGGATCCCGCCTGAAGCCGAGAGAGGAATACTGATACATCAGGTAAATTTTTCTCCATAGCCTAGATCCAGGAATGGTGATTAATGATGGATGAGACCATGTTAGTTCAGAATACCTGCTTAGATATAAGTGCAATGCACAAACCAGGATGAATAAGCTCTCAGAGCCCCATCTTTTCTAAAAGCAACTCCTACCCCTTTTCAATAATTGAGCTTAGTCTGCCAAACATAGTTCCAGCAGATACTGGAAGAAATCAGTATCACATAATGATTTACCATGTATTAATTAATTAATTGTCTATTACACATCCACATAGCCACACCTGTGTGTCTTCCCTGCTTCTGCACTCACCTGTTAGCTGCACAAACCCGTTCAAGACAGGAAACAACAAAAATACCCCAAATCAAACATGACTTGTCCCAGCACACTCAGAAACTGATTAGCCAGACCAGAGCCTGATAACACACTCTGGATGTTGACAAAACATCCAAATGTCTGACAACCTGCAAAAGGGAAAACTTCCAGAAAACTTCCAGCAGAGGCATCTGAGCTGATCACAACAGCAAAACTTGTCAGTTCACACCGCAGCGAGTGGGAGCAGAAGCAGCAAAGCTCTCGGCACCACAGGCCAGCAGAATTACCCTGAGTGATAAAATACAAAGTCAGGTGTTTCAAAGTCTTCATCAACACCCTTTAAAAATATTTCCTTTATTATCTAGAATATTTTGTTTTCCTCTTTACTTTTACCCTGAACAGCACGGCACTTTTCATTCTACTTTATTCATTTATTAATGATGGTTTGACTCTCATAATTTCCATCAACCAGTGCCATCTATATACCAAATAGACATTTCCATGGACTCATAAAAAACGTAGTGGGTAAGTACTGCAGAGAGTAAATTTTGTCTGTGTTAACAGTGAAGGATGTACCCTGCTTACATTCCTTTTATTTAGGATTCATTCTGGAAGGGAAACCTTACTCTTCAAACTTTATCAACTGGGTTTTGTTTGTTGAGGTTTTTTTAAAACCCTTTTGTACCACCTGCATCTCTCTTTCCCAAGGTTACACAGCTTGTGGCAAAGCATACAATATAGAAACAGAATAAGAAATGTCCTTTTTACAGTTGTTATCCTGAAACCTAGTCAAAAGCCAGAACCAAGAAAAAATAAAATGAAAGAATATTTTTTAAATCATACGTTCAGCTCAGATTTTTAGTTTAAATTTTTTTTTTTTTTTTTTAAAAATCAAGTTCTCCATTTGGAAAAAAAAACAAAAAAACAATATAAAACAATAGAGAGGTTGGACACAGTGGGGTGGGGGGGGGGTTGGGTGTTTTTTTTTTTTCTCTATGGTACTTACGTACTCTAGTCAGAAAGGGAGATAGAGAAGTAAGAGAGAATAATACTTTCGTCTTTCTTCAGAGATGCATGGAGATAGGCTTGAATGGGGCTAAGGAAAAGAGGAATAAAAGTGATGTCTGTTTTACAGCACAAAAACTTTCAAATGCGTACTACTTTAAAATGAAGTATCTAAACTTAGCATCTGTAGTAGTCAACAAAAAACGCGGATCCAGCTAACAAGACTGTTGTTGTTACCATGATCTCTGATGCTGAGCTCATGCAGACGCTCGCTTGAAAACAATGAAAATTAAAACTCCTAAGCAGCAGCAGTCAAACCGCTCAAGAATGTTGATACCTCTCTCGCAGAGTGCCATCAGCTCCTGACAGCCGGATTCAGACAGGCGAGGTAAAACGTTTCAATCTGTGCATCCCTCTGGTCTGTCTGCAGTGCAACGTATGACTTCAAACAGCCCTCAGTAAACAGTCTTCTCATCACTCCAGCCTGGGCTGAATTTTAATCAAGGTCCTTTAAATGCCATTGAACAAATCCATATACTATGGATTGCCTCTTGTATGCCTCTGGCCAACCACTATTTGGAGGGTCATTTATTATTTTTAGAAAACCAAAACAATCCAAAGTAACAGTACAAATTACAGCACAACTTGAAGCAGGGTGCAGTCATTTCTGGCAATTTTGTATTGCATGTGAATGAAGCTTTTAATTATTCCTTTAACATGACATAGTGGATGCATCCACCTGTTAGTCACACGAGAGGAGGAGCTAGATTTATCTCACAATGAAGCAGCAGTTAAATTCTCAGGCCACTCAGATGTTAAACTTGGATTCTAAAATTCACGTATTGTGCACTACAGGCAACCAGAGGACAGAAATATGGGAAGAACTCTCAATCATAATAGTAGCAATAAAGAGTCCACAATTCAAAAGGGATGCTACGTATGATAAAAACACTAAGCCTGCTTGTAAACCGGTTTTTTTTTTGCAAATCCGTCCCAGGGAAGGTTAGACTCTATGTATCAATTATCAAACCAGGAGTATGTCCCCAGTAGATCTACAGGCTCAGCAAAAACTCATTAGAAAGTGTGTGTGGGCGGGGGGGAATGTGGTCATCATTTGACTGTGCTGTTCTGCAAAGAACTGTATTAGGGAAGTATAAGCCAGCAGACTGCTGACTGCTACAGTTCTTTCTATCTCCCATAGATAAGTCAATTAATCAAACTTTGCCTACTACCTGTCAAAAGCCTGTCTCTGTCCTCTTGTTGAAATACAGAAAGAATGCAGGGGCTCCTCCTCCGCCTGCAGGTTCCCTCTTACTTAAGGAGTGGTTCCAGTCATTTGGGGGAAACATTATTTCATGCTGTTAAACAGCTTTACAAAAATCTCCTTCTCTCCTCTGTCTTTCTCGCAAATAGAGTGGCTGACAGGCAGGGAGAGAAGGCTTTCACCTGAAGAGAGGAGTGGGGCTTAGCACAGCAGCTGAGCGCATCCCTCAAAGCCACTGTAGTGTTTCTGACACTTTCCTCCTGTAAACTGCTGCCCACAGGTTTGGGCCAAGCATCAACGCGAGCCACCCTGCAGCTTTTCTAATTAGTTGTGGAACGGCGTTTTGAAGCCACGTGAGGCCACACTGGGCAGACACTTGTTTTGTGGCTTCAGTGTGTTGCTTCACAGAAGAACGTTCCCTTTGGGTTTTGAATTCCTTGCAGACAGAAATCGAGATCAAGTCTTCAGTGTGCTTCCCCTGACTTCCACCCCCGACTCCAACACGGCAGCCAAAGCAATGTGCTCTAGGAAGCACAGCAAAGGAGCACGAATCAGAAAGGCTATGCGTCTTAATTCTCCTCTGGCATAGGGGGTGTAAAAGAGACAACAAATGCGAGCCAGAATTTCCATTTCCCTTTCTGCAAAATAGATAATGCCAACAGGACATTGCACTCTGACATCCAAAAAACAAAGGAACCACATGCAAGACAGACACAAATTCTATGAAAATAAGCAATACAAACAATATGCAGTATTCATTCCTGTTGCAACTTTGCCCAGGTTGATGGAGTTTGAAGGCACGGGCATCATTTCTTGACTTTGCAGTTGTCCTTTAGAGTTTGAATTTCAGACTGGAAGGGCAGTCTCAGGGCTAGCAATCTTTGTAGTTCTGCAGGCCCAGATGAGGATAACCAAAGCAGATCTTTCAAGAAATGCCTGTCTGGGAAAAACGTTCTCCCTGCCTCTTCATGTCTGAAGACCTTGATATAATCAAAAGAGCAATGTGAGATGGGATGCTGTTTTTCTTCTGCCATTACAATTACAGGCATTCACATCCATTATGGGAAACTTTTGTGTATATTCTTAATTGGAGACTCAAGAAGTATTCTTTGAGAAATATGTAGAGTCCTCTTCCCAGAAGGAAAGAAGCAGGAGGAGGAGGAGGAAAGAAGAAAGTAATGGAATTTTCCCTCACACCTTGAAAAGCCTGAGGAACTGGATTTGTACACATCTGGAACTCAGAAATCTGCTGAAAGCAGGTTATGCCTTTTTGTTCAATTGCTGATGGTGCAATTAGTCAATGTGCAAGTGGCCCCTACTGTTCTTGGAAGGTGTCCTAAAAGAGGGATGTTTCCCAATGACTTTGGGGAAGAAGAATGGAGTTCCACTGAGGCTGGTTTTCATCCAGATTTGAGGAAGGTGTGAAAAAGGCTACATATATAAACCCTGAAAGATCTACGTCAGGGAAAACAAATGCAGGTTAAGGCCATTATTGCTATTGCTCACCCAGGCCAAAAGGAGCCCAGGAATCCCAGCAAATAGTCACCATACGATGAGCTCAGAATCCACCAAAATCAATGGAAACACTACTAGTTGTTACCATTTGTTCCATCCACCTCGGGATTTTGCCCTGTGATTGACTAGGTTCTTCAGTACTTTTATAGTAGATATTTCTTTCACGCTATAGCTTGATGAAATGCTAAAAATGACCAGTTGTTGAATACAACCAATTCCCAGAATACACTTGTTTTGGATTAGTTTCTGAATTAGGTTCAGACTAAGCATTTTTAGGTCTATTTTTATTTGTGTTGAAATAGATGCTTCAGTGTTTTTAGCTGTTTGAGCAGCAGCTGTTGCCACAGAATACTTTGCTGCAGCATGAACAGGAGTTGGATTCAATGTTATTATTTGGAAAGTATTTAAATTTTTTTTCCCCAAAAAAAAGAAGAACACTCTCTTGCATATAGATTTTTTCCTAACAGTTCCTGCAACTTCTATGAGAGAGACTCAAAATGTTCTTGATTAAGTTCCTCAACCCAAGCATAGTGAGAGGCCACACTCACATTGTGAAGATATCATTCTGACTGTGGCTGAAGCCAATAAGACACATTTGATTTCAGCTGAAGTTGTATCTCTCTCTAATTTTTATTTGCCAGACTACTTCTGACTAAGTAATTTTCTTCAGCAATCATAGCCTAAGGTATCAATGAAAAAAGAAACTTCTAATCAGAAGATCCAGCATCCTCCATAACCATAACCTCCAGACATTTAAAAAACATGATCAAGCAAGAAATTTTAGTTTTTCCACTCCCTAGCTTTTAGACAGTGTCCTTCAACTCACAACGATCAATTTCATGAATTGAATTTTCCCATTACAACAAAATCAAAATTTTGGAAATGGAAGAAATTGCAACTTTTGTCTAAATACAAATACCTTTTTCTCTCTAGTAAAGTCAAAGTAATTTTAGTGAAATTTATGAGGAAGCACTCCACATCAATTAATCAAGGTATATATCAAATTCTTAACTGGAAGATAACGATTATAGCCTCCTACATACCTCTCTCCAACTCCTCTCCTGTTTTCCTCATGCATTTGTCTTCCCTCATGCATGTTGTGCTCCCCCCTTCCCCCACATGCATGGCACTGGTGAATATTCTGAAATGCGTTCAGTAATTCAGAATGACTAAAGATAAAATTTTTCAGGTCCAGTAGCTAATTCTAGTGGTTCTAGAAACATCAGTTCTTGACAGAACATGAAGTATACCCTTTGGTTCTTCCCACTTCATAAACTGACTGATAAGTACCTTGAAACATCTAAGCAAATACACTCATCAAATGAAGCAATTTAACACGAGCAAGATGTTTTTGGAAAATCAATACTAAAAGGCAAAGTTAGCCTTTCATCCAGAGTCAACTGCAGATTCGTGCAGGCACTAGTCTCAGAGATTTTCCATGAAAGAATTGTTTCCACTGGCTCCTTGACTTTTGGATTCTTGGAGTTATTCTTCTAAGTGATGTTTCTCCAGTTGCAAAACCTGATGATTTCCATTTGTCATCCTGATTACACAATGTATGCAAAGAGTCCATTTTACAATATAATATTGACTAAAATATTAATAGAAAGTGATGATGGGAACCAATCCAAAACAGTAACATGCACTTCGTTATTAGCTGTGTAGTCTCCACCATTAAATAGTCTATTCCCCTTAATTAGATTTTAGCTGTTGCAGCACTAGGAGTCAAGAAAGAAAAAGAACCTTTCAAAGCATTAACATCTCAAGCCCTGCAACGTGTTTCAGGAGCCAGCGCAGCCCAGTGACTCATTATGCATGTAAAACTTTGCAGAAGATCACCGATCAGTTCCAAAGTCTCATTTCTTTAGCCCCTGAGTTGAAAATTAGAACATGGCATATAAGGAATTTTCACCTGAAGTTTAAAATGCCTGTATACATAGAAGTTTAATTTATTATTCTAATGACTTTCACAGCTTGAGATTCTCACTGGGAGACACGCCTGTATGCATTTAATAAGGCTGCAGAGATTGGGACTATTCCTGAAGGACTTTCTGAATCATTTCCAAAGCATCTTTTTATAGCTAGCAAAGTATAAATTATGTAAAAAGGCATTTAGATAGATACCATCAAATCTATTTGACTGTTAACCCCTCTTTGTTAGATTAATCTATAAACCTGAAAAGAAACCACTTTTAGCATTCCAAGACCATGCTCACGTATTTAGATGTGAAGATGTAATCATTCAAATAGCTGGGGCGGGGGGTAGGGGGAGGCAGGAAGTCTTCGTGCTCTTCTCCTTTACTCTCGAGACCTTAAGAGCACGTTCATGACAAATCTTCTGTCCTATTACTGTGATGCTGGTAACTCACACACATAATTAATGATCCCAGCATTAGATTTTTGGAAATCTAGTAAAGAGATCTGATGCACTCAACCTAGTAAATGAATGTTTATATCTGCTCTCCTTACTGATGAAATCCTAGTTCTTTGGGCAAGCAAAAATGGAGAAGAAACGTTCCCACGATCCACGTAAATCATCCAGTAGCAGAGAACGAAGAGAGCCAGTGGCAGAAAACAGAGTTCCAATTAAGCCACGTATTTTTTTTTTTCCCCCCACAGGATCTCCCCATAGATAACAAAAGATCAGGGTTGGTGCAACAGCTCTCTGCTCCTTTTCATGAACGGCACTTCATTGCCTCCTTGGAGTTCACATATCACAGCAATGAATATTAAACAATGGCTTCACAGAGAGGACAGGAGCATGAAATTCTCTAGATCAGCTACCAGGGGCTAACTCCGAGTCAGAAGTTTCTCTTCTCCTCATGAGGAAGTTATAAAAGAACACACCGTGCATTTCTGCCATCTGAGGCCAAAACAGTGCTGAGAATTGCACATCTCCAGTTTCAGTGCCCTTGAAGCCAGACAAGATCATTCAGCCTCAAACACGAACTGCAGCTTGCTTGTAATCCAGACTCAGATCTGAACACCCTCTTCAACCGTCTCTAATTATGGGCAACCTTGATTTGCTTTTTCGCTGGGTAAGCAGACAAGCTGGTTAAAGCGTTTCTCACACCATGGCAGAAGACTAGATAATACATACATCAAAAGTGCTCTCTTCCCCTTCACCGCATGACTTCTCTTTTGCCAGGCATGCCTAGAAGTAGTGATCATGTTAAACCATTTGACAAGAACATTCACTATTTTTTCCCCCCATAGAAACTGACTGCGAGATTCTAGTTACAAAGACATTTTGTCAGTTCACCGCTCTAAGTGGCCACTTTTCATACACGCCAGCTAAGCAGAAACAACCTGAGACATATGAATACTTATCAGATTGTGTGAAAGTCACAGGCATCACACTGCTGTCTGACTCTCAATAGCAGGGGACTTCTGGGTGTCATATGGGAATGAAAGGATGCTGTCATTACTCCAAGAGGAGAAAAAGAGCCAAAGGAGACTCCTTGTGAAAGCAGCCCAACGATAGAACATCTTGATTAGAATAGATGACACCAAGAAATTGTCTGCTGGCAACCACACATTTTCCCATTACAACAAGAAGATACAATAAAAGATAATTTCTTTTCCAACTCTCATTCTACTGGGAGGTTTCTGAAACCTCAAGTTTCATGAGACAACAGCCTCATGAAACAGGCTACAACTACAACAGGGAAAAGTGTTTGCAGCATATATTTTTCTGGGGAACAAAAAGAAAAGTTTCCTTACTTGTATATACACACACTTCCCTTCCTACAACTGATCTTGTTCCTTTACATGTAAAATCTTGCATTTCAAAGAAAATAGGCTATCAAGAACACTCATTAGTATAAACACGCTGCCTGGCCTGAGAGAGTTCATCAATATTACCAACAAGTGCTGCTTGCGCGTGGCCAGCACAACGGATCTTCATGAGGAGCAGAAGATGGCCGTATGGAGAGCATTTGTGAGCTGCTGGTACCCAACAGCATTCAAAACTCGAGCAAAGTCTGACTCGGAGCTCTCTGTGTGCAGTGCCACGTCTGCACCTCGGTGACTATCCTGTCGCAGGGCAGCGGCTGGGAGATAGCTGTGCTCAGCTGCCTGCCACTCTGCTTCCAGCTCTTCTCTCTCTCTCCCCTCATGTTTTATAGATATCCTATCTATTCACATTAAAAAAAAAAAAAAAAAAAGGCATTGCTAATACATGTCTGTGTTTTGGGGGGCATTTTAGCATAAAAACGTAACTCATGCTCTTCCTCCACCAGATCCTCTCCCTCTCAGTCAACGACCAGACGTTCCACCCTGGAATAAAACTATTTTCCAGACTCCTCAAATGAATGGAAGGATTCAAAAGAGGTCATTCTGCTGTGTGCGCCATGGTAAGTGCCTGATCCATGCAGTCAGAGCGCCAGTCCCTCTCGAATGAATTTATACCTAGTTCTACAAAACAGAACCAACCTAAGAGATGGAAAACACGGTGGTTTTGGGTGCGGGAAACCCAGAAACTGGGGCCCACATCCAACTTGGAAAGCACCTGGAAACTGCACTGTGACTGTCCTCTCTGTGGGTGACTACCCCAAAAAAGGTGTAAGTGGCTACGCTGAGGACAGTCTTCCTCGTTCTCAACTGAAAACTCACCACGCACCTCAGAAATGTTTACATAAAGAGTTTTGTTGAATTGGTAGGTACTTGAGTTGGAAAAGCTTATGTTTGGAAGAAGAGGTATTCTGTAACTTGCTGCCCAACTTCACCTGCAACTCTCTCCAAGTGGTCAGTCACAGTGAAAATTGGTTTAAATGCCTGTTGAGAGCCCCAGCAAGCCTGAAAACTGAACTGACCTTGGATTAAGTTGAGTCATGGTCTGTAGAAAGCTAATCACGCACCTGCAATTCCAAATAAAAATAAGCACATAACACTTTCAGCTAGATCAGGGAGGAAATCAATACTAAATATACTGGAAAATGTATTTTGTATTTCGAAATACAAACAGAAACTACCCATGGTTCAAACTCAGGTAATGGTTTCAGTGAAGGAAAGGTTGCAGCTGCTGTATTAACTGAAATATTTAATGTATAAAATGGTAAGGTTTTTCTCCACATTTTTCACTAAACTTTTCAACGGTTCACTTGAAGTTGACATTGTTTAAGTATTAAAAACCCAAACAAACCCAGAATTGAGCAACACACAGGATGTTCCAAGCAGAAGAGGTGAAGTTTTTTGATCTAAGCACCTTTCATTAAAGGACAAAGAATCATTATCTCAGATGGAAAGCTTTAGATTTGTTTGCTTCAATGCAAGCCATTTTTTCAGCCAATTTTTCAATCCATCAACAGATTTGAAAGCCCTGTATACATCCAGCTCTGCAAGTAATGCACCTCACTCCTTGGCCCACTCCTCCAGCTCTCCTTTGGGTCACTTTCTACATGGCTTGGGGTGGATGTCCCCAAGTGGCGGTAGCACCCAAGTACAAACGAGCTTCTGAAAAGCCAGCGGGTAACTGTGGCAATCCTACATCGCTGTCGTTTCCTTGACTTCAAATGCTCCAGTTTCTGACTGGTAACTTGCTATGGGTGAGTGCCCAGGACAGAGCGGTTTCATTGTGCCTCAGCCAGGAAGCACCTAACCCAAGTGCCTCATCTAAAAGGAGAAGTGCTGTGTTGTCAGGTCAGAGCTCCAGTGCTTTTGGGAAGTCACCCAGGTGGGAACTGCAGTCTTCCCCTGAGAGCCATGCTCAAACGGTCTGAAATCCAGGTCCTGCGAGCGAGTTGAAGCTGTGGAGTTTTTCACATTTGAGCCCAAGACCCCAGTCACCACATCATCTCCTTTCTGCCGCATCCCAGAGGTGCGGTAGGATGAAAGCCTTGCAGCTGACCTGTGGAAGATGACCCAAAGATGCCTGAACTGAGAACAGTTTTAAGGCTACCGCAAGTACCACATTTGTCCCTGGCGTTTACCCTGTGGAAAGCTGCGCTGCTCTCGCAACACCGCTCACAGAGTGACTAAAACCCACTTTTCCAGCTTCTAACCATGAGGTCAATACTGAAAGCGTTTTCTGGAGCTCCTCACATAGGTAAGCCTGACAGCAAACAGAACAGCTTTGCACAAGCACAGCCACAGTATGGTCTGCGGAATATGGACTCCATCTCACCATTTTATAAAGCATCACATACATCCTTGGGACTAAGGAATACACACCAATAGCAAGAAACATTTAAAATTAAGAAGTGGTATTTGTCCTACAGTTGTCTTTGATCACAGCGAGGCAATCTTAGGCACTGAGGCCTTTCCAAGCAGAGTTCACCTCTGGCAAGCACAGTCATATTTGTAAGCTAATGCTATTATTAGAAAATAGCCATTTATGTCTTTGAAGATACTCAAACAATGAAATTCTGTGACCAAATCAGACTTCACAAAGGTTCATCTAAAAAATTAACTGCTTGAAATTTAGTTTAGAGGGTTTTGGGTTTTGTTTGGTTTTTTTTTTTTTAAATTAACTCCCCCAAAGGCATGTTAAATTCCAGCTGGATACACCAGTTTTAGTACCATTCTCGCACCCTTTTTCCAACACACTTTATTACCATACACCACAAAAATTCTATTGTAGAGCAAATGCAGGACGAAAACCTTTAGTGG
Organism: Aptenodytes patagonicus; assembly: GCF_965638725.1. Classification (NCBI taxonomy): domain Eukaryota; kingdom Metazoa; phylum Chordata; class Aves; order Sphenisciformes; family Spheniscidae; genus Aptenodytes; species Aptenodytes patagonicus. Next base: position 126,906,776 of record NC_134950.1, read on the forward strand.
CACAATGCAGATATCAGACATTTGGGTAAAATAAAGGTCACAGACCTCCCGTTATAAAGCGTACAAGCAGCAAACCAAAAAAAAGAGGGAGAGGAAATGGAAAGGAAATTCTTTCTTTTACATTAAAAAGTTACTTTTGTTATGAAAAAGACCAAATCAAATAGTAAAAATTCCTGCAACTCAAACTATATTATATTAATGTGGCTCCACAACAAAGCATGTTGCTACGCTGTATAAATTAACTTTCATTTTCTGGAGACAGTAAGTGCCGAGTGTTTTGTCTAGCTATATGGACCATGAACAATGTAGCAATTTCAAAGCATTCCCTTCACGCATAAAAAAACCTGCATACTATTAATATATCCTGACTAGATTAAAAGTCTTGCAAATGATTTTGCCTGAAATGCCCTAGTATGAGATCTCCTTTAGGGAAATATCTTCAGCACCAATTAGTTTAATTGACAAGGAAGCCAAGAGAATAGCAGCGAAGAGACAGAGACAGAGTAGACCAGGAAGGGCTCCGTTTCCACATTTGCTCTCACATCCTGGAGTCTATTTGCTATTAGTATTTGCAGCCTTCCCCACCCTAACTATTTATATTACTACCGCTTCATGGATATGTTGAAACTTTAAATCATGAGAGACCAGCAGAGGAAAACGTAACAGGTTATCAGCACCGCAGCCATGCCTCACGCACTTTTTTTTTTCTTTAAAGGCCCCACTTTCATTACTTGCTGTCCCCAAATAGCTGGTATGCTTTTGAAAAATTCTAGCACACCACGGTTGTTTTTCTCCACCCTCCAGGGAAGAAACAAAAGAGAGCAAATTCAACCTACACAGTGCGATAAAAACTGTGAAATCTTCTGCTTTCCCTTCCTCACTCCCCCCATAGTGCCCTCCAGAAGTAACCAGAGCCTACCATCCCATCAAATCGGTGACATTTTAGGGCCCCTGTGCAAGGGAGGGAAGAGAAAAAAGTTGTTTCAACCTTGGGAATCATGTGGAATCCACATAATTTACTATTTCCTGTGATTCATCAAACTTCCTTCTTCCCAAGAGTAATTGGTCACCACTTATTTATACACCACAGAGAGGCTTAACTCCAAAGGTCAGTCCAAGATTAAAAAAGCAGATCATTTGTTCAAGAAATCCGGGTGGTTTGGGGTTGGGGTTTTTTGTTGGTGGTGAGGTTTTGCCTTTTTTTGGTTTGGTTTTTTTTTTCTTAAATGTGTAAAGAAAACCTAACATGTTTTAAGCAGGCATTTAGCCTGTCAGAAAATACATGGGTTACCATCGCTAAAGCGGTATCACACAATAGATCTAGGATGCAGAATCTTTAGCAAAGAAAACTGCTTGCATACATAGTACATTGGGCCTCAATTTCAGGCAGAAGGATTAGGAAAACTGGGAGCATGCAACACAGCATCTCACACTCGCTTTAGCAACTTCTTTGCACATTTTAAAAGAAAAGGATGTTACACATATGGACCAGTCGAGCCTTGACACCCATGCAGATGGGATGAGCGCCGGTGTCAAGAATACTTTTGCAGGAAGAGTGTGTGTGCGGTTTTGTGTTTACAAAGCAAAACGTTTGGTTCCCTTACAGTAAAAATGTTTTCTCTTTACCATAATAAGAAGTAAGGAAAAGCAATTACGAAGGTAGAAGCACAGAGGAGAGAAATAAAAACGACAAGCTAGCCCTCACGCTCCAAATTTCAAACAAAACTGTCATTCTAACATTAAACATCTACTCTAAACATACATGCACTTTTAATATGCAAACACTAAGAGACTACGGAATTGAACGCTTTCTCTAGCTAAACTTCTGCCCAGTTTTAATTTTCTCTCTGCACCTTACAGCCCTATAAACTCTGCCTACACAAAGGTGTGAAGCAGTATAAAAATAAAGGTTAATACCACATAAACTGCAAAACCCAGTTTGTGTGAACAATTAGTATTACCCATGTTAAAGTTTTCAGCAATTAAATGCTGAGATATAAAATCTCCAATCAAAAGGAAAGCTTACATGTATAAGCTTAAATGCACATATATAACAGCATCCATGAGAATACAGCATGTGCCCTGCACATTAACAGGGGGACAGACTAATTCAGCCTGTTTAAGAACTAGAAAATGCAGCCCAGCTCTTATTTTAGGATATAATTAAAGCATATCAAATATATTTTATTATTATAACAGGAAAATAAAAGAAACTAATAGAAGTTAAGCCAATTGTTATAGAACAACCACATATTTTCTAACCCTCTCAGAGATTCCAAAGATCTCCTTTATGGGGAGCAAAGGAATTCCAAACATCCTTGCAGGGCACTTTGCCCCAGGCATTAACTGAAATTCCCACCATGGTCCAGACAGGGAGAAAAAGAAACAGATTTAAATTATATATATGCATTTGTATATATATAAAAATACATATATATTCATCAAACAACATGTAGTCAGTTGCACTTCAGATGAGGAAAATAGATGGAATTAAATGCAAAGAATATTTAGTGCCTTAATTATGATTTTAGACATGATTTCTTGTTGCAAAATGGCACATTGAGAAATCCCTAGAGGTTTAGGAAAGAAATAATACGTAATTGCTTTTGTTCATATGTTTAAGTCGGGTTTTGTTTCTTTTTTCTTTTTTTTTTTTTTTTACCTTCTTCATTTTTTGTTAGGAAATATTTGGTGTCTGAAAAAAACAGGAATCTGAGACAAAGCCTTCCCTTCAGCTAAAACACTTCTTCAGGTTTTTTTTCCTTTCAGTATTTCTACGTACCTGCCTAACACCGGTCAGATGTATGGTCAAGATCATAGTCATTTTTTCAAATTAGTTCAAAGTACTTCTTCTACTCCAAATTAATCATTTTAATTATGCTGTCAACAGCTGCATCAGGGCTTCAAATCAAATCTGTTTCATTAATGAGATCCTGTTGCCATACATTTTTTACCCAATACCCTTTTAAATAGCTAAACTACATGTTAGGAGATTCCAATTTAAATAACACACTCTGAATTTTCATATGCACATAGAGGAAACAAAAAAAATCCTGGAAGTCCTCTATCAGGAAGACAGGAATTTTTGTCTTTCGTTCGAATTCTCATAAAAGTAACGGGAAAAATCGGTCCAAATGGAAGTACAGCAGAGAAGGAAGACAACCAAAAAGACTCGCTGTGCAAATTCACTCCTTTCCTTTTTCCTCTTTGTGATGAGCTGTGCTCCTTCCTGTTTCTGCATTTGCTTCAGCAAAACCTTTCTAAATTGGCAGAATTTTGACGCAACAAAAACATGTAGCGGTAAGGTCAGGATTTTGCTCAGCCTTTTTCCTCCTATCCCTGGTGTTCCTTTAAACCTTACAAAAGAGCCTGTAGACAAGACTGTCAGGTAAAATTCACAGAACAAAAGAATGCAAATTGCCACCTATTACCTCTCAGGCACATTTCAAATAACCAAAAGAAGTCTAGATAAATGATAAGATTCCAGTCAATAGCTCATTTCTGCTATAACCAACCACACAGTCCTGAAAGGAAATACACTGCAATTAAGCCAGTAGTGATTACTGGACAAGAAAAATATAGTTACCTTTTAACCATGGCATAATAACATTTACAGATCAAAAACATGTTATTAAACTCCCAGACTGGCTGCTCTCCACACCTTCTCAGAAGCTAACATTTCTAACAATACAGCACCTGAAAGTATACATACCTCACATTTTCTTTCCCACTTCAGCTTCCATAAATCCCATCTGCCCCTCTACGCAACTAAGTAACTATCCTTTTAAGAAAAGTATTAGATTTTGTGAAGTCAGGCGCTTAAACCTGCCACTGAAGCAAGGCGCTTACAAGCACTTTGTGTTGGCCTAACCGGTACTCTTTTGAAAATATCACCTTCAGGCAACTAAATCCTTGGACTAATTTTCAAAATTGCTGAAGATTCAGCAGTTTCTAATCATTGCACAGGAACTACTGGGGAGTTAGCAGTTTGAAAAACAGGCCACTTATTTGAGTCCCTTAGGACGAGAGCTTGGGATGCTTAATTTTACACAGCCATTTTAAAACAAAACAGCCTTAAGTCAGACTTTTTGCCTAAAGTTTGGCCAAGCAGCTTGCCCCTTATGATGAGAGGCTAAAAAGGCTGAGATTTGAATCTGGAGAGGGGATGGCTGGCTGGGGGGGGTGGGGTGGGGGGCAGTAATAAGAGTGAGGTTTACAAAAATTGTGTGGGCAATGGAAGAGGTGAATGCAGACTGCTACTGCCCAAATCCCGTCATGCTACAAAGCAGCAGACAATAGTTGAAACTAGCAAATAATCAGTTTAAAACACGTAAGAGAACTTCACACTACAGTGGCAAGCTCCTGGAATCCGCTGCCCCCAGAAGCCAGGGCGGCAGGTGGCATGAGCAACTTGTAAAAGGGATAAGAAACTACAGGACAACAAATCTGTAAGCAGACACTAAAATGCAATAGGCAGAGATGTCCCCTCTCTCATGCCGAATCCAACAGCTGTGGATGCTGGGGCAATACAGGAGGAACAGGCCAGACTCACGCTCATGCCACCATCAGAGGTGGCTTATTGAGCTCGTGGGGCCCCTCACCTAATCCAGGGGGGCATTTCAGCTTCCTTGTGGAGAAGTGGCTGGGAGCAACCCAGTAAGCTGCTAGAAACATGTCAAACCTTTGAAGCCCTTCCCTGCAACAAGCATCACCTGCTGGAAGTGTGGAGATGAATATACTTTACCCTGTCTCTGGTATGGGGTTAGCCCATCTGTCCTTCAGCCTCAGAACGAAACAGGAGAGAGTAGAGCAGAGACCTGAGAGGAGCAGGACCATCTCTCCTCTGGACCAAACTCCTTTTAGCACAAACCAGTCTACATGTGATACTCAAGCCAGAGGAGGGTAGGCAAAAAGCAGAGCAGTGTATCACACAAGCATCACTCAAAGCACAAGCAAGAGGACTGCTGCTGATGCTGAGAAAATGAAGCAGAAATGTCAACTAACAGAGAGCAGAAGGAAAAGGCACAACACTCCCTCCTATATTTGATGCTGTCATTGCCACTGCTCCATTGCAACGCTGATGCTACTCAAGTGATGTGCTTCACTAGTACCACCCAGAACAAACCATTACGCAGTGAGACACCCTGAGACTCACTGCAAGTTACTTGGTTTCCACACACAAGGACCAAGGTGCAGTACTAGATCTTACTAACATGCCAACCTCCAGCATTTACACCAAGATCAGTTTCTTGGTCATCAAAAATAAAACCAGAACAATTGGCAGTCCACTACAGGAAAGGCGATTATATTAGAGTTGGGTGGTGTTGGTTTATTTATTGAAATACTCCCTTGGAAGCTTTTTATCTGGGGGGTGGCAGGTGCCAGGAAGCAAGGAAAGGAAAGCAAGTAGAACCACCATGAATTAGCTATTTGGAAACGCAATATATGTATCCATCCTACAGGAAGACATAAAATAGGGCTATAGCCCTATTGGTTAGACTCTATGCTGGATCATAAGAAAGTTGTGTTATAAAAATGCTGCTTCCCAAATGCCTTAACTATTCTCCAGGTCTCGGTATGCAATACTCCCCTGGCAGAGCATTCCTCAAGGTAATTCCTGCTGATCAGCTATCAATAACAATAGTACAGCATGCGAGCATTCCTGATGGAGCTAGGGGCGGATTTGCCCTGGCCTGCCTAGGCTGCCAGCGGGCAGGTGAGGCTGGGGGTTCCCAGGGCACTGGGAAAGCCCTCTGTACCGAACGTGGCATTTGCAGCCACACAAGAAGCTCCACCTCATTTGAGCTTAAAAAACAGCTCCCGGTTGCTATTGTACAGTATTTTGCTCCGTATTACAGCTGCTTAAGAATTAAAAATAACACACAGAGGAAAGGACAGCCTGCCACACAGAAAGCAGTTCTCTTGCTAAAATATCAAGCATTTGGGGTTTGTAAAGCAAGAGGCAGCTCATTTTTGTCACCAAATTTCTGATGACTTATTTAACAGTAATATCTGATGCTTGACAATGCTGGTCTGTAAAATCAGCTAGCACCTGAATGGCACCAGGCAACTAAAAGGGAGAAAACAATTAAACATAAGGTCAAACTCTAGGGATTTCTACAACTTTTACACAGATCTGCAACACCTATTTTAATTCATAGAGTAAGCAGTGAAAACAATAATCAAGGCTGGATTTAAGTCCTTTGAATATCCCACAGGAAGGCATTTTATAACGCACTGAATCTATTTAGCAGTTTGAGAACATCAGTATCATCAGCCAGCTAATAATGAAGTCAAAGCATTACCCCTGCAAAGTAACACGCAGACAAATTCTGTCTCCTAAAAGTCTGGGCTGTATTGGAACATATTTTCTACATAAACATTACTGGTGTAATCCAACAGATTTATAAGATGTATTCTTAAAAGCTTGTTATCAAACAACATTATTTTATGAATGATGCTACATTGTGCTTTACCACAAGGTTCTAAGGTAAAATTTTAATTTAAATGCATACAGTAGAATGGTCTAAGTATTATTTTGGCAGCTTCATCTGTCAGGAATTCATCCCTACTCCAATTTCATAATATCTTTTATAAGTTCTTGTAGACTGAAATTGTGCCTAGCAATTATTTAAGAAATATGACTCAAGAATCTATATATAGTTTACAAACATTGCTAAAATGTTTGCCAGCAAAATATTAAAGTCTTTCGACTTTCCCCATAATATAGTTAGATTTCTGGTTTGCTTTTTTCAGTGATGGAAAAGAATTTTTCCCTTAAGATTAGAGATACAGAATCAAAGAACAGGTCCTGTCCCGGTTTAAATCAGGCAGTTCTGGGTAAATCTATTTCACTCAGCTGACGATCCCCCTCAAAGAAAACAACTCTTGTTTTTTATGTCATCAAACCACTTTTCCCACCATGGATTTCCATTGCACCTTTCTTTTACGGAACGAACTCCAGCAACAGCCTACATATCCTTTCCATTTCCATTTCGCCTTCCTTTACTGCAAAGTTTCATTGGCCTCTGTTCCCTTCTTCTTTTCCCCTGTAGTCACTGTCAGGATTGGTTTCTTCTTTGAAATGTCCTTCACATGCAAATGCTAGAGTTAGCCAGGCTGGGCACTGAAATAAAGAGGATATACTTCTCTCTCCTCTCAACAACAGGAGAAAAAAAAGCCACCTGATATGATGAATTAGAAGACTTTTGTGCCGTTTCTAATTTTAACATCTCATGTTCAAGTAATGCTGATCACAGTCTTTTCTTTCCTAATTACCGTTTTGGATTGAACTATATGATTTTTAGAGCTGGTGGAAGAACACCAAAAAAGTACAATGAGCAAGCAGCATTGCTGAGAGCATAACACAGGCTAGCACAGCAAAACCAATAAATACAAGATTGAAAAGGGGAATTAAATGTATGCATCGTTAAACAGTTTATTCAATGCAAGATAGTTTCAATAAATCAGGATTTAAAAAAAAAAAAAGAGTTTGTCTTTGATGATCATATAAGTCATGTTCACATGATTTCATTCCCCATACATTACTCTTTGTGTATTTAGGAAGAATTAAATATTTGCCTACTAAGAGAAAACTAAAATAGTTGACTATTTTGTGAAGCTGTATTAATTCTAAAAAATATATTTCTAGTTAAAATTTGGGTCTCCGCAAGGCAATGTAAGATAACAAAGATCTATACACTTATATAAAGGTGTTTCCCTCCCCACTTGAGAAGCACCAGATACAGAGGGCAAGTTGAAAAACTTTGTATTTCCAAGCAAAGAAATGAAAATAGAGCAAATTTCATTAGAAATGCATTTCCACCTCAGAAATCTTTCTCCAAGTCTCTTTGCATACCACAAACTTCATGTAAATAAGAAAAAAAAAAACCCACATACAAAAACCAAGTGGCATGTACTAGCATCTGGAAGTAGCTTTTAACTAAGAATAGGACCTGAGAAAGCAGATCAAAAAAAATACTTCACCAGAAAACACTTTCAGAAATTGGTTTCTGCCCAGCTGCGGTTGTCCTGTCCTGAACCTGCGCATGTGCAGATTTACTCTATAGACTACGGCATTTTGTGCTTCCCATCACATCCACACATGTGCGTACACAAGCGTATACGTAATAGCTTAATTGAATGAGTTACAGTTATTAGCTTTTAACAAAGCAACTATTGATGTATTTCCACAGTGCAAAATTCTACTGAGATAGATTACATCTCAATTATCAGCCACACTTTACTTGCTCCTTCAACTCCATTGTTTGGGGTTCCCCCCCCCCCCCCGGCCCCATTTCTAATATCACTGGTCACTTTCTTTGTCCTGTAATTATTTTTCTACTCAGAGTATTTAGCATTATGAAACTTGCTGAATTGATGTCATACAAGTCACAAATTAAAAAAAAAAGAAAAGAAAAAAAGCAGCAATCTCTGAAGTAGATATCTAAGTTATTCAGAGTCAACTTACTTACAGTGTACTCTACCAGGAGTAAGTCCACAGTGCACCTGGAACCCAGGTTAGCCAAACTGAGCATCTTCTAGATGCTCTCTAAATTAGGGGGAGCTACAGGAGTTCAGCACCACTGGGATGAGTCACTTCCAAGAATCAGGGTGTAAATTAGCATAAGTTTCGTTAGCACTATTAAACAGTCAATTACCAACAGCGAGGATAAGTATGAATCCTGTGGTTATATTTATCTTAATTTTCAGCAGTCCTAAGCAAAGTATTCCTTATATATTTAATACAGAAATTAATATGCACTCACAGACCTTTATTGTTATTTTTACCTCCACTGTTATCTAGAGAATGTTTTGATGTGTACATAGTGTTGCTTGACAAACTGTGGTATAAGGAAAACAACTGTTATTATGTAGGGCAACTTTCCTCAAAAACTGAAGATCAGTAAATTACTTCTTGCAGTTCAGCAGGTCTGATTAAAACAAGTATATGGCATTCAGCTCCTCTTTATGGCCATGCATCAAGAACTGAAGACTTTGTTACCTGTTAAGTTCTGCAAAATACATTATTCTGTGTATTTGCCTGGCTCACTCACTAACATTTTAGGCTGACTCAAAGACAGGACTACATAGCCAGGCAATGTATGATCATCCACAAAGTTTAAGTAGTCTTTTTGCCCTACTTCAACAAGCCAAATTTAAGGTAGGGAGGTGAATGGCAATCCAGACTGGCAAAGCTTTATTTTCCCCACACTGCACTTGAGTTATTCCTAAGGAGCACTCACTAATCATGAACCCCATTATACTCTAGTCCAAGTCTTATACCTTGACCCCAATCAAATGTTTTTTTTCCTACCCACTATCACTAAAAAGGATTTTCAGGACTTGCATCTCATCGTGTCAGCTCCTCCTTGCAGAGCTGACCTCTTCACATCTCAGAGTCTGGAAGCATCAGGGGAAAAAAAATGCAGAGAGGCCTAAGCAGAAGTCATACATCACTTAGAAAGACCAGATGAGGAGACTAGAAATTACATTCGCACCAGTGATGCTGCAGTTAAGATACAAAATCTGGTCCAGGAGTTCTCTCCCTCCTTCCTGGCATTTTTTCCCTCCAATCATTCCCACACAACTGTTAAAGCTGCACATTCCTGAAAGTGAAGCGTGTGCAAGGGTAAGATGATCACTTCAAATCCTCAGAGTTGAGCACAAGCCACAGTTTAAAAATGCAGATTTCTTTTTTTGGGCTTTTCCAACATTTCAGTATATTTCCCAGAGGAATTTTTGTAGAGACCCTTTTCTCATCAGAATAGATCAAGAGACAGACAAGTGATAAGGAAGCAGTAACCTACTGCAGAAGCTCTTGGAGAAGGGAAGACAGGACCATCGGATGAGCCCACCTGAGCTCCCATGCCCCAGCTATGAGCACCGAGCCGGAACAGCTACCGCTGCCCATTTATTTTCCTGCCAGCGCCATGACTGGAGACATGAGTCGGGATTACAGCCCAGCTGTGCTATGCAGAAAGGCATCTTTCAACTCTACCCAAGTCTGTAGCATAATAAAGTGAGAACACAATTCAGGTACATTCGGGAGTGAATTGCATCTGCTGAAAGCACGTTTCTCGAAGTATATAATCCTGGATTACTTTCTTGTCTTTTCCACCTTACTCAAACCCTAAATTTTGGGTGCCTCTACACAGTGTAGCAGTACTCCAAGACCCGGGGAGCATTCAGGACTCAGGCCATGGTTACACATAAGGAACTGGGATTCCCTGATAGCGCCTGACTCATAGTTAGACCAAATAGTTTGAGATGTGCTATATGAGAGGTAGGTATTATTACTATCATGTCTCTTCTGTGCCAGACAAAACAATCTGAATTGCAGCTTTCCTTGTTTACATGAAAACAAGGAAATTAGCTTTCTATCAATGCTATCTAGGGAACTCACAAAGGATGCCCTAGAAGACAGGCTTTCCAAGTTTGCCACCGTAAAGCTACTTACGGGGCAGTAACCTATGAAAACGCTTTTGAAGTGGGAAGTGTTGCTCAAGGGCATCCTGAACATGAAATATATTATTGTACCCATCCAATTATTATTCTATCCACTAAATTTTATCTATATATTAGTACATAAGCACACACACGCTTACATCTTTTTTATAGTTGTTAGATACTGATTATATTACATCAAATAAATATTTATATCCATACATATACCAAAACATGTTACAAATATAATTATTATATTGTATATAGCAACACAGTTCCAATTAAATACACACATACACATAACGGGATGAAAATTCTTTCCTTAACATTTTAGATACTCGTTTTCAATATAACTCTCGTACTTGTGTAGCTCTTCTCTGACTGCCTAGCTTTCTTTTTAAAGGACCCTATGCCAGACACATCATATGAAGAAACAGAAGATCTGGACTGGCTTTTTTTTTTGTTTGGTTGGTTTTTTTGGTGGGTTTTGGTGGTCATAGTTTTTTGGTTGGTTTGTTGTTTTGTTTTTTAAACATATAACAAGTACATTAAGGAACAGGAAACATTGTATTTTAATTGTGCTAGCCAACAGGAATACTTTGTAGTTAATTGCACTTGTGTTTTCTCAGGCAGCTCAAACACTGAAGTCAGAATCCTCACAAAGTGGGAAAATATTATCTTTTCAAATGAGAAGACAGAAATAAAGATGAAGTGACTTCCTCAAGGCCACTGACAAGACAGGAGAATGGAAAGCAGGAGAGTCAGTCTCTCAACCATTTGATCTTTCCTCTCACTAGAGGCAGGCCTCCTTCTCAGCTGAAACAGGTCTATTTTGGGGACAGTTAAAAAAATAGCTTCAGTTGAAAATCAGGGTTGGGTTTTTTTTTATTTGGCTTGCTGAGTTAGGTGGAATGAGTAAGTAATGGAGAGACTCATTAACTCCTGCGCTTTTCATCACTGCTTTCAAAGCAATCATGGAATTAGCTGAAAATTGTTCTCTGGCCCATCCATGTTTTCTATTGAATGATTCTCATGATGGAAGAGCCAAGATATGTGACCTTAACTTGGCTCCAATAATGCAGAGAGCAGTCTCTCCTCTGTGGTGAACTGAGCCTTGAACAATTTCATTAAAAGGAATCATTGGAACAGATGAAATCGATGCTCTCATAACACAATAGTCTAAATCGTTAATACAGGTCCTAATTTAAAGCAGGCAAGAATGTAAATTTTCTCCATCTTCTCCTCTCACAAAATGGCATGTGTTGGGCTTTCGTAGAGGCATAAACACACCTGTGGTATTGATAGCCTAAGTTCAACATTTATCCATTTCAACAACATCAAGAATAACCAGGGTGCCTGTTCCATTTCGCAACATGCAACTGCTCAGACCTAAGCACACAGCTGAAAGTAGGTGGTCTACCTTGTAAATGAGGCAGATGGATGTAAAGAAATTGGTGTGTTTGTCATCAAACAATACTTCTGCTGTGAAGCAATGCCAGTCCACGCACAAAGATCCCAAGCACTGGTCACAGTAAAGCGTTCAATACGATACCGAGAACCTTATCATATTATTTGACATGAATAAGAATTATATAGTCAAGCAGCCTGACAGCTTTGCATGCAAAGGACAATTTCTCCAAAACAAATGCCAGCAGCTTATTAAGTTACCAATACATTGCTAAGCTATAGTGACTTAATGCCACCAGACCAAAATATTTTCAGATTATTTTTAAAGGGCAGCGCCGGGAAGCTTGCAAATCACACATTCACATTTTAATGAAAGGTGCAATTACCGAGCATTTACCTTGTATTTAATTAGAATGAAACATCAATAAGGCTCATTTGGCATCTCTCTAATATGTCAGCAACTTTTTTTATAAGGTGGTAGCAAATATTAGTTTTTGATTTATACAGTTATGCCGCAGAACAGCATTGCATTTGCTCGGCTGATACTAAATGACTGAATGACAAACAGTGCAGTTTTGTCAATTCCAAGGCAAAGATAACTCGGCTGTGGTTCTTGCACAGAAGACAAATCAAAGACTAATTTAAAATCAGTATAATTTCCTTTAAAATAACAACAATGGAGAGGATTATCATGCAATTATGATGGAAGAACACATCTGTTTTTCTGACCTAGCTGTCACTGTTTTGACTGCTTCCTAATACATTCAAAATTACAAATAGTAATTTTTTTTTAAAGAAATGAAAGAAAAAATGTATTTCTTCTGAAATCAAAAAAAAATGAAGATAACAGGGAGACAACATGAGAACACCTTTGCTGAAGACACCACATGTAACACAATTGATTCCACTTTGCCAGTCTAGTTTCAGTATAAGCCGTTTCTTATGCTGCATACCTCAGAAACTCCCTTCCAGCTGGTGGCACAGTTACAAACCAGACACAAGGTCTAATAATAAATTCTCTTCTGGCTCCACAGTCTTTTGCTGTCCCAAGCACACTTGTAGTCACAAGACTCTAGACCTAGATCTAAGTTTCTACCAAGATCTGTTAATCAAGGAGCAATGCGATAACTCCAGCTCCCTTGGGACCAACTGCTTCATGGCTAAGAACTGTAGGAACCACCTGCAGCTTCTTTCTTAGAGACTAGAAAATGATGAGAGGGATAATGTAACATAAACAGAGGGAAAGACAACACATCTGGAGCCTTAGAAAATTTACCCAAGCAAAATTTACTCCCAGTCCTGAGCTGGACCTGCATGAGTCACCCAAGTACTCATTGTATAAGCTTGCCATGTAATGCTGTGGCAGCTGGGATGTACAGATACTCGTAAGAAAGACTATGGCTGGTTTGGCCAAAGAGAGCTCACAGTGTGCTTTATTAACATCCCGCTCCAGAAAACCCCTTATGCCAAATGCCAATATGGGAGATGTCCCATGAAAGCCAACAGAACAATTTCTGTGCCTTTACCCTACAGTACCAGCTGCAGGTGCTGGTTGCCACTGACTAGACTCTTCAGGACCAAGCTGTTACGAGATTCTTTTGAAATAAAAGCCTTAATGCCTGAAATAGCCCCTTAACTATGAAATTACAATAGCAGCGTCTTACTTTCAATGAGTTCAATGCTTGTACATTACAAGTTGACACCCAAGCAAGAAAACAAGAGAAACTTGTCCTTCTAATTCAATACTGAGCAGCAGCCTACCAGGTAGGAATATATATCTGTTACAGGAAAATGTAAATATTTAACATCCTATGTGATAAATATCTAATATTTACTCAAGCTCATAATGAATGCTTGTCTAGGAGGAGGATATGAAACCACACTACAACTATGTCATTACTTAATTAAATTTCCCTTTTTTAAAAATTCTAATTTGCCAGCCAGCTTGCTAATGATTTCATGACCATGCTACATAAATATTATTTCCCTGATTTCCTTTAGATGCGTGCAAGCAGATATTAAAAGGGCATAAGGTTTGCCAACAGCCTCTCTGCTCTCACTACGGAAACCCGTAACAAAAGATCTGCCATAGAGGGCTCAGAAATGAGAGGAGACAGTCAGAGACATTCAGAAGGCACCCTGCACAGGTCAGGGCTTTCAAATAAAGCATAACAGAGCATCTCAGGGCTTCCTGATTATTTCCTGCTCCTCACAGGTCACCTGTACATAGTCAAGACACATTTAAACAGGAACATCTTTGAAAATGAAGAACTGCAAGAGACGAAAAAGAACAGTTCTTTGATTGAAGCTCCAGACTGAATCTCATGAGTTTTGAGTTCAAATTCAGGATTCTGCCAGGCTGACTGTGGGATTTAAGATGCTTCACCCACCCTGCCTGTCACTTCCAGTGGGGATTAGTTGTACTCCCTATGCTTTTATGAGGCACTCACCTACAACAGGAACGGGGTTTAGGAGCATACACATCCCCAAGCGCATTCTCCAATTAAAAGCAGAAATCAGTACGTTTTTAACAGATTGCAAGTATTCCTGTGCTACAGGAGAGGAACAATCTGTGAGCATGTGTGTGGTAACACTGACCCCAGCTGCCCTCAGAAGCAGGTGCCAGGTCTCCATGTACTTGCACAGGAATTAAAAGCTCTTCTGTCAAGTCAGCCTCAGCCAAGCACTAGACATCCTTCTGCCTAATCATACACCGAAACTTCTTCTGACTCACACTGGCAGGTCAAGTTTGTTTTTTCCAACCAATGCACACACCAAACAAAAAAATAAAAAAAAAATAAAAAAGCTGGAGTTACATTTTCTGATGGAACTGATGTAATGGGCTGAAAGGGGAATGAAGCCTCCGAAGGAGACTCTAGCAAAACCACACTTGTATGTGTTTTTAGTTTGTAACAATGCTAAAATCCAAGGCAATTATTAGCTTGGTTTGTTCTCAGTACACACAGACTCTTTTCTCCCCAGAGTAACAGCTCAGTATTTCTTACCCTCACAATTAGCATGGTCTTCTAGCCTCATCGCAGGTGAAGGTAATATGAGGAATGAAACTACAGCTCTGCCTATCTTTCTGCAGGTAGCAATTTTGTCACATCAACCTAATACACACCTGTGTCTGAGAAAACTGCTCTGTGTCACAGGCCATCTTGTAACCATCAGATGACAACTTTTCAACACTGCTGATCTGAACTGCATTCAGATAATGACAACATTGACTGTTCTTCTGATTTTCTCGTATTTGATGTTTTATTTAAAACCCCAGCTCCTCCAAACAAATGAGCATCTAAGAATGTCAGCTTTCACTTCCTAAAGCATACTTCCAGCCCTCACGTTGTACATAAAAGCCTGGGAACAGGAACCAAATGTACCTTTATGTCTCAAAAATTCAAAGCAAAATGAAAGAACCCAATGTGTACTTTACATATCATCATTTTAGGGGATCAGACTCCTTTCCACTAAGATTAGGATATTTTTTTCTAAAAACAAACATGACTAACTAGAAAATTTACCTTGAATTTAAATGAAGAATTTGCATATAACAAGAACTTTTCCAAAAGGCAAAGGTGTACGAGGCAAGCTTGAACAAAGAGTAGTTTGGGCTTCTTTTTTCTTTCTCTTTCTCCCCCCCTCTTTGAAGAGTGCTCATTAATCCCAAGAGATGGAGGACTTCATATTGGCCCTGGCTTAGCATTTATGAGGTCCCTGCAAACTTCAGCATAAAGTGCATCTGTTAGGAGTTTGTACTTGATGCTGTGCAGGGACTTGGGGATGGACTGATTGGTTGGAAGAGGTGTCCTGAGAGTTTTTAACAAAATCTTTAAAGCAAGAAAGTACTTTAAGGTATCACAGAAGGAAAGGAGAGCACCCCATTACTTAGCTGAAAGAAGGACCATGAGGAGTTAATTTCCGACAGACTTGCACTCTTTCCTCATGTTTCACTCAAATGCTAAAGAATGAATTTATAATGCCAAGTTTCAACTTCGCAAAACACCACTCTCCAAGTATTATGCATTTTTTAAAACTGGTTTAATAATACACATTCATGCACAAACCAATGCTATAATTGCAGATTCCTTAGAACAATGAAAGACTAAACAAATCCTTAATTTATAAGGCTCCACAGTGCTATTTAAGGACATCCCTGTATTACTGTAGAATTTCAAGTCCAACTCTCACACTCACATGTGGCAAGGACGAAGCTAATCCTACCCAGCACGGCATTTTAGTATACCCTTTGCAATTAGTATGAGGCCTGAGATGAAGCAATGCAAAGCTATCGCCTACCTCCAACCCCATTTGCTTTGGGGTGTGACATGCTCGGGTTAGAACACATGAGGGTTAGAACACCCTCAGCCTCCTGGCAGAGACCCAAGGAAGGCAAGGAGAACTTCTGTCTGGGCTGGATGTGGGGACGAAGTCAGTCACTGATTATTTGTGTGGCACTGGCTGAACAGCATCGTTATTCATGCCGACAGCTCGCATCCAGACACCACTCGATGCTGTGAAACAAGCAACCTGCACGCACACACTTTGCTTAAGTCTTTGTTAACAGACCATCCAGGAAGGAAAACATCGCCAAGGGAAACTTGAGCTTCAGTTCAGCATCCAGTATATTCATCATCAAGGGATTTTAATAAGAATAATAGCAGCTCAAAGAACAGAACAGTTTGCCAGGAAAGACAGAAATCACCACAAGCAAAGAGATTTCAAGTCAGACCTATCAGTCAGGGAGACTTTGGGCTACGTTGTCCTCCGCTTTACCCTGGTGCAGTCCCAGTAGCGTACCCAAACTCAAAGGAATTTCACAAGAGAGCACACAGTATGTAAATGAAAAATCAAATCTGATGGGACATATTTGTTAGATGTGTAAAAGGAGCAATTATAGGAAGGTAACAGGTATTGTGGCGCTTCACATTCTCGATCAAAAGATGTTAAAGAAAAAAAAAAAGGCTTTAGGTCTCTCCAGCTGACGTATTATCCACAACTGCGAAAACTAAATTCAGATTTGGAGGACAAAGGCTCCTACCCCTTCCAGTGAGTCACGATATGTACATTTTCTATGCCTACTCCACTACAAATCTAAACAATTTCAGAATTAGTTTAAGAATGCTGATTTTGTGCTGTCTGATGCTACAGACCAACGCTTCAAGAATCACAAATGAAAAAGCAACATGCCATACTGAATTAATTTCACATCCAGCTTTTATAATCCTGTAAACAAAATAATGTTATTTGCACACTTATCACCCACACGCTACCTTAAAACTTTTCCCCAAACTGACTACATTGGAGAACGTAATGTTCCTTTCCAATAAAACTGCTTTTGCTATGAGGCTATAGGAACAGAGTTCCCTGTACCTATGTAGTCTCATGGTTTAAAAAACACAAAACAAATCAGAAAAAAATACCCTAATCAGGAGACATACGAATTGTTTGATATTTGGAAGAAGAAATGATGAATTTTTTTTCTTTTCTAGGGCTATTAATATTTCTCTAAACTGTGCTGTAGACCCATCACAAGTAAGATGTTGGCAACACCGATTAGACAAATTCACAAACTACAAGAGACCACAGAAGTCTTCATTTATCCATGATCAAACCTCTTTATAACTTCAGTTATGTGATATATAACCAAAACCACATGTGTCCACAACATTTCCGAACAGCATCAACCTGTGTTTTACAGCAGCCCTCACAAAATACTCTCAAAGAACTGCACGATATCACCACTGATGGTTAGAAATAAAACCTCACAGGGTGAGGTATCAGTGAAGAGTTAAAGAAAGCCCTACTTTAATGTAAGGAAAATCCTTTCCCACTGTTGTATAGATATGAAAAGAATAATTGAAGGTGAGAAGAGGGGAAGTGTTACAGGAGGCAAAAATACCCCTCCACCCCTCCCCCGATTCTCATGGAGTAACCCCATTCACTCCAAACAGAATCTTTCCTAATTATTTTTTGATGGGGCTAGAGAGGAGGAAGATGTACAGTCATCTTAAAAACCTTTGATAATGTTTCCCTTCAATTTTATTAAAAACACATGGACATTTCTTCCACTCAGCAGCCAACCTAAAGTCAGTTTTCAAATACTAGCTCCATTGTCTCTTTAGTTCCCCTTTATTAGGACAGCAGAACAGTTCCTACAGGAGAATTAAAGCCAGATGCTGACAACTGGGCCATGCACTAATGCATTTCCTAAATCCTAAACATATACACCTCCGACCTCCATGGTATCTCTGGGCAGCTGTATCTAATACACCTGTTGCACAAGGTATTACTTGTGATCAGGTACTGGCCAGTGTGAGGAATGCCACAGTCAGGCACCTCCAGTTTTGAAAAATCTAGCTCTTCATACTTTGAGGCCTGGATAAGAATCACAGTTAAAGACAGCGTATTATGTAAAGAGCCAGCAATATATTTTTAGAATTGAGAAAGAGTTTTATTGAACCATTTTAAAACCACGCACACAATGCAAAGTCATCTTTCTCTCCCACTTGCCTTGAAAAAGAATACATTAGCAAAAAGAGACAGAAAAAACAACCTGGTATGAATAGGGTCAGATTCCTCCGCTTTCAGATCACTACTTCCCTATTACTGAGGGAACACATGAAGGAAAAATGAGGCACTGATAAGGAAAGAACTTCCAAAGGTTGGAAGATGGACCTCAGTACTAATGTGTTTGGTAATCCTGCCCTTTGTCCCGTGAGCTTCGTCATGCCTAATACGGAGCTAGGAGCTCTGGCAGAGGCAAAGTTTCAAGGATGCGGCAGTGATGGAGACAAACATTCCTGCCTTTTACAAGCACACAGGCTCCTGGTTTGGGGCAGGGCGTCTGGAATTGACACCGTCTTCCACAGTCACAGAAAAGGTGTAGACAGCTTCGCTCTGGGTACCACCGCTGATGCTCACAACTCTTCCTCCCCTGCCCTCTCCAACAATGAGAAGCAGATAATGACCGCCTGGTGAGTGAGTTTGCCAGAAGGTATCGTTGAACATTTTCTTCGGTCAAGTATCGTGAATCCTACGAATTGAATAGGAATGGAAGAAACCCGATTCTACAGCAATGCCTTCAAATAGCCTACAGAAGTGAGCAGAGATTTATGGGTCTGATCCAAATCCCTTTGAAGGCAGTGGAAAGACCGCAACAGGGTAAGGCAGGAATTCTGTTCCTGCTGCAGAAACTCACAGAAGAGATGTCATCCTCTGTTAACTATTTTTCTTCTACAAGGAAGTCTCAGGAAAGGAATATTTAGCCCTAAAACATGAGAAACAATATATATTACTGAACTTTCAGATTCCACAAGAATTAAGAGTCTTTAAAAGGTATTGATTGAAAATAACATCCAGGTTTACTTTAGCAAATCAATAGGCTTTCCTTTTTTTTTTCTTCAGTAAAAAGAACAATCCCCTGCCTAAATTACAAGTATTTTGATACTGTATTACAACTTCAATTAAATCATATGAGCACATACAGTAAAAAAACTCTTGATCAAATTATACTGGTAGGTGGTTAAGAATGATACCATAATTCATACCTACGCATAGCTATTGACTACTAATGGTTGTTTAACACCAGCATTGAGTAACCCCATTTGATTATTTCTTACAAATATACTCTAAAATCTTTACTATATTCTCATTATATTTGTATCTTTATAATGTGCTTAGGAAAAGTTCATAAAATTTCTTCTTAACTTTTTGCACTACAGTTTCCACCTACCATTTGAGCTGGATGGACCAAAGTCCAAACAGAATTTGAAATGTGGTATGTTCAAGTTCTACTTCAAATTTGCATTACTTGTCACACTTTTGGTGATTCACCCTCCCTTCAAAAATATATTTTAGGGAGTTTTTTTCCTAGTAGCACTGACAAGTCCAAGCCAAAACTCTGCTCCCTGCACCAGCTCAAAATAAGATGTCTCTGCTCCAAAAAGTTTACAAACTAAAACAACGGGAATTCAAAACAAATTGATGGAACAGCATCCACTTGTTTAAATCAACATTCAGTAACAGACCGATACTGGAATCTAATGATTTTTCCTGCACACATTTCTTATTTGTAAAGCTGCATTATTCATATGCCCTGCATTTCAGAACCACTGACTTAGCAATTCCTTGGGACCAAGAAGGATAAAGATACAGAAGAGTCTTAATTAAAAAATAATTTATTGCAATACTAAAAGTTGTTTTCTTAATGAAGACTGGATTCTGCTGGCAGCTGTCTACATTGCAATATCTAGGCTTAAAGGCCACTATCACTTTATTCCTTTACTTTTATAAATGCAGAAAAGGTAACACTGCATTAAGATTGATGCAACTAAACTGAGTTCTTATAGTGAAATGCCATTCTTCTTTATTATCTTTATTCTAATACTGCTTGCAAATCATACTCTGGCTACACAACTATTTATTTCAGGTTTGCTTTCAGAAAGCTAAATAGGAAAAACGCTGCCTCATAAAACCACTTTTTTTTTGTTAGCTTTGCTCTACAGTATGAGGAAACAGTTATAAAAGCATAGATTTCACGAGGAAGACACAAATTTCCATGGCTATATTTTTGTTTACTAATAGATGAAGATGCATGTAGAAAACTAAGATTTAACATCTGTTCCTGGTTCTGTTCTTAGCAATGAAGGCCAGATTTCGCTGGGGCTACTTGTGTGGCATCCCACTCCACAGGTAGTTCAACAGAAACTGCTAGGTTTCTATGTTTGGCTCAAATGCGACTTACCACCCAAAACGAGCACAAAGGCCCTTAGCAAACGGTTGGGTATTTGTAACCACTGCATCTTTACTCAAAAAGGAATCAAGATTTTTCCAAACTGTTGCATTGGTTCTGCAGAGCGGTATGCAACCGCTGCCCAAACATTGCCTCTTCTGCATGTCTGAATGCTGCTCCCAGTGCCAGCATCACCTCCCAGCACCAGCATCACCAACGGCAGTATCAAGCTGGTGAACCCTTGCCCCCACTTGATCGTGATACCTGTACTCTGAAACATCTCCTAAGGAAGAAGGTATTTTGTTTAGAGCTCAGCAAATTTCTGCTTTGCTTTTGCAAGGCTTGTAGTACTTGCAGAAATGCACACACAGCTGCATATTTTAGGAGTTTTAATATTCATGATGTATTATGTTGGAATGGAAATCAGACAGCCAATTTCCACTGAGGCTCAAATAGGAGTTGGATACCATACTCTTTTAGGATCCCATGGGGGGGGGAGGGGGAACCCAAAAACACAACCTAGCCTTGTATCTTTTCATAAGGATCACTGGCAATGCGTGAGGGGAAGGAAGACAGTGTTCAGGAGATGGCTAATGGGATATGAAGGCTTTCCTCTCCAGCACAATGAGACATTAGTAAACAAGATGTCAGGTCAGTGATGACGCATCTTTTTTTACCAGGCCTACAAACATACTGCCTTTTGAACCTCAAGTTTTTACTCTCGTGACGATTCTGAACCATCGTAATGGGATTCAACCATGCTGGGGACTGCGACTCATAACCTTCCTCACACCATTCAGCTGTGCCTATTTATATAGTATCTTTGCACTGAAGACAGGATAAAGATTTAAGATCCATTAAGGCTAAGCTAAAATTGGAGTACTACTCTAGCATGGCAAGAGGCAGTTGTGCTAATGCGTAACACTACTTACCCAACAGCGTCAAACTCTCAGAGGTTTACCCCAGGCACATCTTCAGTATCATGCAACACAGCCACTGTTCAGACTGCAACCCTTCAAAATGTAACTAAACCTTTAAATACTGTGTTGAGCATAACCTTCTCACACACAAGTATTTCACTGAATACCTATCACATTCTGAGCAGCAAAACCAGAGATTAAAAGTAAACACTTCTGCGTAATGCAAAATAATGTATTATTGTATTATTAAAACCCTGGAGAAAAACATGGTCCGCTTCTACATATAAGAAAACCTACAAATCAGAACTATTGTATAGACTCGTTCACATATCGAGAAAATAAAATGGCAAACAGGAAATTTGATACCTTATTTATAACTACATCTTGGTAATAAAGAGGTTAAAGGCACATCATAGACTGTAGACATAAAGACAGCTCTCATCTCTACAAATGGACAACCTGACAAGCAATGCAGGCGTGCATGCCCATCTGTGTCTGTGCGCGTGCAAATGAGAGAAACATCCAGTGTCTTGTATGAAACCAGCATTAAAGGATGTTTATTTGTTTACAAATTTACAAAACATTTGAACGGGATGCTCTATTCGTTGGTCATTTCCTACACACAGAAATACACACTTTCCAAGTACAAGCTGGGGACAAACTCATAAGCAACTTTTAAAATTATTATAACATACATTCTAAATATATGAAATGCAGAGGATGCATTTTCAGTAATAACAACCAAGTCATTTTCTGACTCTCTCCTCCCCAACCTGTTTATCTCTACCAAAGTTGTGCTTGCGGATCTTCTTGTTCAAAGAAAGAGGATTTTAAAGTAAATACAGACACATTTTTTCCTATCAATCATGATCCTAGGGATCAAAGATCCTTCGCAAAGAGAATTTCCACCTCTTCCTCCAAGATGCATTCCTTAGAATGCAAGTATCCAGAATAAGACAAATTCTGTATGGTTTTCTCTCAATAAGCACCAATGCACAGAGAAGACTTTTAGACACACGCCCACAGAACGGGTACCAGATTGATGACAAAGTACCACAATAGGTGAATTTCTGTATCACTAACCCTGAGGCCATTTGGCCTATGTCACTTCAGGCAAAGTGACTGCTCCACCTTGAGAGCCTAGAAGTTCTGTGGGACTACATTTTGAAGTTTAACAAAAGAAAGAAAATCTCTTAAATTTACTTTGGAAAAAATTGCGAATCAGTTGAGAAGACTACTACTCTGATTTCAGAGGATAATATTAGGCTTCAAATACTATCTGATTAGAAACAGGGACTCTAAACATGTCTATCTTGATGGAAAAAGTAGTGTAATATTTATTTTTGCAGGTATTTGACCTGGACAGTAACACATGAAGCAGACTGAAGTTTCAAAATCATATTCAATTACTTTGTAGAACTAAGGAAGAACAGATCTTTCTTGCTTGGACAGCATTCTCCATAAAAATGCAAGCCCTCCTGAAGGAATTCATTTAACATGGTCTTTAAACAATGCATTTTGTCTAAGCCATTACTGTATGTCTACTTTTCTGAGTCTGTGAGAGTAATAATGATTTCATTCAAGTATCCATTTCAACTCATCTGGTCCTGGATTTCGTGGCAGCAGACCAGCTCTGCAAGCTCAACATACCATATCCAGGGATATGTTATCCAGATAGGAACTTCAGCTCAAAACCAGGACCAATAGCGTAACACTGTTCTCCGGAGTCTGAAAAAAGCAGATGAAGAGATACAGCCCAGTTTTGTGATTCATGCTTCACTCTGAATGCAGAGGCCACAGGGTACATTACTGGTCTTTCAAGGTGCAAAGTGGTCAACTACCAAACTGGCTTAGAGTGAAAAGAAGGGGGGGGCGGGGGAAGATAGATTTAGGGGTCAAGTCTTCATTCTGCTGAGTTTTCCCTCTATTAGGCAATGCCGAGAGATACAATAAGCTTCGTATCATCCAGGACAGGTTTACTCAGTAAATCAGCATCAGGTTAAGTTAGCTGCTCACAGAAAAAGCATTGCTCTGAGATCTCAGTGAATCACTAAGTTCAGGTGGATGGATGTTTTGCTTTTGGACATAGATGAGCACCTCTCCTCTCAGCATCTGAAATGAGGATCAAACTGACCACATCACCAGAGTCATACTCTGTATTCAGTCAAGACAGCAGGAAAGAATAAAAAGATGATGATCATCATAGGCAAGGTATCTTCTAATGTGAAATGGGGAAGGGATAACAGGAATTAATGGATATCTTTTTGATTCACAGAAGATATTTTGTGCAACAAGGGCTTTCCCAAAGGCTTCAAATAGGATGTGTTGTTTTGATTTTGCAGCCACAGTTCTCTTTCTTCATAGCCATTTTCACCTTCAGTTAACATTCATCTGAGCTGAAACTTGTTCTTGACAGCATTCATTCCGCTGCGTCTATGGTTGTCGCAAATCCAGGATAATCCAGAAACTACATTACCATTTTATGTTTCCCTCAGCTCTGACTCTGGACAGAGCTAAGATGGGGGGGGAAGTCCAGGAAGAAGTAAAAATGAATATGCTTCTACTTCAACAACTATATTAACTCTATCTGGGAAAACATTCAAACAGTAGCAACCAAAGGTGGAAAACAAAGCTGCAATTCCTATTCAAACTAAAGAGAGATTATGAAGATGCACGTCTTTTTGGAACTTACCTAGATACTCATCAGACAGAGCTTTAGTCAGCTTGTTTCCCACTCACGTGGAGTTAGAAACAGGATGCCAAATAGGTTGCACTGCTCCAACCTCAGGTAGCTGAAAAAACCACCTTCATTCATGTCCATGCAAGTCCACCGGTAACAGCAAGGGAGCACGTTTGCACTTCTGATTCTTGCTCATTTTCAGAGCATGGCCTTGCTGTACAAAAATTTCATTATGATAAATGTTACAGGTAGCCAGTGCCCCCAAAATTAAGAGCCAGGCAGCAAAGGTAGGAAAAAAAGAGCTCAAATCCATAGAAGCAAGACTTCTCACACCAGCTTCATTTCTTTCCATGGAAAACAGAATTTAAAGTCACTTTCTCCCTAAGAATAACTTATGGTTTTCCCCAAAGCTCTCAAGCATAGCACTTTACAGACCAGAAACCTCATACTACCCACAGAACCTGCCAAGCTCCACACCAGAGAGCTCAGTAAGGGGAGTGAAGAGGAGGGCAAGGACACTTACTTTCATCTTTGGCATATCTCAGCTCTCTCGGCTGAGGGAGCTGGGGTTGTTCAGCCTGGAGAAAAGGAGGCTGAGGGGAGACCTCATCGCTCTCTACAACTACCTGAAAGGAGGTTGTAGCGAGGTGGGTGTCGGTCTCTTCTCCCAAGTAACTAGCGATAGGACGAGAGGAAATGGCCTCAAGTTGCGCCAGGGAAGGTTTAGATTGGACGTGAGGAAAAATTTCTTTACTGAAAGAGTGGTTAAACATTGGGACAGGCTGCCCAGGGAAGTGGTTGAGTCCCCATCCCTGGAAGTATTTAAAAGACGTGTAGATGAGGCGCTCAGGGACATGGTTTAGTGGGCATGGTGGTGTTGGGTTGATGGTTGGACTCGATGATCTTAGAGGTCTCTTCCAACCTTAATGATTCTATGATTCTTTCCTAGAGGTCTGTAAGAGCAAAAAGTGCCACAAACTCTTAAGAAGCAGCAGAATTAAGATAACAGTCTCCTTGTAAGACAAAAGCTGCCCTGTGATATAACTAGGAACGAGACACAGCTACGGTACTGCTAGTCCAAAACCTAAGCGTCCCTAATAATAATTCAGAAGCACAAGTTCTGTTGTGAGCCAGACAGCAGCTCAGCACAGAGCATTCATGGTTACTGCTGTCTGAAGTTCCCCCTTACCTTAACTGATCAGGCTGAAGCATCATTTTAGGCAGAGGACCTTGACATGATGAAAAACCGAAACACATGGCTCACAGAATACTAATTATTCGTGAAAAGCGAGCTTATGAATAGGATATTTGATAAGAAAGGTTTCCCTTCAACCAGTATTATGGTTTTTTTTCTTCTCCCCAAATATACAGTAGTGCTATAGCATTAGCCATGTCAAGACAAATGCACACTAACACTGTGTAGCAACAGCAGCACTAATGAAGAAGATATCTGGGAAAAAAAGAAGTCACTGATGGTAGAAAAGTTACGGAGCATTAAAAGAATAGCCAATATAAAACTAAATTGGTTCTCTATCTTATTTCTGTTGGGGAAAAAAAAAAATCAAAAGCTGGATTCATTTTTCACTGGATCATTATTATGCTCCTCTGGAAATTGTGTGCAGTGACTTTCATTCCAGGAAATAATATAAATCTAGTATTAGAGCTGAACTCAGGAGTCACACATACTTTAAAACCACAAATTTAATTGGGTTCTGGGATCAAAAAGTTATATCCGGGTTGCATTTGCCATTCTTTCAGCCTCCAATTGTCCTTTCCAAATCAGAATTGCTAATAGAAACTTTTACAAGTCTATAATAGTGAAAACTCACATACAGATAATGGGCTGGATTGTGCCTGGCTCTGTGAAGGTGTGCAAAGGGGAAAGATCACAAAGAGCCTACAATACACAATACATTTTCTGCAGGGCCAGCCAGGATTTACAGCCTTCCAATTTATGGAGTGCAGGCCAGTGCTAGACTCTCAAAAGCACTTGAGGAGGGTTATGGCTTGTTACTCCTGCAGCAATCAGCTTGCCTTGCATAAGGGAAAAGGACAGGCATGCTGTACCTTCTCAAAAGGGGCCATAATGGCTACTCTTTTACAGAACAACTGAAAGCTTTCCTTCTGCTCAAGCCATAGTGGTCTCCAGAGCTTTCAAATTGTAGTAACCTCACCCCTACTTTTAAGAACCCTGAAAATTCTTAGCTTTGAGTGTTGGCCAAGCCAGGGATGCTCATGTTGGTTTTGAAGAGAAAGCAGATGGAAACTCAGTACTTATGTGCTGCTCCTGGAGAATGGCGCTCCTCAGCTCTGATTGCACCCTACAGAGCTCAAAACCACATCCCTTTCTGTGCCAAGAGGATGATAAGCTAAGCCTAGCTGTTCTCAGAGAGGATGCTAGAATGTGGAATTGGACTTGCAGTAGCTGGCTGACAATAATAGTTTTAGAAGAAAACACATGTTACAGTGACAGTAGCAAGTTGAAGCTCTGGGTCATATTAGTAACACTCCACAGTGCTGATAAAATCATAATGCCAAACTGTAGCTAGAAGACCAATAGTTTACGTAATAAATGTTCTTTCTCTACAATACAATAGGCACTTAACTTTTATTCCCTTAGAAAAAAACGGAGAAAAATCTCTTCTTTGTCTCTGCTATCAGAATCAGTCACCAGTCTTTCAAAAAAGACCAGGAAGTCAAATCATCAGGGGAGTTTGTTGGTAGTTGTTTTGGGAGTTTTATATTTGCAATTCCAATTATCTTATAATACAGTAAAACTTAATTTCATTTAAGATGCATATTATTTGCCGTACAAATATCATTCTAAAACGCTTGCTGAAGTTAGATACAGTCACTTGACAAAAATATGAAGGAAAGGAACGAACATCAAGAGAAAAAAAATAAGAAAGAAATCCTGCCACAAAGGTGTCCTAATATCAAGAAATGACTCATATGGAGTTGCAGGTTTTGCACCCATCTCGGCAAAAGGATGGGAAGGAATATGATTTACCTTGTTTGTGGAACAATACCTCAACATTTTTCTTTTCTCTTAACACGTACTGATAAATACGAATCCAGAACAAATCCATCAGCTGCAGGGAGTGCCTGTACTTTCAACATCCTTCACCAGCAAAGAGTATTTTCCATTCTGCTCAGGAAGTGCACCCCTTTATAAACATGCGAATCAAAGCCCTCTATTCTTTAACAAAACATGTCTCAAATTAAAGCATTAAATCTTTCCTTAATCAAAGGAGCAGCAGAGGTTGAACATCTGCGCAGAATCATTTTGCTATTCAAATTTATCATTATTATTACTAGAATAGTGAGTAGTGACATAAAATGGACCGAGAGCGCCTTTGAGCAAAGCACCGTGCAGAACACAGGGGACACACCAGCACAATGGGAAGCCAGTGAGTTGGTACAACCTGGGACGCTACCCCATCTTACCTGATACATGTGTGCTCCTGACCCATTAGAATTTCAAAGTTAGCGTAAACCATTTTCGTGGCAATGCTTCAGGATAGTTTAATTTAACCTGCTTTAATTCACATCCACAATGAAATTAAAGCATTCACAGTCAGCTACCAAATTTCAGCCGAGAGGCAGAACTTCCAGCAGTGCAGAGGTAAGTCTTTGAAATGTGCTGCCTTGCTGGCAACTGTGCGAACATGGCCTAAGGGAGTCCTCAACTGACAGAGCTGACAACTGAAATGGCAACATGGAGAAAGGGTGCGTGCCAGGAGAACGGGAGAGTCAAGTCAAACAGATGAAATAACTTGTCCCAAGCCGAACAGCACACTAATGGCAGAGCCTAGAAAACAATGGATTTCCTTCCAGACAACCGACTCTATCAAGGTAACTATCAAAGCTACCAGTTTGTCTCGCCATAACTTTGCAAACAATTTCTGTGACCCATACACAAACAGTCCTACAAGGGCAGGACTGCCAGACTGGTTTATCAGAACAGCCGTCTACACCATGCTGTTGTGCCTATGGTTACAATACTCTACCTACTGGACTCAGCTACTTCTAACAATATTCTTCCTTCAAGTCACAAAAAAGGCTATACTGGGTCAGAGCAGAAGTCCACCTAGCCCCAAATCCTGTCTTCAACAATAACCAGAAGCAGATGCCAAGAGAAGAGCACAGGAACGGAGGAAACGTACAGAGATACTACCCTTCAGCACACTCCAGCCTTCAACAACTTGAGGGTATGGCACTTCACAGTCTTCTGGAGGCGATTCCTATGTATTTAGCATCCTCAGTGGATTTCTATGCAATAAAATTATCCATTCTCATTTTGAACCCAGGTGAACTTTTAGCATTCCCAATACCCTGTGGCAAAACCATGCATTTTTCCTTAGACAGTGTTCAAATCCCCAGCTCTTAAGATTCAAAGTGTAGGGCTCAACCCGTGCAGCTATCTAAGCAGACCCATCTTTACGGCTCCAAACAATCTTAAGGTTTTACCTCCATTTACCCAGTCAAAAGTTGTCCTTGTCTACAATCACCACTTTCCCCTAATTTCCAGTCTTCCCTGTCCTCCCCTTCCACCACATATTCAGCCAGCATGATCAAGAACGATGCCAACATAGGCCGCAAGAGCAAAACTGGCAGGGAAGAAAATCCTCTGTGCAAAAATAATATTGCTCGGAGTAGGAAGCAAGCTGTCCATCTCTACACCTGTTGCCTGTGAAGGCTCTAGCGTATGAGCAAACAGGCATCATGCCCTCACAACACACGGAGATGAATAACAGTATTGTATCTGTATAACTCAGGTAGAGATACAAATTCATTCCACTTCTAAAGTAAAACCGTTCGTGTCATTTCTGGTAACCATGTGGTATCGCCATCACAACAGTGACAATAACATGCAACTGCTATCAAGGCTACCAGTTTCTCTCGCCATAACTTTGCAAACAACTTCTGCAACCAATACACATGAAACATTCCTACCAGGGCAGGATTCCCAGATCAGTTTATCAGAACAGCTGTCTACACTAAGCTGTCGTGCCTATGGTTACAAGAATGTGCCATGGCTAATCTGGATCTGGGTGGGATTAACTCCCTACAGCTGCTGGTGCTGAGATTTCTGGCTCTATTTAATTTGGCAAAGAACCACACAGGAAGCTGAAAGACTCAGTCACTACAGTGAAGTTTCTGACATTTTTGTCCCTGGACCTTGGAGAACCCAAACACAACTCCTGCCAGAAATCAGTAAACTATTCAATTTACACAAACAGGCATGTAAACTCAGGTTGTAGTTTTGTTACCAATTTAAGCTGCCCAAAGTGCAAGTCGTATCTGACAGTGGAGTTACATCTGTATCTCTACCTGAGTTATACAGATACAATACTGTTATTCATCCTCTCCACCTCCCCTGGCTGGGCGTTCCCACTCCCTCTTGGGTGCCAGGACTGGTGCTTGTTTGGCCATGTGCTAGGCTGTCTCGGGGCACCCAAGGATGGGGGCGGAAAGCCTTAGCTTTCAGCCAGATCTGCTCCCTAGCCTGATTCACCAGGTAGCCACACAAAAGCAAGCGCCTGCAGTAGGGAAGGAACAGCTGCCAGTAAGGACAGAATTACCTCTAGCACTAGAACTGGATTAAATAACCATGAAACAGCAGTGTGGTAGGACTGCACTTGCTTTCTACAGAGCTCAGTGGTGTTGCAGTGAAGGAAGGGAACAGGTCTGTTTGTCTGCAGCACTGCGTAGATCACAATCCTGCCATGACTCTGGACAGCCACTTCTTAAGATGATTTAAATATCTATAAACATTGCCTGTTCAAGATTAAACAAATTAGTCGGTCTGACAGTGCACATTTAATAATTACTTCACCAACCTTTGGATAGTTTATCTAAGCCATTAACCTGCCTCAGCTTGCTTAATAAAGAACATACTTTAGTAACGATGTGCTGTTAGGATCCCAGCCTAATTTCACGACAACAAATCTAAACTTCACAACCTGCCATCTTCATCCCTGCTGGGTGGAGAAAAGGACTACCTGGTACCCCTTGCTCTCAGCCTCTGGAGAAACACAAAGGTCTAGGGTACTCTATGTCCTAGGTTCACATATTCTCCACAAGACCTGACCTTTCCGTATGAACATTAAATCAGATTGTCAGGGAGGGAGGGGAGACTTGCACTGACCATGCATGTTCTGCATTTGGGAAGCTTAGGTTGCTGGGAATGCCTACCTGGTGCATATCAGCAGCCAATTAGTGGTAAAAGACACCTCCTGCAGAGCCCATCAAAGCCACCCAACCTCTAACAGGGTTGCTGCACAGAGATCTGAAGCTCTGTCTTCCTCCTAGAGGGAGGCAGGGAGGGATTCCCTGCACCATACAACGCGGTAAAAGATCAAATCCGGGAATCAAACTCAGATATCTCACTCACGAGATCACTAAGGCTGGCAGAAACGTCGATTTTAATCAAAATCAAATAAAAAGTGAGCCAGCGAACCTTCAGAGAGCTGCCACAAGCAAAATATGTACAGCTTCACTTTAAAAGACAACAACAGAAATCTCATAGCCATATCTCTACTAAAATACATTTGACATTAGCCACGTTAGCCATCCCACTTGACTTATTCCCACTGGCACACGGCTGCAAATTGCATCCCCTTATACAGCAATGCCTAAGAGGATTTTCCCCAAGAGAGCTGACATGACTGCACCAACCTTCCCCCAAGGGTTTTTCCCAATGGAAGAAAGCTTTCATTTGCAGCTAGTGCTCTACAGTACTTTCTCCATTAGAGGCTGCAGGGGAAGAAAACGCTAAATCTGTGCATCTCTATGCAACCAGGACCAACTACACCTGCTCAGTCCTGCAGAGAGAAGGAATCTTGTGCTTCTTCTACTGATATAGTCATTCCTATCACCATTTGATCCAATGTCCTCACCAACCAGGAGTCAAGTCTATAGACTTGTATATTCTCAAATATTTAGTGCCTCTAGTATGCCTCCATTTACAGCTTTGATTTCTTAGGCAACTTCCTCACCAGGAAGCTTAACAAAGGAGCGTCTGAGATATGGCCAGAAACGTTTCCCCACACATCCCCTTCAAACCTTCCATGATGAGTGTTGTCTATAATGCCTCCTATTAACTAAGGACTTTTTAGAACCAAAATCAGAGGCAACCTGGAACATACTGCAAGTGAAGCTGTTGAAGTAGATTTCAGGAGTAAACAGAGGTTTAAGAGTCTTTAGATGACAAAGGAAGAGCCGCAATGTCCACATTTAAGTACTCCAACATACTTTTTTAGGTCTGCCAAACAGCATTTTTTTTCCACCTTTACCCCCTACTTTTCATCTAAAGCATCCTTCTGCACGTAAAACAATTTTCCAGCTCCTTTGCAGCCAATGGATTCCACTAAGCAAAAATAACTGAAAAAGTAGAAGAAGAAAGTATAAAAAGAGCCAGAAGAAGATGTAGTAGCAACCCAGACTCACCTTCAAAACTGGCCTTTTCATTTGAGTTAACGAGTTTCATCCTTGTTATAGAAACAGGGACAATTATGTTCTCCAATCTTTAAGGAGGGTGGCTGAAAATCATTAGCAACACCTGCATCTGCAAATCATTTTGTAATGCTCTGAATGAAAGATGATAATAAATTGCACTGACATTTATGGTACATTTGCAATTTCATCATTCAAGAGAACACAGGGATTCTGGAGGAGAAGCACGATAGAAAATCGTATATGATAGGAAATAATATGGGTAGTTTGCATTTATATAGCTCCCACCACCTGAGAATATTAAAAAAAAAAAAAAAGACATCAAGTGCATCTCTGAACATCTTTCTGATGCTTCTTACCAATCTCAGATCAGAAAAGGAAGACACAAAATAGCGACTTTTGCTTCAGTTCATACAGAAGGGTAAAAGGCAGAAGAAACCAGTCAGGAATTCTCTGCTCTACCTACCCCATGGCTTCTTAAATGCTGAAGTGCCAACGTCAGAAAAAGAAAAAATTCTCTAAAACATAATGAAGTGGCACAGAAATATTTATCAACATTGCAATCTGGGATAGAGTTTAGCCTTTTAGCAATATACTCTGAACCGAGAGATGAAATAAGTTGCATAGCACGTATGTAATTTATTCCTAAAGCAAATTCTACTGTAACTTAATTAACATACAAATACAATTTTTCTTCCATTCAATAATAAAAAGGAAAACTCTATTCTATTTCCTAATGAACTAGTTACAGTTTCCTTTGTTTCAGCTCTCCAAGAATGGAAGTGTTACCAGTTTATTCCTTGAATTTTTTTTTTAACCTTGTTTGTTGCAGGAATTTCAGGGAATACAAACAAGCATAAATTGAAAAAACTTCCTAAAGCCATTTGGACTTAATTGTTTTCAATACAGCAGTTTATATTTCAGCATTATCATGTTGTCTAGCCCCCTTCTCATTCTCCCCAAGACTCAGAACATGGTTAGCTGGGGAGCAAAGAAGAAACCAGGTGGCTTATGAATAATTATCACTTTTTACAGTACTTCTCTACACGCATTTCTACTAGCACACTGTTCTAAATTTAATGGGATTCTGAATACTCTGAACATAAAGAGAAGTATTTACACAGAGCAGCATTTTCTGACTTGGTTGATTTACTGTTGGTAGAAAGAACTCATTAGCTGTCAGACCAGTTGTTGAAAAGACCATAGTACCAACGCACAAAGTTGACATAATGAAAATAAAGGAAAGAATCTGGGCCAAATTCAGAGGCAATCTGTAAGGTAATGTAATTTATACCCACTTATGCTCACTCAGATTCCCTTAGAACTTGTTCTACCCAATCTATTGATGCATGAGGGACTCTAAATTGATGTCATTTATATGCCAAAGAGTCAGAAATGCTATAAGGCCCCGAAGTCGAAGGCACTTGAAGTCATGCTTTCCTACATATTGTTCTCTTTGTTAATCTGTCCTGAATCCTCCCTCCTTTTACCATTTCAGCCTGTGATTTATGCCATCGAGAATCCCTGAGATGCAAAGGGTCAAGTGAGAGGCAGGGTGTAGGTAAGTGAGCATGACTCTAAGGAAATCTAAGTTGATGTAACACAGAAGCTAGGGAAGCCAGGTGTCTCTCACATGCACATCTACTTTCCCCATCACTTAGATTCAATTTGAGATTTGGCTCTGCACGTCCTCCATTACCACTAGCAATTGAATTTGTTACTCAAATGATGCAAGCAGCCACAGCTCAGACACCCTCATTTTAGGGCCAGGAAGAACATTAAGGTGATCTAGTTTGACCTTCTGCATAACAGAAGCCATCAAATATCACCCAGTAACCCCTGAATTGAACACAGCAAGTTGAGGATGAGTGAGAAAGACACCCAATGTTGATTTAAAGACTTCAAGTGATAGGGGAATCGGCTGCATCCCTCAACAATCAGTTCCAGCGGTAAATTACCATTACCTTTCAAAACATGCACTGTGTCATCTCTTGAATTTTACTGGCTTCAACTTTCAGCCATTGCCTCATTCTTTGTTCTACTAGGCTGGATAAATTTCTTTCTGTGTTTCTTATAAAGGGTATACAAGATTGCCTCTCAGCCTTCAGTTCAGTGTCTCACATTTTCTAGATCCAAAATCAAGAGAACACAAACATTGTAATCAAAATAGTTTTAGAATGAGTTGAGCTTGCACTGAAAAATATTTATATATGCTATCCTGATAAAAGCCTTTTCATTTGGAAGAGGAAACAGGACAGCTGGAATCTGGTGACCACAGCTTCCTTCTTCAGTTTCTGAACACTCCAGGATACTATCAGTTGAAGTGTTTACTTTACTCTCTCTGCTAGGCTATCTGAACATACTGGAGGAAGGGAAAGAGAGCCAGGGTTGCAAGCAGCTTGATTGTTAAGCCACCACTCTTCAGTCCCTTCCAAAGTTCTCTGACTGACAGCTGTTCTTCTATTCCACTCTGAGAAGACACTCCATCACACACAAAAATGTTGCGCGTATCCTAAAAATTCAGATTTCGTCACTATCTGCTAATATACGGAGGTATGTGGTCAGCAGTAACTCTGGTGGCAATGATATACAGTCATATTTTCTGGTTTCCTGTTGAACTACAAAATACTGTGTAATAAAAAAATCCTCACACCTCAAGGGAAATCTCATTTCAAACTCCATTACAACTTGAGGAGTTGCAGGAACGCGTGAGAAACACACAAAGGGATGCTCCGGAGCAGCGTTCTGGTCTTCTACCAACCAGTAAATGGGATTATCCAGAACGGGATGTTTTCATGTGGTTTGCATTCTTGTTTCTAAGCCCTACAAGAAGATTCATCAGACAATACAATACACCACTGTTGTTTCTGATTTCAGAGGTCGGCACGCTAATACATTCTGCACATGAGCGCTTGATGCTGCCTGTCTCAGCCAGAGAGATGTTAAAGTTTTACACTCTATGAATGAAAGGGCTGAAGCATAGACTAACCCGATTTCTCTTTTGGCCAGAAATCCAACTCCTGGACGGAAACAGCTGGCTCCCAGCAAAGTTAGTGTTCCTCTATTATCTGTCAGGATTAGCTGCTGTTCGTTTGGGAAGTCTGCTCCCCAAGAGAGGCACAGCCTTCTCACAGGAGCATCAAACGGAGCCATGAGGAAGCGCATTGCTGCAGTGAACCACGAAGAGCGGCCAGCGTCAAACACTGGTTCAGTGCTTCCTATCAGTTAATGCCTTTCATCCCGTGGCCTCCTTCACCTCCAGACTTGGCCTCTGTCTGCATTTACACCTTCCCAGAATAAAATCCTTGCTTCCCCCACCCACTTGGTAACCATCATTCAGCTAATTTGTCTATGACTCATCCACTTCGAACCCCTGCTGACTCACAGTCCTCAAAAAAGAAACTTGCTCAAAGAACGTACTGAGACACAGGTACGCCATCCACGCCAGCGAGGAATTCATCCAAGTTGACCCGGTCTCTTTCCTAGTGAAAGGCAAGAAAGATGCACTTCGTTTGTGAATCGTTATCGTTTTAAAACCTAATTAGCTCACAGTTATTTATAACCAAAGTATACTTCAGTGGCCTGATTTCCAGAAATACTATGCACCCAGTAGCTCCCACCAAATCTAATGGGCACTCAATAGTGAAAAGTAAGATAAGGCTACACAATTAGCTTTTGAAACAAGAATATACAGGCTGACTTCTTGAACCCACTGGTAAAAACTGTGACTTCAACACATGATAATACATGTTTAACGCCTTTGAAGAGTACGTGAAGTTAAAACAACTGCAGAAAAAAAGTATATTGTAAAAAAATAATAGTTAAAGACATTTCAGAAGGAGCTGTCACTCCCGAGTTGACCGTGCTCCTTCATCTCCATATATTCTATTCAGAATGAAGTATCTGTATGGGGGAGGGACAACAGGCCCTCCTTAAAGGACAAAAATAAAAGAAACAGACAAGTTTGCCTTTTTTTTTTTCCCCCTCGCTATAAAATTATTAGCACACTGGATGAGGTACCTGGGGAGGTAGCAGAACGTCTTTCACCAGAGGATGAGGGCTTCAGCAGCTTCCTCAGCCATGCCTCTCACCATGGGGTAGGAATTCTTTGTGTCTCATTATAACACAAGCCACTGACTGAGAAATGTCTGGTAGAGGTACTGTAAATGCACTTGATTTCACCTCTGAGGAAGGGAGGATGGTCTGCATGACTTCTTGAGGTCTCTCCTAATACTGTATACCTTCTAACAAAATACTGTCAAGACCATTGAGGAAATAAAGCAAACTTCTCACTGCAAGATTATCCTCCCTGCTCTCCCCATTTCTCCTGGACTCTACCAGAATTCCTCCTTCTCTACAAACTGCCCATGAAATGCAGTCTAGTTCAAAACCCTGCCTTAATATTCAGTGGTTTACCTTCAACTCTCTCTAGCTACCACCAGCACCATTTCTCAAAAGTTACCACAGACATCAATCTTCACTAGGATGCAATTGGGAGGCACTCATAAATGTTGGCAGCAGGACAGGTCTACAAGCTTGCTCTAATATCTGGAGCTCACAATCACGCAAGATTAAAAAAGAAAAACAACAACACAGAAATGACGACAGGACCAGTCATCTTCTGAATTAACCACAGGACTCATTGCTACAACTTGAACTTCTTCAAAAATTTCTTACTGTTCGCATCCAAGGAAGGCACCCACACATATAAACAAAGTATAAACTAATCAAGGTATTTCTCTGACAGACTGGAAAGAAAGATAGAGAAAACAATGATGTTATTTTTACTTCTCTTTGAAATTATTTGGGAAGAGCTAAGTACCTTGTTTAAACAGATTACATAGCTGGATAGACAGATTAGCCACACAAGACTAATACTGAAATGGTTCAGAACTGAATATCCAAACCAGTTAGTAAATCCTCTCACTGTAATCTTGCTAGTTTTAAGAATTTATTCCTATCTACTAATTCAAACATTTACTTTTACTTGAATCATTTTACAAGATAAAAGACTGCATCTAACAGTTCTCATGAGCTGATACAGAACTGGTATGCATCACCTGTAAAAATGTAAATATTATTTGAATGTTTTTCAAACAATCTAGATAACACTGAACAAAAAAGAAAACCTCTGTAACATTAGATATTTGATAACTTGTCCCTTATCTGTTAGATGTGACACTTAGGAAAACACATTTTTAAAAGTCAGTAATGTAT
Source organism: Aptenodytes patagonicus (assembly GCF_965638725.1). Classification (NCBI taxonomy): domain Eukaryota; kingdom Metazoa; phylum Chordata; class Aves; order Sphenisciformes; family Spheniscidae; genus Aptenodytes; species Aptenodytes patagonicus. The sequence continues at coordinate 126,943,638 of NC_134950.1, forward strand.
TCTGACTTTAACAATGGTGCTTCTTATACCCCAGAACCTCAGTAAAATCATAAAAAGAAGAAGGAAGAAAAATGAAAAACTTTAATAACATCTCCCAAAGCAATAATTAAAAAAAAAAAAACAACCTACCTTACTACTATTACAACGTAAAATTAAATAACACTAATATTTTATTTGAAAAATCCCACCCAACCTATTTTCTCAATACCCTAAAGAAAGATGTGCCAAAGATTGCAGAGTTCACTGGGGACTTCAAAGTTGCTATCAATCTCTATATAGAAAGCATTCAGATACTGCAGTGATGGGCAGCAGTATTAAACCCTGAGAGAGAGAGAGAGAAATAGATAAAATGCCCTCAGGAACAAGTTTCTTTCCAGGAAAACTTACTAAACCAAGGCTTAAATTGAAACAGTATTATTTTTCTATGTAGTGGCAGTTTTTCATCTCTTAACTCTCTATTGTTTGTAATACGCTCACAAAATGAAATTTCTTTCCTAAAGGCCAAATTCTGCCAGTCCTCTTCCCGCTGAATAATTCCTCATCATGTATGCAGTGCTGCGGTTCCAGCAGAGCTGCTCACGAGGTGACGTTCAGCTGCGAGTACACCCGGACGGCAGGATGGGGCCCAAAGGAAGAGCACCTCACAAGTTATCAGTCTCCCAATATGGGCACCCCATTTGTCAGTAAATTACTTCCACCAATGACAATGGGAAGAAAATTAATACAGCTAAACAAATCAGGCACAGGTTTTTCCTGTAGACATCTGCTTTGGATATTCCCACTGTTAATGCTGAGTAAGCCACAGATACAGCAGCACTCAGCAGCAAAGTGAAACACAAACCCTGAACTTCAAAATACATGGCTAATTAAAAAAAGTCAATGCTCATCAGCTGAGCGTTAACCCCAAAACCTCAGTTTATAAACTCAAGAAATACTCAGGACTGCAACCTACACCTAAACCTAGGGAGCCCTGGTGAGGCTGGCTGATATATCCCAAGATTTTTAGAAGACTGCATTCTGCTTTTTTCGTCTGACTTTTGAGCCTTTTAGGTATACCTGGGCAGACATTCAAGCTTTTCTCTGCAATCTAGAGGGAGATAAAAATCGGTACATATACAAACATACAGATTGAAAATTTAGATCCTTTTGAACTAATGTACCTTTAGGAATAATAAATTCCTGCCACTTAATATAGCTATGAGAGCCGGTAACAGACCAAAGCAGTGAGTATTTTCCAAAACGCACGTTTCATAAAAATAAACTCCACATAACTGCTAGAGAAGCTTCTGTCACACTTCTCCTTGTCTAAGCAAATAATCATTTTCTGACAGCCCTTGCATCCCAAACACTACAAGATTTTTAAAAATTCAAAAGATACAAGGGAAGAAATTAAGTCCATCTTCATTATCCAATCTAAGTTGCCAAAGGCAAACAAACAATAAAGTTATTTAAATCATTAACATTATGCTGCTAACAATATGAAGTGTTACCTGTAAGAGATACAGAAGTATTTGCTGTTAGAAATACATTCTATCACTGCTGTAAAAAAAAGTTCTTCCCTTGGTCTCCCAACCCCCCTTTTTTCCCCCCTAAGAAAAATACAGTAAAAGTGAGAGATTTCCCTGTCAGCTTGTAACTGCTATTAAAAAAAAAAGGTAACATTTAAGCCCTAAGGAGCTCCTGGTCTTCAAAAGTGCAAAGTACATACAGTTCTAGTTGAAGTTAATAGGAGCTGCAGGTGACCAGCACTTCTGACTCTGAGGCCCCAAGCTACTGTACAAAGCACCGTCCCTTTGAAATTTCAGCCTAACATTTATCAGCAGCCAACTTGCTGAAGTGCAAGACATATGCATCCCTTTCCCCCCCCCCACAGTATTTACTTTTTAAAAGCACTGAACAGTTGTGGGAAACATGGCTCTCCTGCAACGTTACAGCCCTAGCAAAATGGGAAGCAAGTATGAAAAAATACCAACTCTAATCCTCACTGAGCGCAAGCCACCAGCCATTGCACACCATGGTATTTCTAGAGCTTTCATCTACTGGGAATAGACTTGCTGTCTCACACTGACCTCGGCTGCTTTGCTCTTTTGTCCAGTTCCATTTTGTTCCCCATGAAGCCAGCCAGCAATGTCAGCTAAGACTTTATTTTTGAAGTGCCAGTATACTGACACAGGCACCTCCAGAGAACCACCCCGTGGCTTCCTTCGCTTTGCTGCCAACACCCAAAATCTGCCAGACAGCAACGCATGGGACAATGGCCACCAAACCGCAAAGATGGAGAAATCAAAGCCCAGACAAAGCCCAGGGAAACATAAAGGTAGTTGTGAACTGAATGCGTGCAACTGCAACCCTAAATACTAGGAAAGAAAATGAAAAAAATTAACAATGCATGAACTGGGAAGGTAGAGTGACTCATTCCCAAGGTGATGGAGTAGCACACAATATTTAGGTAAACAATAGACACTAGTTACCATCTACCATCCAGGTCCTGGTACTGCTCTGCAATGCAACCTCGCACCAGGCACTTCACTTCTCTCCACTTCTGTTCCTACCCACCTTTGTGAGCCTGCCTTATTTACATTGCTCATAAACTCTTGCAGGCAGGGACTATCTCTTACCCTGGTTTTGTATGCAGCTCAGCACAACAGAACTGCACAGTCAGAGGCGGTCTGCAAACAGTAAAACACCATCAAAAAAAAAATAAAGAGGGGAAGAGCATGACTGGCTTAAGAAATACAATTGCAACATGCATATAAAAAAAGTTGTGATGGTCAAATGGCAGAACAAGCACCATGACATACACATAAGCATTAGGCAAAAGAAAAATGAGAACAAGAAGAGCTTTTAAAAGGATGAGAAAAAACAAAACAAGGGGAGGAAAAAAATCCACAACTGAGAGAAAATGGTGAAGAGGCAGATTTGCTAAATCACAAAAGATGGACAAAACACGGAATAAAAATAAGTCTTCTGGCTTTCCTTCTATTCATTTTGTGCTAATGGTGCCCAAACCTCATGCCTCAGCCTTTTCAAGGTCTGTCCTTGTCACCTAAGTGTCGGATCGTCTCTTTGCCACTCGGGCTGGTTAAAAAGAAGGCATGAACTTACCTGACAATCTCTCCTGAGAGCAAATGAGAATGTGGGAAAGAGGAGGAAGGAAATAAAATTCACATAGCTCTACCCCAGAATAGCTGACTAGCACAGAAAGGAAGTCAACCCACTGAAGGTTAAGAAATAATAAACAACTAATAATTTACTCCCTTGCTAAAAGACCAGGAGAGATGAAGCATAAATGCAGTCTACTTCATCGGCTGTTGTTGGAGCATGGCAGTCATACTTCATTCCTCAACACACATTGTAAAAATCACGATCTACATCTTTGTGGCCATTGGCACAGTTCCTTGTTCTGCTTTAAAAACACCAATAATCCACCCTTGTTTATGGTGTTTTCACATATTTAAAACAAAACCCTTTGGACACAAGAAGTTATCAGCATCAGGAATATCATCCATTTCTCTCCCATCCACAATGTACCTTTGAGTCAAACAAGCCATAATTTTTAAAAATGCAACTACTTCCAACACAACAGTAAGGGAAGCACATATGATAATATTACAAGATGAGAGGAATTAAAAAAGTAAAGACAACAAAAAATCTAAAATAAGCCCTGGCAAGACACACAACGTCAGGCATGAGAAAACCAAAGCCAGTTGGCTCTGATGAATCTGTATCTATCAACTACTATTTAGCTAACACCTACCTGTAAGTAACTTCTTCGCTATTCCCTTGCTGATTAACAGGGTGCTGTAGATTGGAAAAATTATCCTGAAGGACTCGAACACAAACCAGTCCTTACATGATGTTGATCAAATTGTGACAATCGTTTTGAATACCCTTCCCATCAGCGCCTGACAGAAGGCTCTGCTAGGGCCAGCGAGGCCGGGGGCTGTGCGCAGGCACGGTTTGAAAGAGCTTTTCCCTCTGTTACTTGGAAGGATGAAGTAGTCCTTTGCATCCTTATCCAGGTGTCCACTAAGTTTTTCATGTCTTCTGGAAAAATTTGGGCCAAGCACTGTTTGAATCTCTACAACACTGCAAGCTGGGCCCTGATCTGCCCCTCATATCACTGGTCACACACCATGAACATCGTTTTCACCTGGGCGCCTTAGTAGGACTGCAGACAACCACCTTCCCCAGCACTGAAACAACAGAGAATTCCTCTCCTCCAGAAAGTGCATCCTTTTACCCTGCTCCATTTCTCCTCTTCCCCAACAGAAAGGCTCAAGGACTGGAAGGTGTAACACTGAACCAGCTAGGCTGGTTCAGGCGCTTGCTTGAGGTAAGTGATTTTTCAAAGTGCTCTGTAAATCTAGATGCCCCATCTGGGAGTCGTATTGGGTTTGGCTTCAAATGTTTTTGAGACCTCCATCTGTTGGAGTTGTGGGTACTCAGCACTTCTGGATAACCAGAGGTAAACATGCCACCTTCTGTAAATGTTTTCCCTTTATTTTCCCAGCTTTGCCTTCACTCTTATACCACTCACGTACTGCATTTGCTCATAAAGCAGCAACAACATTCCCCACCTCCAGGTTCTGCCTGAAAAGAGAAGGTGTGGATGCTACACAAGTCTATCCCCAAACTCTCAATAATCCAGTATAGGCTTCTGGAGGCTGAGGCCATTATTTGCATGCAGCCATTACATGAGCAAATAAGGTGTTTAAGGCACCTCTCAGAATGGACTCTGAAGATTAGTTAATGTTTATACAGCCCACTGAAAATTGAAATGACTGCTACATGCTAAGTATTACCACCACCAGGGATCCATTTAAGTAAAAGCAGGGCAGACAGTGAAGGAAACAAAACTTATTTCTTCTGTCCAGCACAATTATTGCCAGACTTATGCATGCTAAAAACACCCAATAACCCATCTAACACAGTAAATTAATGTTTATGCTATTAAGTTTAGACAATCTTATGCTGAAAGCTTTTCAAACTACAGGAAATTGCACGTTGTGCAGGGACAACTGTATACAATTACAGTGATTTTGTGAAATGGCAGAGATATAAAGCAGAAACTGAGTGGCCGGCAAGGCTTCTAAATCACACAGATAGCAAGTATGTCCTGGCAGGCCAGTAGTCTACAGCTTTCTCACAGCTGTTTCTGGAGACAGGAATTATAGCCATAATCTCAAAATTCAAGATGACTCAGTGCATTGCACACCTGTATCTGCAAGGCAACGACAGACAGGTGAGATCAGCGTATACCACTACTGCCATCCTGGAGTCACCATACATCAGTGGGATTTATTATCATCCCATCTTGCACCGCCAGCCGGCGCCCATAGTAAAAGTGTCACCAAAAAGGACACTTTTACTGGAAATATTTGGATCGACCCCTGTGTTTCTTTAGGATGCAAAAGCTCCAAAGAGATACAAAGAGCACAAACATGAAATCCAGCGAGTGCGATGCTCTCCCAGGCAGAAAGCTCCCAGCTGCTTTGCTAAAGACCACAGCAATATGCCCGCTTTATGCTTGTTTTCACGAAGGACTGTTTAACAGTACTTAATGCAGCTATACCTTGACACAGTAAATGTCATCTTAATACAGCCTAGGTAAAGCATTCAGCTTACCAAGTCCTACCGCACGCTTTGTCAAACATCTGAAGGACTGCAGTGCCTCTGACTTTTTTCTGATGTCTTTCAGGTATAGAGTGGTATTAAAGGTAGTTTTCATGAATGCAAAACCTGGCAGGGACTTGTGTAAGAGCTATCAGTCCTATTCTTTACTTTATTCATTGTACCGTTCACAGCTCTTTTCATCACCAGTCTCCCTTCCGCTAAACAATTTCAGAAGTGTCATTTGCGCACGAAACGAGTATATATTATACCGTTCAGTTACATATGGTAGATTATCGGTTTGTGTGTATCAGCTAAGCAGAACATTGACAGCTGTGTAGACACATCTCAGCTGATACTAAAAGAAGTCTTGTCAGCAGTTTTGATCTTAAAGTAAATACACTGAAAAACTTAGCTCTAATTAGGCTGAAAAGCTGATACGATTTTCTGGAATGAACACTAAATGAATGCTGCCGATAACACCATCTTTGCAAAATATCTTGTTTGGTTTGTCTTAAAAAGATAACATTTTCAAGATAAAAATATTCTGCCTTACGAGTGATACGTCTCTGCTGTTTGTGTGTTCAGAAAAATCTGAATTTTGTATTTTAAGCTGTGTTATGCTTCATTAATATGAAATCACCATCCTGCATCACAGACACATTAGCCGAGCTCCAAGTGACCTAATTCATTTTTAATATTCCATAGTTTGTTAAAAGATGAAACAAGAGATCACTAACACAGCTCTGACACCCCCTGTCATGAATCAAAAGATGTAGGGAAAAGGTCATGTACTTACTAACTGGCACCAAACCAAATTCATCACTATAAAATGAGAGAACAGAAATGAAGACTGCATTTCCCATTATGCTTCTCTCCTCGTAAGAGCATCCATCAACTTGCATGATACCAACAAGCAGAATTTATTTATATGCATGTCCCCCAATAAAAGGTCAGAGAGATGTGAGAAAGAGAAGAAATAAGGATTGCAACGTTTGTCTAAGCAAGAAGTAGTTCCTTCCCTTTAAAGCAAACTCAGCAGCAACAGCCTTTGAAGACCAAAAGGAGAAACAATTCCCAACCACATAAAGAAACTAACAAGTCCCTTATATGGCTAAGAATTGCAATACCATTTTTTTTTCCACAGCTGGAAAAATTAGAACAAGAGGGAAAAATAGAGCAAACTTTAAACAGGCAGTTCTCTGAGCACCAGGGAGTTCACACAGGCACATCATTCCAGCTTTAAGAACTGCCAAATACTTTCTTCTTTAAAGGGAAGGAGGACATTACACCAGGTGAGTCCCCGAAATCTAGATTTTAACTCTCCTGCTGTAACTATGGATACCTAGCTTTAAAAACCTTTTGTGATGTAGCGGTACACCAGGGCTCCCTTATCTCCTCCTCTGGTGAAACGCCTCCATCTGAAGTCCCCTAATCTCCCTTTATCTCGCAGGTCACCAATGCACCACCTCAAGGTTTTGCCAGCTCTGGCACCGCGCGTCCAAAGCGGCCCTCTGCCCTATCTACTGCATCTCCAATCCGACTCTCACCCTCCGGTAACCCCGGGGGGTGAGGGTTGCCAGCTTCTCACCCAGGAAGGCAACTAGATCGCATCGCGTGTCGTTTCAAATGACCAGAGAGTTTCTCACAAGCAAGTCAAACGGGACTCGATGGTTGATCCGGCCCTGCTGCCTCCCATCGGCACAAGGCCGCATGCGGAAAGGTCAGGCTCCCGCGCAGCGTCGATACTGAACTTTGAATGGCTCAGCCTGGCTGGTCTCTAAATATAGCCGGGCAGAGGAAGGGCTGTGAAAGGGGGTGAGGAAGGGAGCCGGACAAAAGCCAAATGAGCAATCAGTTAAATAAAACAATATCACGCCGGTCCACCCGTAAGACTCTTCTGCTCTTCTCTGCCACGGTCTGCAGCGGAGTATTTAAGTGCCGCTTCAGCATTTAGTCTATTAATGCAAACTCACAGAATAAGAACAAACTGCTGTTTGATTTACACTTGGGGAGGGGGGATACGAATCTGTTCAACAACTTTTCTTCTTGAATAAATTTGAATCACACAGGAGTGACGTCACTTCCACTACATGACAGCCCATAAATCATTATCAACCACATGGTACCATCCATAAAACATGTGTCATGGAGACACCAACGAGGAACAAAGTATCAGAGCGCTTTACATCGTAAACATGCAATCTTATGCGTCTTCAGGCTTCTACTATGATCTATATAAGTCAGGTGGTTTATTTCATTCATTTGCATCTGAATGAAGTCAATACAATTAACAGAGGAACCCTTAGAGAAAATCTGTCCAAACAATTTCATCTGCATAAATTTACCACAAATGACACACGTAGAAATGTAAATATTTACTTTTTAAATAAATGACCACATTTGATACTGACGTTGACTTTACAACAAATAAGCAGAGAGGGAATTTATTCCCACCGTGGTTGCAAGCAAGCAAGCACAGAAACAAACAAGGAAGGTGAGAAGAAAGAAAGAAAAAAAAATAATCTTTGCATCCAAAAGTAGGAAAAATAATCTTTTTTTCTTATTTGACAGTGTCAGGCCTGAAAAGTCTTTCAGCTAATAAAAACTTCTAGGAGAAGAGATTAGACTTTGCTGTAAACCAACAAAATCAGAAAGACAGTATGGCTGAGGAATTCAACAGGAGCCTCCGATCTGCAACTACAGATAGGACAAGCAACCTTTGCTTCACTTCTGAGGATACAGTGTTTCTAAATGGAGAAGAGACCTACACAAAAAACTGACTTGTTTCAGATTTCAAAGAGGCTACACGGTATTTTTATCTTAGTAATTATATAAATAAAAGCAAAACCAGCTCTCCGCTCTATCCTGGATTAACCACACTTACTCTCTCACAGAAATTGCTAATCTTCATTATAGGCACTGGGCTCCATGCAAGACATCTCCTAAGGCAATTAGACTTCCACTATGTATAAATCATATCTCAACTGTGGCAGAGAAAGAAACAGACAGAAAGACAGAGCATCTGGGTTTTGCTGCCCGTTCTCTAAAATTATAAATCAGAATAAATAATGTTAAATAGAAATTATAGCCATAGAAAACCCCAGTTGCTGTTAAATATCAGATGAGGTATGTCCTCACCCACTTGTATGATGTAGAATCCTTTTGATAGACAGTTCTTGTTACTTTTGTAATTTTTTTTTTTAAACCTGCATATTGTTCAGCTGTCCTGGTTTTGCCATGGAGAACAGTATGTGCTTTGTGGGCCTGATTCTGCCTTCCTGAAGACAACTGAAGCTCTTTCATTGATTTTTCAAGGGAAGCGGAACAGATCCCTCTCGCTATAACTTCTATTCAATAATATTATTGTTAATCAGCTACTTAAAATATTGGTATGTCATTCTGCATCAGTAGACACCATTCTCAGGCTGATACCCTGCACATTTAGAGTAGCTCTCTGTGCAAAAATGTTTACTTCTAAACTTCCCTCCATCACTCAATCTTGCCCGTACGAGTGGGAAAGCAATTGCGAAACATCACTACACAAACACTCACAATACAGGCTGTGACAATATCTGAGTAAATCACTGTTCTCCGTCTCCCTTCTCTGCCCATCTGCAGTCTTTGGTATGGAACAACTATATCATAAAAGCTCTTATTCACACATGCTTTTGATATTACACTATTTAATCACATACAGCTGTAGCTGATGAGACTGTTACAAAACACAATTTTAATGCAGCACTGGAAGCAAGTTCTGGAGACACATCAACCATTTTCCTCTACATAAAATTTCTAACATTAAAAGACTTTTCTTCAAGAAAAACAAAACAGAAAAAAAAAATAATAAAAACAGCCCACTTATTTTTTTTTTTAAATCTGCTTCTCTTCCTGGACGCTCCGGAATGGGCTTGTTTGCAAGTGAACTCAGAGTCCCTGCCTGGAGTATAGATAGTGACAAACCCACTTCCCCCACACCAAAAAAAAAAAATAATTAAAAAGCCCTGCTTGCAATTACATACAAAGGGAACACTATCCAGGCTACTTACAGCAAGACCTGAAATGAACTCAGGCATCCTACTTGGAGCACATCTTTTCTTATCTGGTTTTTAATTCATGGAAATTTAAGAACTGATAGTCTGATGATTTCTACCAAGATACTTGAATTCAAGTGCAAATATACCATCAGGCTTACTTTGAAAGGCCCCCACGCATTAAAAACCAAACCAGTCCAGTTCTGAAGCATTGTACTTGACTTTTGAAGGTGCACCTTGTATAAGGCATTCAAGTTATAACTATTAACACACAGCATTTGCCACAGCAAGATCTATGTAGCCTAATTTGGCAAATGCTTGTAACTTCCATCTTTTGTTATGGAAGCAAAATATATCTCCGAAGCATACAGTAATAATGTTCAAAAGAGTAAAAATTTGAACTTTCCTTTCCCACAGTTGTTTTTAGTTGTGGGGGTTTTTTTATTAATTTAAACAAACTTGCATTGAGACAACACATGAAAGGAATATCAACTAAGAGATTCAACATTATTTTAATATATATCATGGTGTCCCTTACAGCAGCAAAAGTATTTTTATCCAGGCACGTGAGGATGAATGGCAAACAGAAATGGAAAACAAACAAGTTCATATATTTCTGCATTTTTTCAGAGGAACATAACTTTTATCTTCCTTATTGTTTAAAGCAACTGGCAAAATACTAGAGTTAGATATTAGTATTACTGTCAAAGTTACAGCCAGGCTTAAATATTTTTAAATGGCATTTAAACGAATTTATATTTCTTTCAGGCAGCTCTCCGAGGCATTTAAAACACGCTGCGACATACTGAATCAAACAGGGGCTAAGTGCGAACGAACTTCATTCCTAGAAATGCATTTCTCTATTTGCAAGTGTTTGCCTTTACTTTGGCACGATCACATGGGCTCCAGCTAGACTTTTGAGCTCTGGCAGCAATCCAAGCTGCAGATGGTTGGAAATGCAGCCTGAAATCAGTGTGTGGTTGATGAATTACTCCTTACACCTGACCCCTGCTTCACACCAGGAACCAAACAAAATCCGAACACTACCAGCCAGAGAAGCCCTGTCAGGCATCTCCGTATCTGGAACGCTTTCTTCAAGGCCTTCTGTACGGCCAGATGGCCAAAAGTGGGGAATGCGGTAAACTCGCTAAACAGAAACGTGAGTGACAAAAAAAGCACGGGATTGGTAGGTACAAGGTGAAGAGAGGCAAGAGCTTTGCGCCGATTCCAAAAATACGCTTTCTAAAAGAGGCTGATGGAGCGAGGAGGGAGGAGTGCTTGTGGCACGCAACTGAAAGAGGTCCCCGATTCCTTCGTGCCAAAGGATACCCTAAAAATGGGAAACAAAACAAGACACATACACACACCCGAATGTGTACCCATAAAATGACTTTTTGGAGCTTAAACTCTTCTGAGTACACCTGTTTGAATTTCCCAATTGTTTTTTCCTTGGCTGGGGCATGTATCTGTCACTTAACAGACATGTTCATTAAGCCACTCTCACCTGCGGACCAGTCTGCACACTTTTCACATCCGTAGAGACAGGATTTTATTCACATATGTGTTGGGAAATCACACTTCTTCCTTTTGCACGTGTTCACATGTGCATCAGGCATACAGAGATGAAGAGGTATTGTGGGTTCAGTAAACGCCACCTCTCCGTTTGGGGTATTTCAGCCTTCTGACCGGGTAGCAGAGTCAACACCATGAGAGTTAAACTACCAAACCTGAACCATGACTAATAGGTAGGAAATATCTGGAGAATGCATGAAAGCAAACCGCGCGGAAATAGCTGCTAAACTGGCATATTTTTACCCCAAATGCAGGTACAGCAATTGTAGACCAAACAATTCCTGTCAGCAGGTAACTGTGGCACCTCCTCCTTTCCACCCAAGTGATTCAGGTTTTTTCAGTGGACTGTTTGCAGGGAGCTTACCCCAGCGCTAGGTCTAATCATAAGCTGCAAAGGACAAAGATAAAACACAGCATCTACTGTATTAAAGAGACTCTCTCAAATATATTCAAATAGTTCGGTTAATATTTCCCCCCCTTTTTCGTATCATTACATGATATTTCATGGTGCTTAGTTTTGTTTTCCTCTGTGCAAAACGGCAAAAAGAAAAGCATTTGATTGGGAAGCAAGAAACTGAAGAAAGAAATTCAGACCACAATGCAAGATTCAGCATCGTTATCATTTCATATATGACAATTTACAACATACTCCTGTAAACCAGTTGTTTGAGTAGTTACACCATCAGCAAGGATGCAACTAAGGAAATCCACTTAACGTCTCAAAATAAAATAGAAAACTACTATAGATCCTCATCAGATGAGCTGAACCACCTCTGTGCAATATTCTTTGCAGCAAGAACACAAGACTATCCTTCACTTATAGCAGTAACCAAAAATGTTTATTCTGAAATAAACTCCTAGGACAACTGGACTCTGGTCTCAGGATCTGCCTAAAGAAGTTCCAACATTGTACTTTCAACCTGCAGTTGTCAGACAGCGTCATGCCAAAACGAGAAAAATAAGGTTACGTCTTTCCTCAATCCCAGTGCTTGTCCTTAAGAGACATAATAAATTCCTTGCAACTGTCTCTTAAAAATTGACCTTCCCCCCCTTTTCATTTTTGGGTGACAACGGGTTTGTCTAAACCTGCAATTAAAGTTTTAGCTTCAGTGGTGGCATCTGATAATGAAGGAGCGCAAGTAAATTGAACAATAAGAGTGCGTGCTTCATGTTCCACAAAAGGCCACGAAACACTAAAAACTGAAAACAATCAGACAAACATATGGAAACCATTTTTTCTATTTATAATCCCATTACCCATATAGCTATTCATTTACACCATTTCTGCACACCAACATGCTAGCTATGTTAGAAAACACAAACAGAGAGTGTAGCCTGAGATCTTGCGCAGCTCCATGCTCCCCCCCGAGAAGGACGTGATGTACAGTAACACGGTACTTCTCAAAGAACCACCAAGACAACTTCACCAAACAAGCAAAGCAAAAGCAGCACTTCACCCAAATACACGGGGGAACACAAATTTCCAAACTTTGCCTGTTTAACGTGCCGCCACTCCGCATTTCACAAGCTGTATGCAAATGCCATAAAGAAAGCCTAAAATTTCTTTCTTAATTACAAATGAATGCACACACACCCCCTCAGCGTGCATGACTATGAGCATAAAAACACATTCTTTCTGCGGAGCTGAATCCTACCATGCTCGGTACAAAGAGCAGTTTTGGGAAAATAAAAAGCTGGAGTTCACAGGACGGCTGGAATCATACAGGGGTTTATTAATATGTGTTGCTCCAATAGGCATGATAAAAGATACAGCTCTCCACCACAACGTTATTTGATTACCCGACTATTAGCTTTAGACATACAATGGATCTAACTGCTTTAAAATGTCCCAGAAGCTGATGGCTAGCTTTAAGGTAACAAAATCCAGATGCTGCCTGTCTGCACTACTCTAAACTCTTAAGGTCTCTAGAAGAGAAATACTTGTACGTGTGTGTATATGTGTTTATTATTTAGGTTTTATGTACGCACTTAACTGTGGAGCAAGGAAAAAAGAAAAATTAATGCCATGTAAAATGTATCACAAATTTGAAATTTTACCTGTCCTTACAGTAGTAGTGCATGTGTGCAAAGACAGACACACATGACTTTTCACGGGGTTGATAATTTTATATACCGGCTATAAAAGTGCGTTTAATTTATTTTTTAAAGCATCGGGTTAAAAAAAGCCACAGTACGGAAAATCTATTGTTACTATTTTAAGCTCAAATACAAGGTTAATTTCCTCGAAAAGCTTATTTTACAAAGTTTAAAAAAAATGAGCAAAAAAGGAAAAAAAAAAAAAAAAGAATGGCAAAATGTAAGCTATGTGAGTAAAAGGCATGGAATGTCCAATATTTCTCCTCCAATACCCAAGGCTATTGTTCTTTAAAAAAACCACCATCAATTGTTTCACATCCTTGGCTTGCCAGGTTTTGAGGAATAGCATCAGTCTGCGTCCCCCAATCCCCCAAACAGTTAAAGCTATAGGCAATATTGCAGTCAAGCTAGTGACGGGCTGCTGCTGCAACAGCAACAATACACGCTAAATGGTCACAAAGGTAAAATGCAATTTGGATCGACCTTGAAAGGAAAAAAAAAAAACACAAAACAACCCCAACCATGATAAAAAAATCACTCCAAAATACAAAATTAAAAAAGGCTAAATTTTATACAAAAGAAATCTGCACGATACAGTGAAAGAATCAGCAGAGCAAAGAAGCGAGAGGTAACCCTGCCATGAATTACAAGGCTGTAATCATATTGAGTGGTTCTGGTGTCTTCGCAACTCCAACCAGCCTGGATCGCAGTTTTGACAATCAGTTAATTTATATAATGCAGTAGTCAGGCTATAAATGTTAACGGGAAAGTAATTTTATTAACAAGGAAATATAACTTATCCTTTCAGAACTGTAGCCAGATCAACGTGCTTCAAACCAAAAGTCTGGAGAAGTCAGCCTCTCCCGTGGCACTTCACCACACACAGACGCACACGTCAAATGTCCCATGTGTTAAATTTGCCACAGAAGCACGATGTGTATATGTGTATGCAGTGCCATACGCACGTGTATGCACCCTGCCTATTTTTTTTTTTTTTTTTTTTTTTTTACCCCTAAAGGACATTAGTTTATTGACTGAAACTGTTATTCTGTGGCTGTGAGGTCACACTTCAGAACAGGGTTTGGGTCAGCCGTCTGTTGTCCCCCCCCCCCCTTTTTTTTTTTAAATACAGTATCCTAACAGGGTTTAGCAAACTTTCGGTTTAGGGATTTCTTTTGTTACTGTCCCTTGGTCACACAGGAAACCTTTTCAGGGAGCAGACTATTATACAATAGCACTAGAAAAATAAAGCTTTAATTAACTAACTCATGGCCAGGTAGCATCGACTTCACTCAGCCTCTTTAGGAGATGCAGGCCTGCTTTCCAGTCTGCTGGCATTTTAAAAATTATTAAGAAAAGAAGAAAGAAAAAGGAAGAGTCTGCGCTTAGACGTGCTCTCCGAAAGTAGCTACCCTCTATTTCTAGACCTTTTAAACGCAACACAGTACACCCGTATCATCCTCAATATTTAATGAAATATTAAAAGCAGTGCAATGCACTGAAACAAACTCCACCAGATTTACAGTCGGTTAGCTCCGAGCTCTCCTCCGAGCTCCACAGCATCTCCCCCTCAGCTGATTAAAAGTTTGAGTTGCCACAGACAGCTTTTCTAACAGCAAAATGCTTTTAAGCTCCGAATATACTGTAGAGATCACTGGAAGCGCCACCAAAACAGTGTTTCGTGCCTGATGCTGTCCAGAGCACTCTTTATCCTATGCCATAATAAACACACTACCTGCCCTGTGTTACGACAGCGTTAACCGCACCGGTCTCCCCAAACAATAAAAGGAATTAGCCAACACCAGCAGCCCTTGGGGGAAAGAAAAATAAATAAATTGAAATAAACGAAGAAATGAAGGGGAGGGCAGACAGTAACCTTCCTGCCTCTCTCACGCCTGCTTTCTGCCTACCAGCTCGGCTCTGCGTGACACCGAACCCGAGGAAGCGACGGGAAAAAATCGCCAAAGAGAAGAGGCGAGCCCGCAATTTGCGCCGCTCCGCTCTCCATCACCCGCCAAGCGCCCGGCCCCGCCGTACCCTACCTTGGTTTGGAGATAGTGGGGGTAGTAGTAGGTGTACTGGGGGTACATTGGCTGCTGGTCCAGGCGTTTGCCCATGTAGCTGGAGTCCTTCTGGCTGGCGCAGGGAACTCGTTGGCAGGGTGTAGTGCCCCAGGGCCTTTCTTCCTCTCACGCCGCTATTCCTGACAGCGCGGGCGACGGAGGAGGCTGCCGAGACTTCCTCGCCGTCTACCGCGCGTTACTTCCAGCGCAGCCAAAAACGCGCACGCACGCACATATATGTGTGTGTGAGCAGGGGGGTGCGGGGGGGTGTGCGCGGGGCTGGGTGGGTGGAAGCCCCCTGCCCGGCTGCCCGCGGCGGAGCAGCCCGCCTCCCCCGCTGGCAGCAGCGTGCCTCCGGCGGTGCCCGCTGCCCGGCGCGGGAGGGAAACGTCCTGCGAGAGGAGCCGGGAAGACAGTGCAACTCCAAACCTCCGCAGAGCCGCTCGCTCGCTCTCCTCGTCCTCTCCTCGGCTCGCCCCGCTCTCGAGCCCTCCCCTCTCGCTCCCCACCCACCCCCCTTCCAACCAAAAAAAAAAAAAAAGAAAAAAAAAAGAAAAAAAAAAGAAAAAGGGAAAAATAAAGGGGAAAAAAAAAGAAAAGAAAAAAAAGGGGGGGGGGAGGGAAGAGCCTTCCCCAGCCTAGTTGCCGCTGCCTCCTTCACGGAGTGACATGGTGCTCAGGGCTCGTCCTGTCTTTCATTCAAACCCCCTCCGCGCCGCGCCGCCGGTGGGAGGGACCTCGGCGCGCCGCTCCCCCGGGAGGCCGGCGCAGGCCGCGCGGCCGCCTCCGCGCCCCCGCCCGCCCCCGCCGCCGCGCCCGCGGCTCCCCGCGCCCGCCGCCGCCGCCGCCGCCGCGGCCCCCGCCCCGCTCCGCCCCCCCCCCCCGGCCCCGCGGCCGCCCGCGCCCCGCTGTCGGCGGCGCCGCCGGAGCAGGGAGCGCCGAAAAGCGGCCGCGGGACTCGGGAAATCCTAACGCCGGGGGGGCGGGGGGGGGGGGAGAGAGCAGCCCCACAACGCGCTTTTTTTTTTGCCTTTTTTTTTTTTCCCTCTAAGAAACAGGCAGGGGAAGGTCACGGAGCCTGGTCGCCGAGCAGGGAAGTCGCCGTCCTCCCCCCCAGGCCTCCTCAGAAAACTACTCCGTACCGTCGTCCGGCACTCCGCGGAGAGGCGACCCGGGGCCAGACATATTAAATACATACTTTGTTAGACCGCTTATATAAGACTTGGTTTATTTAAAGTTGGAACAAAATGGAGGAAGAGGGTAAAGAGGAAACTCGCCCGGCCTGACTTACGGGTGCCTTCAGCCAGACGCCTGAAAATACCACAGTGCCACGAAAGTTACCCGCGGCTCCGTTGCCCCCCAAAACGGCCGGGCTCCCCCCCCCCCCCCCGCCGCAGCCGCAGCACGCCCCACGGCCTCCACCCCGCAGCGGCCCGGGCCCAGGTGAGGGCCAGGTGTGGCACCCGCACCCGGCGGGGAGCCCCACACCAGCCACGAATCCCAGGGGTGCCGGACCTGTGTCAGCACAGTGGTCCCAAATATTTATCCTCCGAAAGGTTGGAAGGAAGAATATGTCTTGCAACAGGACTATAAATCGCCAGTAAGAAAGTGCGTGAATAACAAAACGTTCCCTCTTGTACACAAATCCCAGCGTTTCTCCTTTTTTTTTTTAATCACTTATTCCTTTAACACGTCATCAAATTCCTGGGCCTTTCTACAGTGGCTTTGCCTATTTATAAATTGGGGGGGGGGGGAACGTGGGGCAGCAGTTTCTTTTTGTTTTTATTTAAATCGTCGGGAGTATTGCAGCAGGATTGTCAGCTGCTGTATTATCAACCAAATTGCTTCAGAAAAAAAAGAATTATAAAAGGAATTTCTTTAAAGGGACATTTCTCAAGGCTGGTAGAGCTAAAATTAGACTTGCCAGCTGTGTTTTGGTTTGTGGGCACGTGCTTGCACATGACAGGAACATGGAAATATCACGCTTTACTCTGGCAGTTTGCTGTTCTCGTAAGCAGAGGGTTTTGTTATGGATTCCTATAACTGCCCCATAGCCAGTTAGTTCACGAGCAAAAGAAAGCAGCTGAAGGAAATGGGCAGTGCGAGAAGCCATAGACGTGCTCAAAATACTGCCTATACACTGTGCTTTCATCACCAGGCATTGATAATTATTAATTATTGGCATTTAGGTACCAGTCCTGTGCCACCCGGCGGGAACAAGGTGCCGCTCTCACGCCAGTACAGTTCCCCGTGTTTCAGGAGAAAAACTTTTGCAAAACGAGTGCTCTGTTCCCAGAGCGCTGTACGGGCATTAACCGGGCGCTCTTGCCCATCCGGCGGAGCACTGTGGAGCACCGCCACCGCCCCAGCTTCCAAACCTGCCGAAACAGATTCAGAAGAAAGGCCAGGTTGGGTAAACTATTGAGTATTTTCAATTCCTACTGAAGTCCAAGCTGGCCAGTACCGCCTGGTCCCTCGGAAGCTCAGACCAGAGGTGAATGAAGAAAAAAGAAGGGAACGGGAGGAGAAGCCTGCAATTCCCGGCTCCCAGCCCTATGGTTTATATTGCTGCTCAGCTTTAAATACGCTGTCTCTCATGGCAGTGTGTGATACTCCAGCGATTCTCTTGCTTAGGCTCTTCCCCCCGTCCCCCCGTCCCCCCCCCCCCGCTTTCCCCGAGGGTGAAATAGGCTGTTTGAGGGTTGGTATCTGCAGAAGTGAATAGTGATTACTTGACAGTACGTGATACTTTGAGCCTGACAACTTTCAGATTGTTCTTTCAACTGCCAGAATTAAGTTGTTGTGCTTCTCTCCCCACCTTCTCACTTTTCCCTCAGGACATTAAAGCAGTTTTTCTTTCTAAGCGGTTTGCTTGTAGAAGTGGATGTAACCAGATTTGGGGGAAGAAAGAACCTATGTGTACAGGGTGAAATAAAAAAGAAATACTAAGGAAGTAGAAAGCCGCGCATTCTGACCAAGAGATCTATCCGAACATGCAAGGTTTCCTGTGGCCATTATTTTAAGTCAAGGAAGGATCATTTTGGCTATGTCACCTGACTACTGTATTTCACATCGTGCCATAAAATTTCAACACAAAGATTCCCACGCACCCCCCCATCAGACGCACTGGCCGGTAGCACCAGCAGTTCTCACAACTAGGAAAAGGTCGGGAGCTGCAGGAGAAGCCAGACTGTTACCTGAGTGGGTAACAGCTCCACCTTCCTCCTGCTGTCTCCCAGCAAAAGTCTTAAATATGCAGATGCTTTGGATTTCCCTTTTCACCTGTAATCCTGACGAGGTGCTGAGCAGTCTCTGCTGTTTGTTCCGAGTGCTCAGCACCTTGCATGATTGAGCCTTCAGAGATGCAAGACAGAGTGGAGGCAGCAAAAATAGGAGTTCAATATAAAAGAGTGGGGGGCCAAGGGGAAAAGACAGGAGGCAATATAGCATAGCAAAAATGCAAATGAACAGCCACAAAAGCAGATTTAGATAGCACACAGCCTCTGAACAAATGCTAGCACTGGAAAATGGAAAATTTCCATTTGCAAAATGCAGACATCAAAAAGATCATCTGTGACTCGGGAGCACACTGTTTAAAGAGAATCCCCTTCATTTTCTGGCCTGTGCATTTGAATAACCGAATCCACTTGCAAACTGAAATAGCGGTTTGCCTGCCGAGTGTTAAGTTTAAATGTTCCTCAAAAGAAAAGACAAGCTGTTCGATCCCAGTGAGCAACAGCGAGCAAACTTCCCAACTTTTTTGCTCCTATTGGAGGCTCATTATCAAGCCCAAGCCAGGCCCACTCGCGGGAATGCAGCGAGGGAGCCAAGTCCCAGCGCACCTGCAAAGGCGCTGCTGCCACCGGTGTCACCGCCCTGGGGGGAGATTCACAAGGCAGGCGAGCAATAAGGATCTCTTCAACGGGAAATTTAGAAATGAAATAAAATAAATGGGAACAGATCAACTGTAAAACAGACAGCCAAATACATTCAAAGGCAGGCGCCAAAGGATATTAACTCAGCAACAACCAAAGCTGTGGATAAGAAACCAGGAGTTAACTGACAGGAAAAAAAAAGACAATGCTTCTCCTGGCAGCCTGAAGTACAGAAATGATGTATGTTTGGATGTATTTTTACCTTTCATAAAATGCAGATTTCTTCATTCACAAAAAGTGAGTTAAAAGAAAAAAGCAGACACCTAGTAGGAGAACGTAATTCAGGGGCTTTTCTTTGCTAAAATACAATTCTACATACACTTTTTTCTTTTTTTGTTTTTTAAATAAGCTTTTTACCTATTCTATGAGAACCTTCTAAAGCCACAGGTATCAGAACTGGGGAGCAATTCAAACATCTTCTAGCTCCTTGCTCTTGAAAAGCAGCAATACATATTCTAGAAGTATTAACTTTTGACAAAATTATGTCCAAATTGTCTAAGTCAGGACTAGGGAAAATTTGCTCATTGGGCGGTGGAAATACAGCTACCACCACCTAAAGCAATATAATAGGTTAAAGAAAAAAAAAGAACAACAATTATCTTGGGCTTACATTTTTGACACCGTCTTTCTGCTTTTATTCTCTCTATTTACTCATTAAAGCTATTTCAAAGGAGACCATAGTGACGCTTGACAGCTTGTTTACAATGAGTTACAAGAAGAATACTGATTTTATTTCTAGATCTGTCAGTTCTTTCAGTCCAGGTACCTTAAAACTGTATTGATGAACGCAGAATCGTGCCATTTAATAGTTCATTAATCAAGCTGATTTGCCTAAGGATAGCTAACTGAATTTCTAAAAAGCAATATATCCTGCTGCAACCACCAGTAAAGCATGTGATAACCATGGAGAAGGTGGGGGAAAAAAGACACAGAGGAACAAAACACTTAGCTTAACGACGACAGCATTAAGTGTCTAGGATTGACAAAATCTCTCTGAGGTGGGGGATGCCACCATTTTCAGATGTCCTCCTCTCGCAAGAGACCAAACACCACTGAGGGTGGCTTTCCCCGCACACGGACACCTCCCACCTGCATGAAAAATGGGCCAGGTTTGCCCTCCACACTGAAGCGCTAGCCATTGCAGCTCCACCAAGTCTAGAATTAGGCGGAGCTGCAGATGGCCCAGAGTAAGTCTGGAAGAGTTAATGTATGAGATTTTGGACAACAGCAAAGGCTTGCCAACTATCATTAGATTTCATTATTTTTCACTTTATCTTCTTCTATCTTAATACTGTGGCTCAGGTACTTCCATTGGTCTACTTTTACATAAAGGCCCAATCCTAAAGGAAATCTTCAGACAGCAGCAGAGTGAAAAATTTTGGGAAAAAGTGAACAACAGTGAACATTCACTGCTACCAAATTGTTTGTGTTTTCCATCTGGTAGAATCTCTTACCTGCACAAGCAAATGAAACTAGCAGCCAGTTTTACAGACAGCCCAAAGTTATGCGCTAAAGTCCTCTTTCTGCAGATGTTAATGGATACAACCGAAGTAAATCATATTATCTTATTCTTTTGTCTACAGTCTGTTTCCTACACATCTCAGAACGCTTTGCAAGTGTTAATTCATTCTGTGATGTGGAAGAGAATTAAGTAACACGACCAGTCAGCAGCGATGCCCCAGTTGTCGCCAAGAACGGTGGGCTCCTCTTTCCTCACAAACCCTCATTGCATGGTAAAGGCCAAAGCAAGTATGACTGACGGGGGGAAGGACTGGTACTTCCTTTCGGTTCTGGTGGAGGTTCATGAGGAAGGAAAGCGGTGCAATGGCAGAGAAATGCAACGTGAAGAAATGGGAGAGGAACACTGGCTGTAGCGTTTCACTGCTGTACCCTTAAATAGGATCCCACATCAATAATTTAGGGCTTTCAGAAAACACCAGGATTTTGCACAGGTTAGAAGACATGCCTTTCAAAGGTGATATTTTCTATGGCAGCTCTACATCACAAGTTAGTAAATATTGCGTCTGTTCTTGAGTCTAAACTCTTAGGATAAAAAGGGCAAACAAACCCCCAAACAGTAAGAGGACTAACCAAGGCCATTTCACTCTTGCAGCATATTAACTTAATACTACCAGCATTAGATGTGGTACGATTTCAGAGGGAGAAAATTCTCCACTTCCCACCTTCCTCCCTCCAAAGTCCTGCTTACTAGTCATTTTCCCCACCCTCTGTTTACTTAAAATCAGATTGTAATCAGGGAACATGAGATTTTTTTCTTAAGGAAGTTTGTTTCTCAAGGTAATGGGGAGACGTAAATATGCCGCCTGTTTACTGAGGCTCATAAACACATAAGAACACAGGCAATTAATTGTCACTGAGAGAGTTCCAGCGAACACAGAAAATCCTAGCTTTTTAGGGCATGTTTAACTAAATGTTCACCCATCATGTACTGAATTACTTAGTGAGATATTAATTTTGTGCTCCAGCTGAGGGTAATCACAGAACAAACTGGCATTATTCAAGTTGCTCTATGAGATTACAGCGAGGGTAAGCTTAAGAACAAAGGCCAGCAGGAGTCGAGCCTCTCAACTTGAAAGGAATTATCTTTTCCTCTAATTGAAGTGAGGGCTGTTTTGTTTTGTTTTTTCTTTCCTTCCTCTTGTTAAATTTCCAACAACACTCCTTGGCAGAAGGTCTCCTTGCAACGGGGCTATCGCGGTTAAAGCCCAGGAGCAGGGGCTCATCTGCCTGGGAAAGTTTACTAACGTAATTGCACCAGCATCCTCAACAGCTAGAGTTATACTCGCGTAACGCCTCGTGTGGGCATTCTTACCTGGGAGCGATTACGCTGGTAAATGCCCCTATTTACGTAAGCCCAGAAAGACTAGAGGTCTGGCTCCTGTTTTCCTGCTGGTACTGCCCCTGACCTACGCCGTGACCTTGGACAAACAACTTTTCCCTCCCTTCTGGCTCTGTCTCACGAGCTTCAACTGGAAGCTCTTTGTGGCGAGAACAATCTCTATGTTTTTGCAGTACCACAGGGGAACCTCGATTTTGGTAGGGCACCAAAACAACACATCATCAGAAATCTGTAATAATGTATGTAAACAGCTTGTTCTTCCACTATCCAGACAGCTGCTGTTGGAGAACTCACAGGCTGTGGCATTTTTTTGCATGGGAAGAAGTTAACAATAGGCAAGAATAGAGGGTCATCTCAGGCTACATTCCACCGCAATCAAATATAATACTTTTTGCTTTCTCCATACTTATCCTCCCCAGCATGCCAAGACACATTTCTTCTTGTCTCTTTCATATCTGGCAGGCTTATTTGCCCACTAAATAACTCTTCATCTAATGCTGGCTGTAAATAAGGCCTGAAGGAACCTTTGCTAATAATTTCTATTTCATCTGCTAATAGACCCCCTTCTAAAATACAGTACAATTATGGCACTACCCTTGCAATTTAGCCCAAAACTTCATTCAAAAGTGTTTGTAAAAATAATTTTTCATTACGACTACTGCAAATTTTATGGTTTTTATGAAATCTCAAAATACGACCTTTTTTTTCAGTTTAGTTCAAATTTTTATTTTTTATCTTAATTTTTTCATACAAATTCTGCCTTGACCCAACTGCAATAAACATTTCCCTACTTGGTCCCCCTGAAAAAGGAAAAACCAAAGTCTAAAAAAAAGTCTCTAATGTGTTTTCAAAAATATCTTAAGCAAAAATTCTTTTTTTTCTCTACACATGTAGGAAAGTATTGTTTAGGAATTATACAAATGAAATACCGCTATTTAAATCAGTCTCTAGGGAAACGTGTTCATCAGTTGTTTGTTTTCAGTTGAAATTCATGACTGGGAAAAGCAATCTGCACTTTAGCTTGCCCCAGTAAGCCCTACAGTAATTCAGAGTCTATTCAGTCCAAAGTATTTTATAAATAAAGAAAAAACACAGGTTATGAGAAACTGTAATCTTCGGCCATAACAAAATGCTATTCTTCTCCTTTTCACCTAAACACAATCGGGAAGTGAAGTGGAAAGCACATAAAAACACTTACTAGGACCTCTAGTGCCTTGTTATCAACATGTAAAGCTTCCCCGCGACATTACAAGAAAAATTGTAAGTGTCCACTAAATATGGAATCAAAAGATTGTGCATAACGATTCCCAGCAGAGGGGGAATTTCCAGCTCTCACATTCTGTCTCACCCAGACAGGGAGAAAATGCATAGCAAATGGAGAAGTACAGTACTGGGAGTTGGGTAAAAAGTTCCACGTGCAGGTAAGCTGGAAACTTGAACCCATTCTCCATTTTTCAAATCAGTTCACTCTTTTATAGGAATAATGGCATTTTTTGTAATGGACAGCTTCCATTTACCACAGAACCAATGCAACCTGTCATGCAAAATCAAACCTTATGTCACGCCAGATTACTGTCCATCATAACCAAAGAAAATGTATTGAACTGAATATATTTGGTTCAGGAAATCTGTATTTTGTCAGCTGCAGTATAGCTCATTGTCCATTAAACAGTACCAAGCCCATTCTGAACAGAGCACACTGTAGAAATGTTTAACCTCCCAATCCTATACTTGTCAACTTTCCAGAACAAAAGGGAGGGTGATACCTGACATCTAACAAAAACAAAGTTAGGACTGCCACTTTCCTGTACCAGAGAAATTCTTTGGGTAAGAGATCATTTATTTCCTGCAAACAGACAGATGCTAATTATAGCTCAAATCTTTCCTCTTTTTTTCCTCTACCATTTTTTTTCTTTTCCTTCCTCCCCTCCCTGGTGCATCTTTTCTTCAGTCTTGTTCGTCAAATATCTTTTGCCTTCAAAAAAATCTCGTCAAATCTCTACATTCTCCTTCCTCTAAAAGTTATCTGTTTTGAGAATAATTTGCCTGCCTTCTTTTATATATTCCAGCTGGAGTTTTTAATAAAGCACAGGGACTCAAGGCTACTGTATTTTTATTAGGAGATGGTGGAAACTTTATAATGATTTCTATTCACATTCAGCAAACGCTCTTCCCTATTGTTCTACCCTATTCACCTCTCCCAACATCCTATTCCCAAATCATTTTTACTCTGTAATCCTTCATCCGTTTTGTCTCCTCTTCATTCCTGTCCCCACCTAACCCCTATCTTGCCAGGACAAGTACTTTCCTTTTCTTAACCTTTTCTCAATTTTTTTTTTTTTTTGTTGCCCTGATTCCTCAGTCACAGATACTTTAGGCTCCACTGATATTTTCTTACTTATGTCGCAGTTCTTTGAATGTAGAACCAAAATATTCATGGGGGAAAATAGATACCTCTGAGCTATTCTTTTTAACTTGGAAATCCATCCTGCTAGATGGGAGGAGAAAGCACTACATGCCATAAACATCTAAATTCATGTCAGCCGAGGTGCCTCAGCAGGGTTGTGGACAGCGTTAGGAGTTTAAAACATAGTAGAAGGTGAGGATATGAAGTTCATTAATAGGGGAAGAATTGGGTCTCATAAACTGAGGATCCAATCAATCTCACCTCTTACTGACTTCTTTTCAATAAAGGGATTTAAAGAAGTTTGTATCATAAAAACAGTCTTTGCCAAAGATTTCTCACCTCACATACAACAGGGTAAGAATGACAAGGAGAAAACACTAAAAGTGAGTAGGAGTGAAATATTAATCTTTTGATACAGTTTTCCAGCTGAAATACTGACACAAATTCAGCTTGCAGATAATTTGCGGTTTGGCCATTTTGAATATTCCCACCAAGCAAAGGTAGATGTTTCTGTACTGTGAAGAGGTTGTAGGAGGAAAAAAAACCCAATATTTCATTTAATCTGGGAGTTGTATTTTAGCAATAGATATTTCTTTGTGCTAGTCATCTTATTTGAATGTTTTATCAGAAGGGCCAGTAGCGTTCTGTCACTATGGGGGTTTGACATTTCCCATGATATCAGACCTCCATTTGAGTGAACTACTGGTTTGCCAGATCTCTGCCATTTCAGCTGAGTATTTCCATCCTGTAGATCACATCCTCCCTTTGAATTCATGGCGAGAAATTTCAGTCAAACCGTTTGTCCTTTTCTTGTTTCTCAAGAAAAATAAGAGGGTTTTTTCCCTGTGTTGAAATAAAGTGGTGCCAAATGCAGGCAAAAATGTCCAAGCTCATCCAGCTCTTCTCCTTGGATAGCGGCTGGAAGGAGCCCAAAGGAAGGCAAGGTTTCTTACTACATGTGGAAGAGGGACCTGAAATTTGGCCAGCTGGGTGACTCTTTCTGCTAGGGATGTGCCTTTTGCCTTTCTTGTGAAAACTTTCCAGATTTGGCCACACGAGAAGCACTTGAAATCACATAGTCCCTGCATGCTCAGCAAATACCTCCCTGGAGGTTCTGTACCCGCTTCCCTCCCAGCTCCCATACACCTCTGCAGACAGACAGGGAACGGCATCTACCTCCCTCTTAGCTGTGGGGAAGCGTGCACACAGAAAGAGGAGCTGCGCAGAGCAGCGCTTGTCTCACCTGAGCAGCACAGCACGAGGCATGGATCAGATACGGCAGGAGAGGCTGGCACCTAACTCTGGTAGTACTGTGGGGTATTGCGTTATTTTTGCAGTTACGGTACTGCTGCGGTGTTGGGGTATTGCCCATCACTCACTGAGATGAGGAGCTGTGGAAGAGGGAGCACAAAAGGAGACAGAAGACTAAAAGGGGGATATGCCTAGGTTATAGGGGGAGATGAGGACAATACATCCAGGCACTGGTGTTGTAAAAGGAGCCCAGGGTGAGTGAGTGTTACAGTCTAGAGTGGAGAAGAATCAAATGGGGAGCTGGAAATACCTGTGCAAAATGGGACATGAGATTATGAATCAAGTAAAATTAAGAATGAAAAAGCAGCAGCGATGGCAACCAGGGAGTTAAGAAGAGCCAAATTGATTTGGGGGGTAGACAGGACAAGAAAGGAGCCAAAATGGGTGAGAATGGAAGGGGCAGAGACGTGCGTGAGGAAAAAAGAGGACAGCCCTTCCCCTCTGCTTCCTGGCCTTAAACCCCAAATTCCTGACATTGACCGTTCCTCTGTTGTCAACAAAAATCATCTACACCCAGCGGCAAAGTGATCCAGCCCCAGACTCTCTCCATGTCTCTGTGATAAATAGAAAGATTTCAACCTTGCTGACAATCCATTTGTCAATATGCCATGCGATGGCATTTTCAGGTTCTTTTTTTTAAAAAGCTAAACCCTTTTTCACACATAAATTAAATTAAAAGAAGAAGGGGGAAAATTCCATGTGATCCCACATTTAAGGTTAATGAGTAATGGGATAATTATAATGAATAATAAAAAGATAATGAGTGTTCACAGAGAAGCCCATTACAACTGCATAGACAACCATTACTCTGTAACTTTATACCTTTTGAACACTTGACTTTGCAACCTTAATGCTTTTCTAACATTGTTTTTGCCTGTGTAATGATATATAACAATCTCCAAACACCATCTGCAGTCTTCCTATTTCCTTGATCTCTTTCAAACAAATTTTAGTACTGGGTATGAGAAGAGGCAAGTGATTACCTCATTGAGCAAGAGCCAGGAGATAAGAGAGGGATGCATTTGGTTGTTTCCTCTCCGCACACTCATAATTCCTATCTCAACAGCTGGGACCACGCTACAAGCTCTTGGGCTTGGTTTGTCTGCTTTAAAGCCTCTGCGTTTATGACAGTTCTGTCAGAATTTCTTGATTCTGCAGTTTGCTTCTCCCATTGGTCTAACAACCGAACCCAAGTTAATGAGGCTTCAGGACACAATTAAATATTTAATGGTTCAGTTAGGGTTGTGGCCAAGAGCATGGCATCAACCATTTTCTTGATTCCTTTTCATCTGACACTGTGCCGATTACTTTAGTTGTACGTGCTGTCCTTCACTGCCGGACCCCTGCTTAGACATGGTACTAGGCACATTTTTTTAATTGGAAAGAGGCATTGCATGCTTACAGACTATCATCATATTTCAAGTTTACTGCTAGGAAAAGCCAGTATTAATAAGGGTTGCTTTTGCATTTCTTCAGGCGTTACATATTTTAGCTGCAAATGTCAGCTCTTAGCAAGTTCTTAGCTCTTGTTCCCAAAGTATTATAATTTTAATAAATGTCCCATAGGACTGTCCCAACTCCTTGTCACTCTAGCAACTCTAGGTCACCTTAAAGCCACTGCAAGTCCCTAAACATCTGCATCATTCAGACTGGAATCCTAATGTGTACCGTGTAGCCACCATCACTATACTACCTGCATGCTTATAGGCACGTGGTTCTCTTGGCAGCTGAGATTTCTATTAGCAATAAAAGAAAAAAACTGTTTGCAGTAAAGAGCAGACACTCTGGGGGACCAGCTCAGTGACTCGACTACCTGTGGAGCGCACGTTCTCATTTCCACCCCATGACCGTGAAGCAGTCATTGCAGTCTGAATGGAAAAGGGGAGTTAACACTAAATAATATTAGGTAAGAGCCAGTCTCTACTCGGCACTCTTCAAACAGCAAGAGAATCATGTCTGAGGTGTAGAGTGAGAGATCAAGTAGGAGGAAACAGTAGTGAAGAACGATAGGGCAAATGAAAGACCCTCTCTGCATGCCTCTCTGAATTGGTCTTTTCTATTATTAAGTTCTTGGCTATAAGAGAAAGGTGACAGAGATCCCATGCTCTCACTGTCACAGCAAGTCATTCACTTGTTCTTCAACGTTACAAAGAGCAGTATGTGAACCTCACAGTATTTATACCTCTGATTTTATGCAATAATTTAGTTGCCTCCTCCTTACCTGAAGGAAACACAATAACACCTAATTCAAGAGCTAGCCTTGTAACAGCACTAACCAGCAAGGCAAAAAAAAAAAATCAGGTGATGTATGGATACTTAGTTGTGTAACTCCTATAAAGATGAATGAAAACAGAGACTCTAAATTCCAATGTGCTGCTTTGAAAAGGACCGTCTCTGAACTGAAATGATGGACGGCTTTCTATATACAAACACTTAGACACACGTAACCCATGATCCAAGTAGGCCAGTAGATGACAGTGTGCCATTGCACGCTTTGGTCCCACAGGACTGTCTGGAAGCAGTTTGACCCGGTTCAGCAGAACTGTCTCTTAAGCTTTGCAACCATTTCCTGAACCAGCTATTAAAAGCCACTTCCAGCAGCGGACTTTGCAAGATGCACACCCTGCCACTCGCTCCGTCTCCCCTAGGAGCCACAACGCCTGTGGCTCTGCTCGGTGTGTGGCTCCAGTATACCTTCAGTGCTCAGTCCCCAACTCTGGCCTCCTCCTTAGAGCTGGCGGTTGTTGCATGTCTGCCAGCATGAATACCAGTTCCTTTTGGCCGGGGAAGAGGTGTCATACCAAGCCCGGGATTTCTGGAATATGATACTAGGATTTCTACATTAGCCTGATGGAGCTTCTAAATTTCCACCCTAGTCGCTTTATATAACACAACAGAAAGTATATTAAAAGACAAGTTGCAAAGTAAACAGCTAAAATTTCTGGAGTACCAGAATTAAGACTGCTTATTTCACCATAATGACCCCCTTGAGCCTCTTCATTAGAATAACATCTGCAGAATTACATCTAATTCTAATGTGAGGCACCCCTGCCTTGTTCTCAGCGTTGGATGGGCATTGCTAACCGAATGACAAAATATTTCATATTTTATTTTCTCATCACTTTTTAATACCATACCATGTTTACTGTACAGCATTCAAACTCTGCTCTGAAGACAGAATTATTAATGTTTGCATAGACTTTTGAGCAGGTGTTTTTCACTACAGTGACAGCGTGCTTTATAACACATGTAAATTTATCTTCCTAACACCTGAGGAGATTGAGAACTATGTTCATCTCCAGTTAACAGGTAGGCAACTGAGGCACATATAAAATTAACTAAAAAGTCAGCACTGGGTTCTGGTACACATTTTGAGGAAGGGCCTACATTTTCAGAATACTGTGCATCATATAGCACAGTCCTGCTCAAAGCCCAGGCTTCCGCCAGGAGACGTATGCTCATTGGTCCCAACTCGTATGTAAACTGGGGGCTTCAAGTAAGCCATCCCTGCCATGGCTCCTCCACATTAAAACCTGCAGCTCCTTCTCAAACAGGCCTCGGCCACGAAGCTAACAGAGCGACCGGTAGCGACAAGACCTTGCTGTCCTCCCCTGTAGGGTCAGCCCACCGAATTGCAGCAGCGAGCCTCGTGGGTATCCTGGCAGCAGAGAGACCTGCTGAGCCTTGGCAGGCAGGTACTGCTCCAAGCCTCGGACCGCATACTAATCTCAATCTTCTTGCTCAGTAAACTTAATCCTACTCTTACAGCAACTGAAAAGAAAGATTTTTAATGGGAAAGGATGGGAAACCTTAACAATAAGCAGTTCCATCAATCCTTTTCTATATATAAAATTAATGATACTGAATTGTAAAATTATCAGAGAATGAAGCAATAATTTTACAAAATAGAGAGCTAAAATAGACTCCAAAGGATTAACATCCACAGTAGATTATCCCCTCCACACTAAATTGGGTAATGGATTTCTCTGAATAGGATATTTCTCTATAGCAGAAGCATGAGTTGATACTCTTTTTAAAAAGATCTGTAATATCTTACTTTACATATGCCTTTTGTTTTCTTTCGCTATTTGCTACAGTCATTTAGAAGTAGTGATCTTGACTGATGACACAGGCGCATATACTTGTTGAGATGTCTTAATATAATGGGGAGGAACACACAAGCCACACGTGATCTTGTTCGGAAAGACAGAGCAGAGTTGTCCGCTTGAAGATTTCTGGTCACTAATGGAGTACAGTGGGACTCAAGTAAGCAAAAATAGCATTGTGGTTAAGATATTGGACTAAACTTGGAAGATATCTTCTGGTTCCTGGCTCTGCTGCAGACGTCCTGTGTGTTCTTGGATAAACGCCTCTGGTGAGGCTAATTTCATTTATGTGCTCATGTACATAGTAATGAGCCTCATAAACAGCCTATAAATATAATCACTCAAAATAATTTTTAAGGTACAATCTCTCATATTCAGTGAGGGATTTCATGTTCTCTTGGGAAATGGGAAAGTGTTTGCTAGGCTAAAGGCATGAGATGGATTTGGATCTATCTCAATTTCAGTGGCATCTGTGTGCACATTTAAATTTGGCATGTGCAGACCATTACGATAAAAAAGTCTGCATTATTTGCACTATTTCTCATTTTCTTTCTCAGACTGGGATTGTTCCCAATTATAGGACATCAGACTGTAGGAGAAACACACATATAGATGATGATATCTTTGAAATATGCACTGGCTCTGTGTCCTTTTTGTTCAAAATTCTTGGAAACATCCTGTAAAAATCTGTGTGCATGCACAACAGTTGTAATTATCCACACAGACCCTACTGTAAATCACAGACTCATATGTACATCTGGAAGTTACACGTCTCAACACACACAATGCATGTAGCTATACAGTTCACAAGTAAACGTCTACAGGAAGGGTGGTCCTAGAGCAAATGTAGATCTGCCAAATGTGCTAGCTAGGGTGGTATTTCACCATCTGTGGTGCAAGCTACTACTTTGCTGCTTCAGGGGGTTTGTTGGTGCTCTGGCAGCCTCTGCTACAGACATCCAGAAATCCCAGGTAAACAACTGCTGCTCATAGCAGGTCTACATCAGGTGGGCAGCAAGTGCAATACACCATGGACCCTAGGAATAGCCAGCAAACACAAACTGTGTCAAGGTTAGACCATCATAATACTCCCAGTTTTGTCTCTCAATCCCTGTTCAGCCTCTTCCTTTTCAACAGGAGTGATCTCCTCCAACATATATCTTTGCGCAGGTGTTGACCTTCTGTGGCTTAGATAAAGCAAAAAGTAATAGGAATAAGTAAATTATACAAGTACATTTTGTAAGTCTGTATCTATTGTCTGCACCTACCACCTATGTCTAACACAGATCTTGTAAAAATACAGCTACCCGCTTTCCAAGGTAGATGTGCCTTACCTGGGATATGGCATTATAGAAACTTCATCTTTTTTGTTTTAACTTAATATATCCAGTTAAAAAGCTATGCACATGCAGTCATTTCTGTATGGACTATTTACAGGCAAAACGGTGCCTGTGTTTGAAAACTCACCCCATCAGGAATACAGTTGCCATAAAGCAAAGAGTTTCATCATATGGAAGTGTAGCTGAAAATACTCTTGATGATAAGTTAGGAACTAGTGTTCATTATTCATTTGTAAAGTAACTACTGTTTCCCTTAAATCTCTGTAGCATTCCTTGCATCATGTTACTGTTTTCAAATACCTAGAAATGCCAATACTTTAATGAATCAGACTACTAATAAATAGCCTAAGATTATTAGAATACCAAAACATTGTCAATTTCTAACATACTAAGGGAGAAGGCAAGAAGACGAAATTAAGGACATAAGCAAAAGATACCTGCTATCTCCAAATGAAAAGCATCTTTAAGCATCTTTAAAAGCATCTTTTAAAAGCATGTTTAGATGAGATGCAATGCAGCTAGAAAAGCTGCGACTGCAGCTTCTACAAGAGCAGATAATTCAAATGCGATCACTTATATATATAAAATAAGCAAGTACTTAACTACTGTGTTAGTTTTGGGTTCTTTTTTTCCCTGGACGGGAGCCCTAGTGTATTATAGTTACTGAAGTGGATTCAAGTTCATTTAAGGGCAAAGGTATGTTTCTGGGACTAACCCTGCTGTCTGGTCTGTCGGAGAATTAACAGCCTTAGCGATTAGGAACAGAGCCTTACCAAGCAGCACGCTTTTGTAAGGGAAAGGAGAGAAGACATGAAATGAAGAACCAGTGCCCTCTCTCCTTGCCTCTCAGGAATGGTCTGAGCTATTCGTTAAATGCCTCGGCACTGGGATGTCTAACAGTAAGGCCTGTAGCAAAGCAAGAATCTTGACACTCCCAAGAACTTGTTAATTTTGGCAAGTAAGTTATGTCTGGGGAGCTGAAGTGGAGAAAATGAGGATGTAATAATGTCGCAATGCAATATTATAACATTATGAATAACATTCATAATGCTATCGGATACCTTCCAAAAGACGACTACTGATATAGCAAAAAAAAAAAATATTGGCTCATATTTTATTAAAGCTGAGGATACAGTGACAGCTCAACAGTAAACTGTATGTAACAATTACTCAATAACAGGTTTTACAGCAAGCTTGGATAGTTTCTTGCTTGTATCCTTTTGGCATTCACTTTTTTTTTCTTTTTTTTTTTTGTGTACTGTAATGACAAGGGCATTGCTCATGTTCACTGAAATACCTCCAACTACATACAAGCTGTGATCAGTATCACATTTACCACTGTCTCACACTGCCCCTATATTGCTATTTTATATTTTTCAGGGAAATACATACAGGCACAGAGTAAATCCAAAATGAGCCTTAAATAATCTTGTTCAGGGCAACAGAGAATAATGACTGTGTCTTCAATGAGGGGCATAATTACAACAAGCTGTCAAAGGAAACTTTAAGAAGGTTTGGGGGCAGGGGGAATTAAAAGCTATTTACCTCTATCAAAGCAGAATGAATAAGGGTAATGAGTAATAACCCTGAGAAAATGACAACAAAGGGGAACATTCTCAGCACCATGAGTGGGAAATTAATCAAGTCCCTCTTTTGTTAAACAGGTGTTACACAATAAATTCCCTGTGTTCCACCGTGAAAAAGCATCCTTAATATTAGAAAGGAAAAAGTTCTAAGAAGAAGTAAACAAGAAAAATGCTACCTTGTCCTTACAATGCATCATTTGCAAATGTCTCAAAGCACCTTTCAGTTCAAAACGGTAAAAGAAATACCGAAGTTCAGTATCTTAGGGCATTTTGATTTAAAATCACAGAGAAAATACAATGTCCTAAATTAACCAGTAGGCAATGGATCCATGACTACGAGATCCATTTGGACAACACCAAGTGATCTTCAGGAAGCTTCACGTAACAGCTAACAAAGTACCGGTGTGCCTACTGGAGATACACAAACTTGGACATGTGGATTACATCTACAACATCTCGGTCCCCTAAGCCAGGGAATACTTAGTTCAAGCCAGAGAGGCACAATGCAGTTGTGTAAACAGAAGACTGAAAATCAGCAAATCCTTAGTTCTAAAATGGGATCCAACTGTGCCCCTTTTTCCTGTCCACAAAAAAGTTAATGAAGCAACCGAAGTCACCCGCCCTCTCCTCCCTCTCGGACAGAAATAGTAGTATATAACTACCAGTCTCAGTGAAGTGTTGGATGGATTAAATAAATTAACATGGATGGATTAAATAAGTTCACATCTTTAACATATTTTGAGGAAGAAAAAGGCTCTATAAGCATTAGATATTATTGAAATAGTGAGCAGAAGATCTTTTCAAGGGGGAACCACTACATTTCTTTATATATCGAATACTCATTAATGCAGCAAAACAAAGAAAGATTAGATCTGACAGTTCTCAAGGAATGGTTTTCACTGTTACATATGCTCTTGATTTGATACTACAAATAAAAATGTTGTTCAGTGGACTCCTGATCATGTTCCCAAACCATTCCTGAGGGCTACAATTTTAAGACTTTCTGTGCAAATTATCTTCTCTAATGTCCAGTCCAGCTTAGTCATATACTTAAGAAATAGACATGCACAAAGCATGTTACTGCTAGTCCTTGTAAAATTATTTGAGGACAATTAATTTAGATGCTTACTCATTTCGGGGATTGTGAAATACGCTTTGCACCTCTGCACCTTCAGATTTATCTAAAAAATCTAAAAAATCTAAATCTATTTATTAAAATAAATCTAAAAAACATGAAAAACAAAGACCACTCCTAAGCAAAAAAACAAGAGTATGAAATGTTCTGTGTGAAAGAGCTAGTGTGAATGCCAAAGAGATCTGTGTGTTTTAATGAAAAGCTATGAAAAAGGCAGGTGAAGGCGTCATATCAGATCATAAAACTGTGAGCTTAAAAACAGTTCAGGAAACTGAAACACAAGAGGGACACCTTGCCAAGATCATTTTATCCTTTATATCAAATATCAAATTTACAAATTGCAATAAATTAAAGTTTAAAAAAAAAAAAACAACCAACCAAAAAAAAAGCCCCAAACCACTTTTTCTTCACTTTTTCCATTTAGGCAACTTCTTCTGTAGTTGTGGCGAGGGATGTAGGTAGCTGAATGCCAGTAGCTAATATAAATGAGACTGAATAGGAGGGTGGTGTTTGGAAAAGACCCTTTAGGAAGAAATGAGCCATGTAGAGAAAACATGAGAACCCTTTTGCAGAATACAAGGCACAAAATTGCTTTTGAATTTTGCTCTTCTTTTACAAGCTATTTGAAAATAAATAATGTTCTTCTAGTAACCATAAATAATTGTTTTAAAAGGAGAATGGTCCAGCATAAGCAATCTCAGTGTCAAAGTCCAAAGAGAAATAGAGGGTTCTAAAAGGCACAAAATTTACTCTCAAGCCAGGCACCTTCCTCCACCATCTGCTTTGGAAAGTCTTCCCCAAAAAGCTTTCATAACTTTTTTATTATGCAGTTTTGCTTCACATTTGAACAAATACAATTAAAAGTAATGGTACATAAATGTGAGAGTCTTGGGCCTTGGGTAAGTCAGTGAACCTATGCCAAGTTATTCTAGCTTCATATTTGGCCCTCAAGTGAGATTTCCCATGAACGTATACAAGCCTTATATTGCATATTAACTTGCTCTGTTTAGAATAAGACAGGAAGGTTGATCCAGTCCCACTAAATTTTGAAGAACCAATATATGTTTTGAAGCACACGAAAAGAAATCTCCTCTACCCAGACTACATGCGTAGAATACATCCAAACTTCCTGTCTGTCATCGGCCGTGCTGAGCAGGCAGGCCTATGATTTCTAATCTAATCAACCTCAGAGTGATTGTGAAACCAACAGCTGTGTCTGAGCAATTGGAAAAATAGATACAGAACAAAGGGGAAGACCCATCTCAACAGGGCTTCTCCCTCAAGTGCATAAATTCAGCTTTAGTGGAAAGTATAAATATTTCATTCACTATTTTGTACTGTATTTCTCCTGTGATTTGTGCTCCAACTACTTTCTTTTAAAGGTGCATTAATGTCTTCTTCTAACAGCATCCCTTCTAAACTTTTCCCCTTGCTTAATGGGCCTGAAGGGATTAAACCCTTAGCAGAAAAATGCATCTGTTGTACATAACATCACAGTATTAGACTATCATAATACCAACTCATTTATTTTCATTTTGTGGAAGTATACCTTCCCTTGAGAATGATGCTACAGGGTATATTTCCTTCCTGATGCTTCCTTTCATGTATTGTATGATACTAAGGAGAAACACTTGTATTCAGACATCAGAAGCCCAAGGCCCACTTTTTGCCTTGCATTTTGAGGCCACATTATACCAGAAAGATAGCTAGGCTGACTAGCAAAGAGCTCCAGAAATCCTGCCTGTCTCAAAGAAAAGCGATGCACGCTCTTTGCGCTTGTCACAGTTCTGGACACTGACCAGACTGAACCGACTTAAATTTGCTTTTGGTTTCTTTGTGCATAAATTAGAGAAAGCTGAGCTTAACATTTCAGCGAGGTCAGCTGTGATCTCACTGCTGGAACACATACCACAACAGTCAACATCAGCACAAACAATAGTGCCATTCATCTTGTATTGTTGGGCAAGTCTTCATCTACACGCAGTTACAGCTACGGTAGTCCTTTGGGTTTGCAATAAATAGGATACCCTGCAAGACGTGCTCATAGAATCCATCATATATAAAATCAAAACCAAGTAAGCAAAATAGCCTTGAAATCAAGAAATTTGAGGGACTACAGTTATCAAAACTGGTTACTATACTTCGTTACTTTGGTAACTTAGCTTTGGTAAACTTACCAAAATTTTTATAGTTCACCTGAATGTCAAGATGTTACTTCATCTGGAAACTAACTTCACTTTAAGCCTGCTAAAAGAAGCTGTGTATATTTTGTGCCAGAATCATAAGGGTCTTCAGTTTCTTAAACAGATACATGACAGTTCAGTAGGATTTTCGAAAAGCATCTGGACACCCATTCCAGGGTACATCTGTCTAGATTTTGGGCAACCGCATGTCTTCAATCACTGGCGTGATTGAAACTGATTTTTGATTTGACTGATTTAACCCCTTTCACACTGATATGCCAAAGCCTACCTGACTTCCCAACACATTTCTAATGAGTATAGTAATGGCAAAAAATATTGCACAACCGTTTGGAGATCAAGGAAACTCTTTCAATGTTTTCTTTGAAGGAGCATAGGCATAGTGCAAAGCATTTCCTAGATACCCACAGAGGCAAACTCTTCTGGAGCAAGAGCTGCTGCAGGCAACAGTAGGAGCAACCCTCAAACTTGGGTGCAGTTGTCTTTCTTCATAGTGAGAGGTTAAAACAGCCAGACTTTCTCTCATTGCTGCAATAAGCAGGATGCAAAATAGTATTTCGGAGAGAATTATAAGGAGGCAATCGCTTTTATTAGCTATATAGCACCTTTACATAGCACCAGATAACATTATACATGGCGGTTGGCAGCCTTTAGGACAGAGCTACGTGAAGTTAGAAACAAGATAGTACCTTGCTGCTTTTAGTGTGAAAATTACCATACTGGGGGGGAACGGGATGACAACCACCTCAAGCATTTGGGTGGATTTGAAATGCATCCATTCCCTACCCAACAGCAACACGGAGTAGCTAATACACTGTATACTTCCTGCTAGGACTTGTTGAAAAAAAAATTAACAATGCTCTATAGTACTTCAGAAAAACTGAATATTTCCAAACATGCCAGGTTTTCATATTTTATCTTGTTTTTGTTAGCATACTGTGAAGAACTTATACTTTGTGATATAATTCCACAAACAAACTATGGAGAAGGATTCTATTTTTATAGAGAAATTGCAGAGGTTGCATGTTGAAGGATAAAAACATAAGACAGCTACTTTCCTATTAGGCCAAGAGAGGAAGGACAGCCTTAGGCAAAAATTTCCAGGGGCAGTTTTGAAGAAGCAGTTTGTTGAATTGAGTGGAGAAGGGTGTTTAATTCTCCTACCTAACACGATAGCGATCAGGAAGAAATACAGAGCCAATGCTTAATGGTTCAAATGGAGATGTTGGCAAGGAGCTGTTTTGGAAAGAGACAGATCTGCAGTGGTTTTGACTCAATTTTAGTCTATGTTGAACTGAAAACCCAAAGTGCTGAAGAGTGAAAATGTACCAAATTTTCCTGACTGTTTCTTCATGCTAGTCTTTTTGCAGGATCCTGCACTCTTCCAGGGCTAAGGGCAGTCATCAGTCTTACCTTAAGAGAAATTTAAGATGTCTGGTAAATAACACAGGCAGAGGATGGAGGGGTGGGGGAGAGAGCCATTACTTCTCTCACTCAGTCAGAAAGTAGATTATACAGCCTGCAGTACATTAGCAATGCGACAGACTTCCTAGAGCACACAAGTGTGTTAATCAATAGTTAGGATGTGTCTAAATGTATAACAAGCTTCACCTTTTGAAAACTCATATTATCCAAGAGGGGGGTTAATGAACATTAGCACAAAACAGAACTACGGTTACAAAATCCTAAAATGACAGGGAGAGGAAAATAACACCGACTTGGAATCACTGCAGGCTTAGCCACCAAATGATGCTGAGAAAGGCACAGTCCCTGTTGACTGAAACTAGAGATGAATTCAAGCCACACAAATTCCAGCTCAGTTTCAGACTTGCCATTATTTTTGCAATGCTGCACAAATCAGCAATCTACTGTGACTGGACTGCCCTTGCTGTGCTTCTTTTTCCCAGTGCAAGCAGTGGAATAGTCTGCTCTGCCTAACGCACAGAATTACTGAGGAAGAAACCTGTTCTTCTTTCCCCTTTCCGTGACTTTCCTGTTTACTGTAAAGCTTTTTCCATTGGCAAGAAAAAACAAATGCATTTAACTTCCATCTTGCAGCAATGTATGGTTACATAGTCTTTCAGTCTGGTCAGCTTTCCCAGCTGCCTTTCATCTTCCCTACATAACATCTGTTTTTCAAAGACAAGAGATTCTCCACTGTTGTCTTGGGACAACACTGGAACATCTTCCCCGAGGAAGGCATTTTCTTGCTGTTTTGCCTTGTGTAAATTAGCAGCGACACCTTCTGATATTCTTGCTAAACCTTCGGGGCTGATTTTCCTTTGTGAGGTGTCTGACTAAGGTGTCAACTATGTTTTCGCACTGGACAGCCAACACATACTGCTTTGCTGGTGTTTTCATTATGCTGAACTATATAAAAATCAAGGGACAGTGTGAAAGGCAGAGCACACAGTATTGTATTAACAACAGCATCTGAAATATTTCCATGTTCATTTATCGCAGGATATGGATAGGATACCTGAGTTGGGGTGGCAACCGCTATTAGATGACTGTTCTCCATACCACCAATGCATGTCTGGCAAAATACACAGCCCTATTGTGCAATGTTGTGGTCTGTTTTACTTTACCCTCAGCCGATAGCTCTCATTTATTTCTTGACATCATATATAATGTGGAAGCTCCTGAGACCAAGAACTTCACTAGGAAATAAAAATTGACTTGTTTTGGTTCTTCCTCCATTATGGAGAAATGTTCAATTAGAAATCCCCAAAAGAGACCAAATCTTTAATGTTTGGTATCTTGGCACTTTTAGAAAACCAACCCATTTTGAATTGCCTCTTGTTAAGCACTGAGGATCAAATTTGCTTATCAGTTTTGAAAATATGGATACATCTATCTACCTACCTATCTATCTATCTGTAAAATTTCTTTTACATCCATAGTGCTATCCACACATTTAATAAATCTGAGATGGGTCCAAGACTATATTGATCTTCAGATGTTGGCTGTGTCTATTAACCTCTACTTCTTTTTTCAGAGTGTATTTCACTCATTGACAAGGTAATTGGACCACTGCGTAGGTATAATGCTACAACCATGACTGCTTCCACAGAAAGCCCCTTTCTGATTGCATTTTAAGTTACTTTTCTCCAAGTCTCCTTCATCAATAAGAGTTGACATTTGTGCAGCAATGGAGGATTACCTGAATGATGTAGAAAAGGAATATATGAAATTACCAGGCACTTGTGATGGCTGGCCAGAAAGGCTATAAAAGCAATAAGCACCTGAGTCAGGTAAAAAGTTTAAATATGCATGTAATATGAGAATATTGCCAGTTGTAAGTACTCTGTTCTAGTCAAATCTGCAATAAACATCACCATGCAGGCTGAGTTTGAAATTGTCAAGGTGATCAAAACCCAAGTTGTGCATGTGAACTGAAAAGTAAGAATAAAAAAAAAAATCTCCATCAGGCAGTAATATGTAGTTCATCTTTCAAGTGAGGAAATAATGACTCTGCATGCATGCCTTTCTGCAGGACAACGACCACAGATTTTGTGGCACACAGGCAAAGATAAGACCCTGGAAGTTAGATTTGCTTTCTTGTGGCACATAACAACAGCTGTCCTAAGAATTACTAATAGGAAACAAAGCCTGAAAATTCTGCAAAGATTTCAAGGTACCACAGAAGCTAAAGTTGAAAAGACTGAATCAGTATTGGGTCAGTCAGACCAGCATCCCTCTCCCTGCAGGTACAGTGCTAGCCCAATTTCCTTCTCACTGAAAGTCAGGAATCTCCAGGCGGTGATGTTTGCCATGCTTCAATAGGAAGATCATTTCATTGTACTGCTAGGGTCAAATTCTAAACTCAGATGTATTAATATAGAGCTACTCCATTGAAAGCAGAAGAGCTGCTTCAAATTACTATATGAAAGTAAAATTACTGTTTTTACCTGAATATGTAAATTGTGTACCTGAATATGTAAATATGTAAATTATGAGACCATGATTTTTATTTATTTGCACATGTACACGTCTTAAGAGGGCAAGTATGACCTTGAATTCAAGGAGACCTCAACATGCTTATATCCTGTAAAAGAGAAACTCGGCTTTTCTACATCCTCCTCTGCTCTCCCATCAGATCCCTGCCCAGTTTCCCAACTCATGATCGTTGCTCTCCAAACCCTCTCCCTCCCAACTCACTTTTAAGTGCTGAGTGAGACAGCAGGAGCTGGAGCCTGCACTGAAATCCTTACAAGCCTACCTCACGCAAGGGCAAGTCGGATGCTGAACAGCCAGATCTTGCTGAATTCCTGCTGGCTGCCTTGCACTGCAGCAAGAAAGTGCAAATCAGCTGATTGACAGTGACTGGCTCCAGCCTCTTGCATAGATAAGACACTGCTCAGATGTAAGGCCAGATATATCGTAGACAAATTTCCTTGAAAAAAGGATTCTCTGAACACTCAGATTAATATGGCAGAATTGAGAACTCGTGTATCCTTTTGATTTGTACTAAAAAAATTTAACTTCCATTTTGGGGAAGCTCCACGAGGTAAATCCCCATCTCCTCATTCCAAAGTCTAAACCAATAAATTCACAGAAACTTGATCAACTTCAGAAGTTATTCAGAAATTGTATTGGGCCAAATGAACACATAGTTTCCATCTTTCTTCCTAGTTAGCAAGTTAAGTAACCAATTTTTCTTAGAGGGACTCAGTTCACATTACTCAACTACTCCTGTTGCTCTTGTCCCTAAGAAATTTAATAAAGAAGAGGTTCCTTAGAAATGGTCATTTAAATTGACCACCAAGAGTAATCCAGTTTTCATCTTTCCTCAAGAGGAAGAGGGTAATCGGTTTTATTTTAGCACAAATTTCACCCAGGCTATATTTCTGTAAAGTCAATATTCTTACTACTGTGCAAACAACTTCTTTTAAAAATAATCCTGTATT
Organism: Aptenodytes patagonicus; assembly: GCF_965638725.1. Lineage (NCBI taxonomy): Eukaryota > Metazoa > Chordata > Aves > Sphenisciformes > Spheniscidae > Aptenodytes > Aptenodytes patagonicus. The sequence continues at coordinate 126,984,808 of NC_134950.1, forward strand.
TGCTGTACCTAAGGATCATATCAAAGCTTTGAAGTGATTTAATAGCAGACAGCCACTAGCCAAAAGAAATAATTTGCAAACTTCAGAAGCTATAGAAATTCATTGCTTCTTTTAGCTGATTATATAGCTGATCTTATACAAAGCAAATTTTAATTATTGCTAGAGAGCTGTAAGAGTGTAAATTCAAGCTGGGTCTCACAGAAAAAACCTAAACAGTCTATAAATAGTATCTCAAAATAAAATGCACTAGCTACACTCTGTGCTAAAAATAAATGATCCTGCTATTATTCTAGTGAAATATTTTTTTTAAATCTTCTAAAGTCTGATCCAAGGCCCTGGGATTCACCCCCAGCCAGTAAAGCTGGTTAGAGAGAGAGTAGATACAGCTCACGACTACATAGTTACCACAAGAAATCCTAAGTTTTGCTTGTGGAAAAGGACAAAATAGTTCTCTCTGCTGTGTGATAACATATCCTCTTCCCATTTTAATGGTAGTCAGACCACTGCAAGATACCCAAAATACATAATTTCCAATTCAGGCAACAGGTTTAAACCCACCAAAATATTAATTAAATGTTTCTTCCCAGCAAGCATAAATAAACCGTGGAACTCATTGCTAGGAGATAGCGAATAGACCAAAAGCATGGAAAGGCTGAAAAATCTTGAGGCCATCGGCAGTTACAAAATACTATGATTTACATGTAACTGGGATAAGGAAGTCATACACTGCCAAAGGTTGAAAACTATATTAGTGGAAAGATCACTACAATAGGTCCTATTAACAGCCTGTTCTTTGACCTCTGGGCTGGCCTGGGCCTGTCTGGGTGCTCCTGCATATCGACAGGCATGGCCGAGAACTTCTCTCCACCACTCTCCAAGGCACCTGGATCAGGACATTATGTCTGAATTGACCTTGCTCTCTCCTGAAGCCCCGGGATGTCTGGGTATACGCATTTCAAATTGAGAAGAGAGCTAACTGATAGAGCAGTAAACAGTAAACATTTTGGAATTGATGGAAACATGGAATTTGTCGGTGACCTGCTAGGAAGGAAAGATTATTATCTGCCAAGGACCAAAATTCTGATCAGAATGTAGGGCCTGTTTTGCAAAGTGATTTAGCCAAAATCTGGCCCATATACACTTTGTGTATTATTTATTTTATATCTAATTTTAAGTGTGCATTTTATTTAATTATTTTCCCTCAGATTTAAATTTAAAAATGAATTCTTTTCCTTCGCATACCTACCAGCATGGACAATTGTCTACCCCACTGAACACTGTATTACTCCAAAAAGAAAGAGGAGGAAGATAACAGATGTACTGGGAAATGTTTACTTAATGTGACAGTGCTCCATACCTATTGATAGTCTTCATACTTTGACGATGCAGTCCAGGGGTTCTGATGACATAATTAAAATGGAACCTAACTTTTTGTCCTAAAAACAAAGACTTTGCTATATTTCAATTTTATTCAGAAAAATATGATGGGAATAAGCAGTTTTTTAAAAAAAACTATTAAATTCTAAAATTATTTTTTTAAATATTTCTCCTCAGATTTCAAGCTATTTGTTACACTTGTTTGTGAAGGTGGTCGTATATACACCCAAGAGTTATTGATGACTAATGAAACACTTCACTGAGAAAAGACAGAAATATTTTCAGTTCAAGTGTTTGTTCAAGATGAGAGGTATCCAGTCAGTTGGCAGCAGCTTAAGTAAAACCTCAGAAGGCACTCGAGTCCTTCTACCATCTTACCTATTCAATTCCTAACCCTTCAGCCCACGGGTAGCTTGACTTCAGTTTCGGTACAACTAATGGGCTACTCCAGCCGTTGCTGCCTGGGGCAGGGTCTCTTCCGCTTCAAACACTACAGGAAAGAGAGGCATCTCAATACAGGCAAGTGAATCATTTCACTTCCACCAGAAACAACAGCAAGCTATCTTTCTAAGGAGACCCTCACTCTCACATGCAACAATTATGTATTCTCATTTTGTACCAGTAAGTCAGCTCCTACTTGCAATTTTAATCTCGGTCCCCACTAGCCATGTATTAAATTGTCAAAAAAATATGTTTCCCTCAGGCTGTCCCTCACAGGAACGGCCTACGGGAGGAGCGCTCCATAAAAATCTTTGAGAACAATTGTTCTTCCCATCTTTCCTTAGAATTGCTGTGATACCTCCAAAAATGTTGGTAGTTATAATAAACCCAACACTTCTGGCTCAGAAAGCGCCTCTCCAGGCTGGGAGAGCAGCAGTGTCCGGCACTGCACGTTTGCCCTGCTCCCATACCATGTCTTGGTCATCTGTGTTGCCACTGGTGAACAGAGGTAACTGGGTTAGACAGACTTTTGTTTTGCTCATCTTACATTCCCACATCTCCAGTTGCCTGTAACCTTGACCAACACCATTGCATGGCTTCTTCACACTACTCTGTCTTTTTCTATCTGTTTGCTGTCTCTTGTGCCAGCCCACAACTTGTTTGTGGCAAGGATGGCCTTTTTTGCTCTTGTCCCATTCAGAGGCAGCCTGGCAGGGGCTTGCTGTGTGCGCTGGGGCCCCAGGCTCTGAATTTATGAAAACAAAACACAACAGCAGCTACAGGGTAATTTTTCACCAGATAATCAGGCTATCTTTGAGGTAATATTTTGAGATACAGCCACAATCTTCCTCGCAACCCTCAAACTTTTCAAGAGAACTGGGGAGTCCAAGCACGGGGAATAACAAGCGAAGCCACCTCATCAGCAAGCGAGTTGTTCCTGCCACGTCGCTGGCAGAAACTTCCAATCCTGTCCAGATTACCCCAGGCAAACCCACATGCCCTTAGCTCTGCCCTTTGAAGAACATCATGGGAAAATGCCTCAAAATGGAAAGAAGTCTGAAGTGTAAACTGGCAGATCCATACTACTTGCATGAAAATGAAGGCTAGAAAAAATGGTAATGTACATATTTGAGGAGTTAAGTTAGAGAACAATGTTTAACAAACTGGTTAAAATTGTTACTCTGTCATGAAATTACTAGTGAACAGCAGGCAAAACTAAGATTACTGTGCTGAACTCTCCTTCAGCAAATAAATATTCTTCATTTTTTTAAACTTTTCAAAGTTTTTCAAATATTCAGGCAGATAACTTGCTTTTTTTTAGGATGGTAGACTACTGTCAAAAACATTTAGCAATACCCTAAACTTCCTGTGGCATCAGATCACGACTCATCATCAAATTCTCAGGGCTATTCCCTTTATAAGCTTATTTAGATTTGAAACTACAGTTGTGCTGGTGGCTGGTTTATGTAGCGCTCTCAGCTTGCTATTTATTTACAGCAAATAGAGCTCAAATGGAAAGTGCTTCTCCTTCTGCACCCTAAAATTAATCCTGATAGATGACTATGGCTCATTATAAGCAGTTTAAAAAACAAAACCAAACCAAAAAACCCCACAACCCTCCCAAGTACAGCACCTCCTGCTTATATGACTGATGGCAGGATGTCCACATACGCAGGAAAAGGTGGCTCTTCAGCTGGAATGAACTGTCATATTAATGGAGAGTGGAAATTTGCCATTTAAATCCATAGCTGATTTCTACATCATCTGAAACATTACAAATTACATTTCTCATTATGAAGAAAAACAAAATCACTTGGGAAATTAGTTTTACTTCTCACCTTCTTTGTGTTAAAAGCAGAATGCAAAAATCTGAAATGAAAAACAGGAATAATTGACAGTCTATTTCCCCAGTGAAGGGTTATTATGGGAACATATAAAACTGGACAAGTATTCTAAATTCATCTTATAAAAAGAAAGCTAAAAACTTTTTTTGTTTGTTTTATGCAGGTATTAAATAAAAATCTTTCTGTCCTACAGATTACAGACTTGAAAAACCACCCTAAAATATTCTGTTAAGATCTCATTTATCATCAGTGCTGAATTCAAATGAGTTTCAAACGTACTGAACTATCACTTTGCAACATATTACTTACCCAGGATTATTTTAATTTTCATCCAGTGCTACTAAAAATTCAGCTCTCCTCCTTTGCCACATCTTTGTGTACACAATGAACTTTATGATTTCTTACAAGCATTATCTATTGCTTTTGGTTTGACTTTCAGGTAGTTTTTCCCAAGTCATTTTTTCAGTAAATGAAGAAAGCCCAAATACAACAACTTGCCTTATGAGATTTGTCATCTTATTTTATTACAAGACAAGATACAAGATACTTGGGTTTTTAAAGATTAATGCATTGAAGAGGTCTTTGCAGAGCATATGCTTCAGAAGTGTTCACCCTCATGTCACCTCTAATATGTCCAACAGCACACTCTTTCGGAATTAAAAAACAAAAAACCAACCAAACAAACAAAATCCAAAGCCTATGTAACTTCTCTAAATCATAGATCCAATTTGTGGAGGCTTCTGCAAGTCTGTTGAAAAAATACTTCGCTTGACCAGGTCAGATTTCATTTTACTTTGTACTTTGACTTTCAAAGTCAGAGACCAAACATGTTGGGTAAAAAATATCCCAAATGCTGCAGGAAGATCCATGTGGGGAGCCCACCTTCATTCCTACCTCAGGCAGTCGTATCTATGCACACAGGTTTAACGCTGTCTCAGAACTGATATTAGTTTCAAAACATCAGGATGGCTAATAGCAAGTATTACCGCATCATTCTGCTGTGGGGGAAAATGCTACAGAAAAAAGGGAGTGAGTAATACCTTCTGGTACATTTAGCAAGGTGGTAGGTAATAAGAAACATGAGTTCCAATCTCAGTAATGCTGCTCATCTAAGTTCACTGTACATCAGTTCTCCTAAGCTATAAAGGAAATGTTCCCCCATTGAAATACTGAGGATAACTGCCAATACTTGTAGGATGCTACAGAATCCTTTTATTAATTAATCTGAAAATCATCGTCAACCAAAGTGTGGGGGAACCTCACAATTCCTGGCTTTAGAGCCTGGGCTTCTTTCAACAGCCCACATTGCCTCAAAGGGTTCAAAAGCAATTTGCAAATAAAAACAGTGGTGAAAATGTATCTTCCACAACCACCAAAAGAATTTCTAAAAATTAACCAAAATAAATTCAAAAAAGTGTTAAAGTAAGCAAAAGAAAACAGCGAAGGTATTTCCATGAGACAGAGCTGGGCGCTGAGAGAAGAAGAGTTGAGGGATGAATTCCAGTTTTGTAGAGCTCTGCAAGTGGGTGGTTGTGTTAAATATACTTTATTCTAGCATTTTTAAGCATTCTGAACACTTCTAACAAAATAGTTGGAAATAAGAACTATCCACAATTGACAGAACAAATGTAAACAACAGCAACCATACAAGCAATTATGTAAAATGTGTCTAGGGAATTTCCCTCCATCAACTGAGAAAACAACACTGAGGAAAACCATATGGGGATGGAACATAACATGAAAATATTTTAACTGTTGCACCAATAGGAAAAGCACGAGGATTTTCTGTGGGAGCATTCTTATAGATGCCATTCCCTAGAGACTATGCATTTGTCTCCTTTACCAATTGCAGGAATCCTGTTATTTTTATATTCATATTATTTAAGAGCAGATACAGAAATGAAAGGTGAATTTCCTAATCACATTCAGAAATATTCCAAACATTACTACTTACGCATTCTGGAAGTGATGCAGCAGAGAAATATCAGCTTATTAAAATGAATAGTGTTACTACCTCTCTCCCCACCCATCCTAGAAAGTTAGTTTATTATCATGCAGTACTCCAGGAAAATTATTCCTATGTTACAATTTTATTTATAGAATTTATTAAATAAAATAGTACCAAGATAAAGAACATCTTTCTCTAAATTTTTAGGTTGAAATTGACCTATAATGAAAGCAAATCCTTTGTAGGATTTAATTTTATGAGATTTGGACACTTTTAAGGATCCATCAAAATATTCAATTGTGTTAATGTCTACACTAATTAATCTCAGGAAGGCTTATTATTTTTTTTCTCCTTGGGTTCATTTGCTGTTAGTACTACACAGCATTCTCCCCTCTGATGCATAAAATCCGACAGAAGCAAAGTGACTAGCCAAAAATAAGTTCATTTTCGGATATACACTCCCATTAACAGGTGCTGGTCTTTGAATTTTTGACAGTTTGCTGAGCACTACATTTGGGTTGGCAGATCTGGTGGGTCATATGGTGACAATTCTCATTTTCTGCAGCATCTGAAATGTCCACTCATTGCATCATTGACAGCTAAAATTAGATATTTGGCAAAGCAGTCCTAGGAACTAAGGGCTTGATTAAGTTGCCTAATTATAGCTGCCTAGTGCCATTTGAGATGCCCTAGAGTACCCCCGGCAACCACAGAGGCCTGGCAGGTATCACACAAAACCTACGGGAGACGTGTGGCCCTCCAGAGCAAGAGCTGTAGGCAAGGAAGGATAACCCTTACAACATTTCAAACGGCACAGGGAACTTTTGTTTAGACTCACTGAGGAACCGAACGCTACGTGTTTGCCACCGGGATGTTGAAGAGATCAATTTTCCTGTCTTAGCTTGTTCTTGCATCGTATTCCCTCTCTTTGCAGGTGGGCACGTGAACTTTCCGTGCTGCTCTGTGCCTGCTCTCCTGCACACAGCGCAGGGAATACGAAATACGAAAATAGGTCAGAGCAAGCTTTAATTTTGTGGGGGCGAGGAGGGTGGTGGAGAACCTCTTCCAGGGAACAGAAGGGAGGGCTTGCATACTTTCTCCATATTCATCTCATCACTCTTCACTCAGAGGAAAAAGAGATCTGCTTAAGGAATTGCGCATGCTAGTTCCTATTGTATCATGGGTTTTCCTTGGAGGTGTCCAATGCAGAATCCAGTCTTGCTTAATTTGTGAAATTTGACATAATTACAGACTGGGGTTGATAAGGTTTGTGCTTAGGGAGTCTTGATGGCATCTCTGAAGATTGTAATTCTTCATCCACCTCTCTCTCTCGACAAGATTGTATAAAAGTGGAATAAAAAATTGCTTTATTCTTCTCCACATTAAGCAGAAAATGGCTTTCTTGAGAGTATGCATTTGCACTAGACTCAAGAAAACAGACCCCTGTGGAGCATGAAATGACACTGGGGAATATATTTTCCTTGACACACTAGGTATTTTTCGTCTGTCTGAGGCAGCTCTCCACCATTCTCCCCCGCTTTTTTTTTTTTTAACAAAGTTATGCAGTACCTTGTATCAGCACTCGTCCTTATATTCTTCTTAAAAAAGAAAATGAGCACCAACAGTACAGAGGGACAAATAATGTTTATCGTAATAAAAACAATATGGTCTCAAAGAACCAAGCACTATTTGGAAAATGGTATAAAAAAATACAATGCTCATAAGAGTTTCCTGATGCCCAAAATTTCACATTTACTCATGAAGGTGTAAAATATTTCCTATAAACCTGCTGAAATTACATGAAATCTAATAGTTTGATGCCCAAGGCAGGGCTAATAAACTTTCCCTGCTTCAGCCGAACAATTCTACTGCCTGAATAAGCAATACTCAACAACTACCACAGCTAAAGAGTCTCCTGAATATCAAATCCCCTTCTCCAACAAAGTAACTCTCACTGAGGCCAATATTTATTCTGACTGGCATATATTTCTATTCAGATCAGCAATTTGCTTTTTCCAAATCTGAGTCGATGTACAAGTGAATGGTCTTATGTTTTTATGATAGGGAAACTGCTTCCAAACGCCTCCGCTTTCTGCATTAACCTGATCTGTTCAGCTGCACAATAGATTGGTTAAGATGATTATTAGTGATAGGACTAAAGTTATTCTGCCCACCATCGTTACTAAATAGTGCATTCAGAGCAAGAGCTAGAAATATCATGCTTAAAGAGTGGCTGAAACGGAACAAACATTTAAAACTAGTATGTAGTTAATACATAGGATATTCACTGAAGTACTTCTCAGTCAGAAACTGAGAGAAAAAGCTTGCTGTTGAGCAAATGTCATTTAAGATATTTCGGGAGCCAATGTGGACTGGTGGTGGCATGAGAGTCTGGTAGTCAGTGACTTCCATGGGGTGAATTGTCACCAGATGGCACAACCTCCCAGGCCTAAATCCCACCTCGCTCTTGTCTCCCTAGAGAAAGCTGTGTACCCCAAATTCAGAAGGAATAAGCCCACAGGAAGCACAGTGACTAAAGCATGGACTGAGTGAATACATCCAAAAGTGTTTTGTTAGAGTTGGTTTGGTCCCACTCTAGTACCTGAAAATTTACACACCCTGGTTTGAAGCATTTTGTTTTGTTTTTAACTGTTAGTCGTGTTGTTATAAAAACAGGACCCAAGAAAATGTCTTCAGCCTGACTGAAAAGCACATCACAAGTTTTTGCCATCTTAATATTAAACTTTAAGGAAACTTTGTATTTGGTTCAATATTAGTAAATTAAAATGTAAAAATATTTGATACTCCATTTAATAAATATCCAACATTTAGCAGTCTCAAATGGTTTAAAGTAATTCCAGATATAAGGGATAAGATTTGAAGAATTTTAAAATATAGGTTAGCCTATTAGACTAGATTTTGAACAGATTTTAACGAATTACCTTTGGATTAAAAAGATCATGTATTCATTTATTTATGCCTTATGTTTCAGCTTTGGTCTTAAATCTGTCATAATGCTACAGAGAAGAAAAATATTTTAAGACCGATAGAGATGGGAGAGTAGGAGAGAAAATGAAAAAGTTTATGAACTGCTCTCCATTTCCTACACTGTAAAAGAAACACACACACTTCCTATTAAAACCCTGTGGCACCCTGATGCGACTATCACTTCGGTAGCATCTGGCAATGTCAGGTAGAGTTTCTTGAAGGCTCAGATCTTTTGGCTTCTAAAATAGTAGCAAATAACCTAAACCGACACTGTCCTGAATCACTGTACCAGGCTGAAACAATCTGTTCAGGGAGGCAGATTTTTCGAGAGATTTTGTATGTATGACACTAGAGAAATGATGTGGCATCTGAATTACTAATATACATCTGGTGAAAAGGTTCCTTCACTTGCCGTGTGTTGTTTAAAAGTAAACACACAAAGAATTTGACAATTTTAATCTTCTGTTTATCTGAGAAACTGGACACCTATTCCTTATACTTAGAAAGAGATTTCCTGTCAGCATTCATGAATTTCTCTCTTGACCCTGAGCAGCGAGAGAAGCAGCCTGAGATATATTGCAAAGCCAAATGTTTAAAGTTTATATCAATATACACGTGGGACAAAGGTAATTTACTCAGTGCAGGAAGAACCCCCTGCTACATTTAATCATGCTCAAGTACATGGGAAAGTGCCCTTACGGCTGTTGTTTCTCCCTGCCTTTTTAACCCAACTACTGAGAAGCCCTTTTCTTCTCATGCAACACCTTAAAGCCAAAGCCTAATTACACTAGTAAAACACCATTAAACCTGGTGAGCAGACTTATCTCCAGCCACTACAGTTTGCAATTAGATTTTGGGTGAGGGTAGAGGAAATCAATGTTATGTTCACCCCTTAATGAGAACATAAACACTTCCACATTAAAAGATTATTTTCTTAAAATCCCCACAGGTAAGTGGGGGATTCACTTCACTTGTGAAAGAACAAAACATAGGAAAGAAAGTAGTGGAAAAAACAAAAAAAACTCTTTGCCTTATGTGAAAAAGGTATTTTCCCTTCTCCCATGATCTCAAGCAAAGCCAGAAGGGGACAGAACAAAACAGCATATATATGTGATTAAAGCAACGTGGTCAGGGCAAAACTCAGAGAGCAAATTTGTCTCTTTTTAGAACCACAGGAACCAGGCTTGTTTCAGTGTATCGATGCAATAGATAATACAGACTTAAGTACATGACAAAGAAGTCCACGTCGGAGTCCACCCTTCGGCTACTTTTGCTCATCAGACCATCAATGAATACAAACAGGAATGTCTTGGTCGAGGCTAATGGGACTTCATCACTTCTGGTCATCGGAGAGCTTGGCCAATTGTATTGTTTACACAGAAAGAGCAAGTGTACACTTTTGGGTTTTTTTAGAGGGAAAAGCAAAAGTGAAATATCTGTAGGAGACATTCTGCGCAGCAACACACACCATCACCTCTTCAGACTGGAAGCTGCATTACAAATGTCCAATATATCAGCAAGGAGTCTCATATGCAGCTGTGGATCTGCTGATACCACAGCCATCAGTGGACATCACTGTGGTAAGCACTTTGTTGAAGAAACCTTCCCTTCCTCACAAAGCTCAAGTATTGTTCAAAGCAAGAAAAAGGCTTCTCCTTCCAGCTCTGTAATTTGCGCAGGATGACTCTCAAGTTTCTCCTCCAGTTCCCCATTCGGACCAGCAGCTAATCCCTTTGTGATCGCTAGCCTTATTTACATCTGCTTTTGAGTTGCATTTGATTCACTTTAGTTTAAATCAGAATGAAGTATTTTCACTTTGGGTTCAGGAAATTAGATGTTTTTATTCCTCCAGACATATGACTTCTAAAAATGTATAAGGTCAGTTTAAAAAGCATTCCTTGAGTGGGAATGACTTCTCTGTTGGGTCTGGTTTTTTGCTGGGTTTTTTTTGGGGGGTGGGGGTAGGGTGTTGGGTTTTTTAGGACTAACTTAAATATGGTGAAAACAAAATTCCTTAAGAATGTTACAGGTAACAATCTAAGTTCACTTTTGCTGAAAGAGATTATATTTGGTTTTTTTCCCTCCTTCTTTATATTTGACATGTTGTTTGTAGACAGTTTAGCTGTTTCCCCAAAAACGCAATTTAATTGGCACTTTTCCTTCTGTGTGGGTTTATCATTCCTTTTTCAGAGGAAAAAATCTTTCCCCTCCCCCTCCCTTTTTTTTCTTAAATAAGGAAAAATATTTTAAATCATGCCAGTTACTCTACCCAGAGAGACCACCACCAATGCAAACACCCCTAATGATGTTAACAAGACTAGCAGAAGGGTTTGTTCACACAGAACATCTTAGAATAAAATACCAAAATTAGACGTAGTCCTTCAAATCAATTAATTTTTTTTTAGGCAGTTAACAAGATTTCAATGCTGGTTGCCCTTTAAAAACAACTTATTCACGAAGCCATGCAACTTAGCCTTCACAAAAGTGCTAACATGCTTGGCTTTCTTTTATTAATGTTATGTGGGGGGTTTTTTCTACTTCACTAACATTTCAAGAGAAACAAAGTGATTGTCATGTGGTATACTCAGTCCTGGAACAGCAGCACAGCTGTTTATTCCCAGACTCTGAGCATTTTTTAGATCTACACAGCAGTCTGTATTTTCTCTGAAGGGAATTATACATCTTACCATAAGCAGATATAGTTTCCATATTCAGTTTGCCTATTGTACAATACTCTGCTGTAAGAATAACAAATTAAATGCTTTGTCCTCTTTCTATTGCCCTTTTTACCTCGAATTAACTCCTTTGGTGCAAGAAAAGAGGACAAAAAAGCCATGGCAGAGAATCACAAAATTACTCCATTTTGCATTTCAGAAAAATCAAAATGACCAAACATCTGCTTCAGACACCCTCTACTGGAAAGCATCAAGTTCATCTCTCTGCTCCTGAATTAACTGATCGTGTGTAGGGGGTGGGGTGGGGAAGCATGAACATTTAACTGCCTGAGAAGACTGGTATCTATTCTATAAATCATTGTCTTGCATTTAGGGGGAGGAAAAGATTTGACGATTAAATTATTTATTTCAACAAAGGTCAGAAATGTGCATCTGACTTCATTGACTATGAAGCAGCAAAAAGGACTCTATTCAAAATTCTGTGGCAACTTGCCTTTAGGATTAGACCAGACCTGATAGGTTTCTCCCAGAAAGGTGCAAGTGACATAAACTTATCAGCAAGTAAAAATAGGGACTGCAATGGAAAGACTTAACCACAATACACACAAACAGTAACCTGACTTATTTTCCCCACAGGTGAGAAAAAAGGTCGTGAAACTTGAACTAAATATCTTCAAATTAAATGTGTTCATTTTGTGTAATTCTCAAGCAACAAGTATGCTGGGACACAGCTGCTCTGCAGTTGTAAGTGACCACAGCTAGAAACTCTGTTAGTTTACCCAGTGCAGAATTTTGTTCTGTAAACAGATCTCTTCCATCATTAATCTATTAAATACCTATTGAATATATTCACTCTGGGCTGAAACTTCTATGTAGTCAGACAGAGTATCTTAACTCAGGGGTGGGCGGGGTTGCTCTGTAAGGAAAGGGTGAGAACTTCCTCTCTCCAGAAACAAATTCTGTGCTACATTTTTGAAGTCTTGGCCCCCATTTTCATCACGGTAAAAGAAAAGAAAAAAGAGGAAAAAAAAAGATTAAATGACCTAAATAAAGGTGGATCTACTACCACTGCTTTAAAATCTACATCCCAAAGAACTAGTCGGAGAACCTTCACACATCGTTTTCGTCATGTAGCAGTGCCAAGAGATTTTGCTCTTAAAAGACTGAAAAGACAGTTCTATCAAGCTTCAATCTATAATTAATTCTTTTACTTTTCTACTCCCAAATAAAGTATTAAGATAAACAGCCTAATTTGGTACCAAGCATTGTTCATCGTATGCTCTCCTTGATGATGCTACAGCTTTCACAATTCTGTTTGACCTGCATAATGTACTGTATGTGGGGCAGTGAATTACATTCGTTTCTAAAAGACTATGCTGAATTACAATTTCTTTCCCAGGACTCAGAGGTGAATAATTGCACCTGTCCTCCTTAAGCAGACAAAAGACATTAAGTAGCGGCCAAATGGAAAGAAAGATTTAAAAAGAAAATCACTTTATAGTTTAGTAGGAAAACAACTCAATCCAACCTTTCATCCAGCTGTATACAATATGAGAATTTCTACTAGTGCAGCTTCTGAAGAAAGGGAAGCTTTCAGTCAAAGAAAGACTACCCTGATAACAAAGCAAAAATTGAGGTGCTTTCTAGAAGCTTAGAAGAGTCTACTTTTAAAATAAATCATTGACAATACAAAAAAAATCAGCTGCACATCTAAGTGTGGGCAAACTTTCTCATTTACATGATACAAATGAAGAAATAAAGTAAGATGGGGGAACAAATAAAGCCGCATGGCTTTTCCAAGACCACACAGAGACACAGTAGTAGAACCTAGCATAGAGCAGAAGTGAATATGCTGGAACAGACCACAAGCTAGATCTCCTGACAACCTTCACACTGTTTCATAGAATCATAGAATCATTTAGGTTGGAAAAGACCTTTAAGATCATCAAGTCCAACTGTAGAGAGTTTGTGACCATGCTGAACATAAAGGCTGAGTTTTGCTCTTACTGACTGCAAGTGCTCGGCAGAGAGATCTGCAGCAGCTCTGGTTTCATCAGAGCCATGCTGGCAGACATCCAAGGAAAAGTCACCAGGGCAGAAGGACAGAGCCTCAACAGAGCATTTGCCTTTGGTGCCAGGAGATTCCTAGCACCTGACCATGCCAAAGAGCTAATGCTTAAAAAGATGAGAAAAAAGCACAAAAGGTGAAAATACTGTAGAGAATCTCTGCAAAGATCTTTGTGATATTTCCAGGCCCGTTAATTTTTTTTTCCTCTTGCATGGAAGCTGCCTGTATACCCAAGGAAGATAGGTATTTGCACATGAATGGACCAAATGGAAAATATTCTGCTCCTTGTGGAACCTAAAGGTAGTCAAAATGTGGCAAAATCCAGGCAGTCCATCTTGCAGCTATAAAGAGGACCACGGAAAACTATACTAAAATATTGACAGCCCCCAAATAAAATAAAAGCAAAGAAACAAAGGAGTGATGCCTTGGGGGGAGGTGTCCTTGCAGGAAGCATGTCTCTTTTTCCCAAAAGCACAAATGTCAGTATTTAACATCCTCAGCGAGAACCTGATATAGCACAGAAGAGAGACACTGATTAAAAGCAGAGAACATAACTAACCATACCTGCCTTCAGCTAGAAGTTTTGGTCTTCAGGCAACCCCTCCATCACCTTACAGTTACAGGTTTTACAACAAAATTAAACATGGTCTAGTTATATACTGGGAAAAATACAAAAAAGCCCACCTCGTTTGACAGACAAGGCACCAACCTGGAACTAAAGAAAACCAAAGCCTACTGCCATTCTTTTCCTTCAATAGCTGGAAGACCTTGCGTAGGATCCCTTCTCTCACTGCTCCTGCTTCCCTTCCTACTTTCTGTCCCATCTAGTGACATGCTTTGGGACAGGGACCTTCTTTTACAGTATGTTGGTACATTTCTGAGGTCAGTAGAGTCCTTATCCAGGAAAAAGTCAAGAGAGCACTGTGATGAGTTGTTCCCTGACTAGCAGAAAAAAATAAAGCCTGGTTTCTTGTGGATTTCTATTTTCCTTTCTCAAAAGCTCCAGCTCCCTCCTTCACGTGTCCTGTGGAAACACCTTCCACACAATGCTTCCAGTCTCCCCAACATAGAGTAAGTCCTCCTACAGTAACCTTCATCTTGAAACTGGCCAAAAGTAGAAAAATTACTGGAAAACAGGCCCAAGACAGACACACAGATCACATTATCTCCCAAGGTGTTTCTTTTAAAGGAAACCCAGCTAATAAAAGCAACAGCAAACATTTCAACAGAGATGATAAAGATCAAAATTCAGATTGCTTAGCAGATTAATCATGGCCATGCAAGGAATTCTAGGGTTTTGGTCTTTTTTAGATCATGTGCTCTCAACAAAGTGTCTAAATTGCTGGTGGAACATATGACAGAAGACAGCAAGGGAGAAATGATCTTTGGTCAGCATTTGGGTTTCCAGTAAAGCAAGAACATTTGAAATTTGTTAAGGGTTAAACCCCTGAAATTTCATCAAAAGAACATTTCAATTTTGACAAATCAGTATTTCCCACAGACATGCATTTCTTCCAGCTCCCTTTGTAAGCAGAAGTCGTTGTTGACAGTGCTGTTGAATACCATTCCTTTTGCAAGACTCGTGTAAATAAAACTTCAAGGCAAGGAGGTAGGTCTAAGTGCAAAAGGAAAATTTTCATCCCCTATGCCTTCACTAATTGGGTGGGTTTATATTAAATCAATACCCCCAATTAAAATTAAGAGAGAAGACAAAGACTCCATCAGCAAAATTATTTGAAGCAGTATTTGTTCAGACTAGTCCAAAACTCTTCACCCTTGGGGGCTGCAATACAACAAGGAAGTCTCCGGAGTGTGTTAACTATTTTAAATGAAAGCAACACAGTTGCTGGCCTTTTGAAATAATCAATCTTTCAAAAACGTGTCAGGTGTCTCCAAAATATGTGACAGGTTGGCAGTTTGTAGCATCTACTTTCGAGCCCTAATACCAGGATTTTCTCTGGAGCCTGGAGGAACTCATCACCTTTACTAACAAATGCTAAAGACAACCTGTCTGGCTCACTGAAAATGAGATGGAGAAGTTAAATTAGAACCACAGACCTCCTATTTGCTAAATTAAAGCAGAAAACCAAAACCAAAATAAACATTAGAAGCATGTATGTACATATATATAGACACACACACACATATGAATGCAGACACAAATACATTTAGAGGTATGTATAGGTAGATATATATCTGTAGCTGTAAATTACAGACATTTACTGAGATCTGTATTTACTGCCTCCTACAAGTTTATTTTACAGTCTAAATTTAGGGAATTTTCTTCTCTTTTTTTCAAAAAAAGAAAAGAAAAAAGGCAGCATCTGGTTTGTATTTTTCAAGTCTATTCAAAAATACCTTCTTTCTGCGTGTATCTGCCACTTCAGTACCCAAGAATAAAAATGTAGAATCAGCAAGAAAATTCCTATAGAGTCTGTTTGTAAATAAAAAGTTCCCATCTCCAAAACAGTTGACCTTATTAGCACTAGGAGGTGGTGAGAAGCTTTTCAGCAGTACATATTTTACCAATACTGTGGATATATATCTATATGTATTTTTTGGTCATTTCAAAGATTTCAGTTATATTTTCCACACAGAAATCTTTCTTATTACACACAAGAGTTACATACAGAGGTTTTTTCCCAATCTTGTTAATATTAATAGCTCAGAAAAAAATATTTTGTCCTGTGGTTTTTGTGGAAAATTTGAATTTTTTCTCTTAAAATACAAGCTACAGACAAATCTATAAAAGAGGTCAACAAATATCAATCCACAACATTAATTAATCTGTTGAGAAGGAATAACAAGACATAATATATGTGATGTGTAAATGAGTAGTGGATACAGGAAAAAATTACATTAAAACAACATTCACACATAAAAATCAGAATTCTGAAACCAAACATCTCCAAACTCACACTTAGGTGGAACTTCTCCATTTCCCCAGACTTTCTGAAAAATATTTGTTGCAAGTCAGTTGAAACATTTTGCGTTATCAGTGCTCTCCACTCTGAGAGGCCCTGACATTTCTGACCAGGGCAATCAACTTCAAACTGTAATTGCCATCCACCAAAAGTCCTCCTTGGTGGGAAAACCTCACTTGGTCAACCTGAACCACCCATGGGCAGTGGCCTTTCACACACTCTACATCAGCCCTCCCAGGTCTGGCAGGCTGCACCCGCAGCATTGTACCTTTGCAGAAGCCAAGCAGAGCCATAGACAGCATTCAACACGATTATCACAGCACCATATATATATATTTTTAAATAAAACTACTCTTTGAGGGAAAATACGGTAAACTACTTTGGGTAAAGTTGTATATTACCGGTGACTTTTCCCTACAACCCTTCATAGAAGTTCAATTTCAAAGGTTAATACACAAAACAAATACACTGGATACCTCAAAGGCTGAATGCAAAACACATTTGGATTTTGTGATTTTTTTTTTTTTAAGGCTTGGCCAAGTTTTAATGGGCTGTCACACACGAATGATTATGAAAGCGCTACAATGAACTGAGCTGATAAGCTGATCTGATCGGAATTAACTGCATGTGATTGCTGCTTTGAAAAGCTGGCCTAAAGAGGCAGCATTGAAAGCAATCTCACAAGTCACTGGTACCGCTTGCCTCAGCTATAAGTAAGCACAGATGGTGAGAAAAGTTAATTAAGAGACATATTTGTTTGGGGGTTTGAAATTTCCACCCTCTCTTCCCCAAAGAAGCTGAGCCACAGTGAAAATGTGTTTTACATTTGCGGCCTAATAAGTTCATGTTTTTGAGGCTCTGTTCCTGTAGATGGAGGTAATAGATAAACAGAATAAATAATTTATGTCAGCAGTTAGCATATGGATTTGCACTTGATCACCAAGCTACTCATTGCACCTGATAGCTACAACATCTTGTAAATTAAAAATATTCCTTTCTCCACAATTCTTCATTTACTTTCCTCCTACCCAGCACAGCTTTTCTCTTATACCACAACTGACACCCAGCAACAGAGATGTCATCCTTTTCATTCTCACTTTAATGACTGTCTCTTTCATTTAGCTCCCTCACTTCTTCTTGCAGTATTTCATAAGGAACATATCAGCAATTACAAAAAATAGCTTCTGGTGATAAACCTTTTTTTTCTCCTGGTTGGGAACTCTCTTTCCCACCTCCCTCCAGCCCACACTTGAGCTTTCCCCAGATTAACTAGTGGGCTTCTGAAGCTGAGGCTATGACAGGGCTCTGTAAAGCGATCACCATCTTCAGAAGATCAAAATACATCCCTTACACTTTATATACTGTAATACTGTGACCAAAGTGCCATGTAGCAGACATTTTGTTCAACGGTCCTTTAACGGTGTATGATTCTTTGGACCCATTTCCCTTTTTTATACCTGAGGCTACTATAACGACATTGGCCCGTAGCATCAAAGAAATACTGGCTGAAGAATGGTAGAGATCAATCTCACATGAAAGGCCCCTGAAGGTAAGAAAGGGTTAACACTAAGGACAGAGAAAACCAAGATTTCAGAACTTTGAGTGAAATTGAGAGGTTCTTAGAGAGACATTTCCAATTCATGCCTACTGTACTATTCATTTCCTTTCCCATCATTGCTGATTATAAGGATGTGCATGTGTAAAAGGAAGTTTCTTCATCTCTAATCAGACCAGCTCTATTCCATGAATCCACAATCCACTGTTCGTGACATTACAAAATGAATCAGGCAGGAGGCTCAAGCCAGATCAGAAAGTGACAGCTTCTGTTTAAACAGATATCTTGAAAATTAGTGATGATAGAGGACAGTATTATACTGCATAAGCATTTAACTCTCAGCACTGTCTCATTCTCTAAAAAAAGGTGCAACAGAATTACTCACTGGAAAGATCTTGGTATAAAAAAAATAATAAATTGGAGTGGTGATCTGTTCTACTTATATTTCTAGAGAAATAAAGGCCTGTTTTGAATAGGACACCCATGCTATATGTATTGAACGCTCCCTGGATTTAAGGAAAGTTGCTTCTTAAAACATTATCTTTGCATTATAGCGTATGGTCACATCATTTATGGTCTATCTTAAGAATTTGGCATGTATCAGTATATTGCTTCTGTCAGTCTTATTTCTGTGCTATAGAACCAATTTTGAGTAGGGTATTACACTTACAAGAATGTGTTCCCTAACTAGGTTTACATTTCAAATGACAGGATCACATCAGAAGACTAGAGATTGACACCCAAGACCAGCCCTGCATTGAGAACCTTCCTATGTCATTCTGCAAGGATTTTAGCCAAAACCTTGATCTGTGTACCTAAATATATATATATACAAACTAATAATTTAGCCATTATATATATACATATACATTCAAATAAATAATTGCGTCTCACATTCCCAGGTGGTCCCTAAACATTGTATTATCTAATCACATAAAAATGGCAGGTTTTCTAATTTTATAAATGTATACAAAATAAGCTGTTAAAAAAGTCAATCAGTGAGAGCTCAGTACAGATGTTAATCCAATTTGTGTGGTAATGATCAAAACAGTCAGTTTACATAAAGCACTGCAGCTGTGCGATATTGCAGTCCTGCAGTTCTGTCATCAGCAATGAGGGTTACCTACCTGTCACTGGAAATTTTTCCAATGGATTCTGCGTAGACATGCTGACAGTGAGTAGGATCTTCCATTAGTGTTGCCCACAGTGACAGCCTTGCTCCTTTTCTGCTTTTCTGTCCAAGGACTGTCAGTGGGAAAGTGTAAAGGAAGCTACACCTCCTTCTACTGGGTCTTAAGATTCCTAAGATTAAAGCTTTGAGATCCTACTAGGGCTCAGAGAAGTGAGTGAAAGAAGGCCAGTAGCATTTCATAGAGCTCTGCGTCACTTTTTTTTGAATTCTGCTTTGCACATTCCCACTAACAGCATAATTTCAGAAGCAATCATGCATTTAAAGAAGTTAGCAGAAAGAAGTCTGGGGACAGACTGTTGGAATGGGGACAGAAGTACTGCTAAGCAAACTGATTGTCTGATCCACATATGACATCTCAGATGTAACAGCTTGTAAACATTATCTGTAGAGCTCCAAATAATAACTTTACAGATTTAACCAATCATGCTTTGAAGGCTGTCACTGATGTAGTGGAGCATGACCAAATCCCGTTAGAGTGCAGAATAGATTCTAGCGGAAAGTCTTACATATGCTGAGTTGCATATCTAGATAAGGAATGCAAAGACATCACATATGCTACAGAGATGTATACACATGAAGAAATTAATACATGGAACTGAATTCATCGTCCCATGGGCCTACAACAAAGGTTTCAAACCCTGCAGGGTAACTCAGTCTGCAACAGTACTGCGTGCTTCATCAAAGAATATCACATTGACAAATTCCTTCGTAAGTAAGGACCGACTTCTGCATAAGTGAGTGTGGCAGATACCTGTGACTGCTACATGAATATTCAAGAAAGACATAAGAGACTCCCTTACAATTTCAGCTGAAATAGTCAAAAGCAGATGAGATCTGTGTTTTGTTTGCCCACTTTACACATGTACTTCTTTAAAATTACAACACAATCTAAGTAGTCATTTGTTAGCGTTAATTCACTGGACAAGATTTCCTAAGATCTGCTGAAATTCTATCGTCCTTCCAGCAAAATGTGGAGAAAGGGAAATTAAGTGAGTCTTTGAGGCACTGGAAAAAGCATGGGTAGGAAACCCGCACAGATGTGAAAGTGCTCAAAGGACTGTTCCTATCTTGCCCCACGGGGATAATCAGAATTACTCTGACTATTTTTTTATCTTCCTTATGTGAAGAAAGTTCAGGAGAAAAGCATGTTAGATGGCTAGGTGTCTCCTCCGATTCTGAGCACTACATGCTGTATTTCTCTGACTGCATGCCTCTGCATGCGAATGCCAGGGGAATTTCTAGCCCCTAATATCAAAAACAAGTCATCATATACTCTGTAAGGGCCGTGTACCACATTATCACTCATATTAGTATACACAGATCTTACAGGGTATCCTGCCTCCCAGTATAGCTAGGAGAAGTTAGCATCTTCTTGTTTGTTCAAAAACTGCATTGCACTGTTGACTGTGATGATATGCAGTCTTTTTTTTCCCCTTAAGACAACTGCAAGAGCTGAAAAATTACTCTGTTTAAACAAACTTCCTGTTCTTTTCTTTCCTAGGGTGAAAAGACTGCTTTTAATCAATGATTGAGGCACTATGGAAGAGAGATGCAGAGTGTGCTCTCAGATAAAATAAAATAAAACCCCCACCTTTGGCTCAGACATATTTCTCAGGACCAGCCAGTCATAAGGGTCTCTTAACACTGCATTTTGTATGATATTTTTTCTTTCATTTAGAAAAAAAATGAATTAGAGGATTTTTTTTTTTTTTTTTTTTTTAGTTACATTTGGCCCAATTAACATGAATCTTTTTTGTCTCCTTCAGCTTTTCTCCAAACAGTAGAGAAATCCAAAGCTTTTCTCTTGGCTCTCTCTCCAGGGATTAATATCTTTAAGTACTTCAAGGCCAGATCCAACTCCCTGACATTTGTCTGCCTTGAACTTGCAAAGCGCTCATAAGTTTGTTAGCCTCCAAAGCGTCAAGAAACTACAATGATCTTTAGACATACTCCATGTGGGAGGTTTTGCAGAAACAGCTTCATACAGCAATAAAACCTACAGCTTGTTCTGGTGAACCTGCGTCAGATGAGGGCAAATAAAATCCTCTGAACTATAGTAGATATCCAGTTGAGCATGTTACACTGAGAAGATTCACAAATAAAGGAGCTCCTCTGTATCCGGCTTCTAATGTTGTCATTTGCCATAGAAGTGTTGGTTGGAGCCCAGATTAAACAAATCTATGTTAGAAACAGAACCAGACTAATTCTAACTTTATCATATAAACTGCAACAGATATTCAAGCAATTATTAAGGCATTGTTTTCTCTTGGAAAACTTGACCCTCATCTGATGTTGCAGGAGGGAGGAGCTGAGTTTGCTGGAGTGCCTTGCCTGGGCCCCGCTTACAGCCTCACCCTCAGAGCATGCAGAAGTAGGTAAGGTACGGAAAAAGTATACGATCACAGTGCTAGGCACTGCGATGGCAGCTAACCTGTTGCAGCTTCTTACCACCAGCCTAGGAAATCAGTCCAGTTATGTGCTGAGTAGTGCCGCAGCAGAGCTCCTCAGATGAGCAGGAGCCAAGAAATGTGCCAAGTTTTCTAAACAGTTGACCCCAGGGACACTGAGGGCAGGACTAGTCAAACAACTTAGTTATTTATCTTGTACTTATCTACTTGGTTTTGGCATTTCTCATCTGCAAGGTTTATGCAACTCTGGCTATTCTGAAATCTCTACTTACCAGCAATCAACTAAATCAATTTCCAGACTGAAGTATCGTTTCCAACAACTATCTATTAAGGTGCTCAATGGAAACAAATATTGTACAGGTAAAGCAATTCTAGTTGAGGTACCATCAGCTTTAGTCTAAACAAAAGAAAGAGGAACTGTGGAATTAGCCTAAAAAAGACTCCCGTGCCTCGACTGACATTTTAATTCATATGGATACAAAGACATCTCCATTTTTAAACCATTTTACAGGAAGTATAGCATTCTTCTTGTATGCTCTTTTGCTTAGTAGAGTCAAAGCTTGACTCACAGAGAGGGTAGTGTTTATTCTAAATGATCAAAGTTAAGGAGCAGTTAATGACTTGAATACCCACAGTTTACGTTAAATTAAGCTGTACAGGGACTCTTTTTGCACCATCATTCTAAACGAGGAAAATCTCTGTGCCCTTCTGATGCCAAATACCTTTTTTTCCTTCACAACAGTTTTTATCACTTTCAATGACACCGTAATGGAATTGAGCAAACAGCAGAATCCATAGAGATGTTTAATTCATTCTGAGATCTCACCACCTCAGAAAAGAGATAAGATTTTACAAATTTATTCCCCTCCTTTATTTCAATTACCATGTTAATGCTTGAGACAATTCCTAACCCAAACTTCTGGCCAAAAGTCTGTTGGCAGGTAAGATAGCAGATCTAAATCAAATCACAAAGATCTTTGCATAGCACAATTTCCCCTCTGTAGTAAAAGCTGCACTTTCCCCTATTTTCCTACTGGAATTCACAATAGGATGGCAAAACTTCATTACATACACATGACAGGATGTTAAGATAGTACGTCTTTTAAGAAGTTCTAACAATATCCAAAGCTAAGTTCAAATCCAAACATTAAAACAACAAAGTGTAGAGGGGGAAAAAAGGAAGATTGCTTACACTAATGAGGTCTTCCCCAGTTAACCCTCTCTGAGTCTTTCAAAAACAGAAACCAAAAGAATGAAAGGGCTCTGCTATAAGCAGTCTGCTACACCAATATGACAAAAACCACCATCAGCCCTCAGTTGTGACCCTTTCATGGTTGTCAAATTAAAACACACAACAACAGTGAGCCCCCCTGCCCATTCTTTTGGGCCACCAGTTCATGCAGATTACAGAAGACCAGTAGTCTTTGCTTAGCAACAAGATTGCATGTTCACTACTGGTCACATTAATGATAAAGTAGTGAATATTAACAAATCTAATGATGAGAAGAGATGCCCTCCTTCACTGACTCATCCATACAATTTAAAATCTCTGAAATAGAAAGAATAATTCACTCATCTAACAGACTCACTAGAAACAGAAAAGAAGCCATCAATAATACTGCTTTCCAGCCCATATCCCTGACACTGAAACCCAGACACACAACAGTAATTTCATGCGAGGAGAAGGATTGCTAAATGTACAAAAATTTATGTATTTCTACTGAGCCATGAAACTTTCACACTTGCTTACGTCTTAGACTCATTCTAATATTTTCTACAGTTATGGTTAGTACACATGAGCTGTCCTGACTGCTGTGGGACACAAAGAGCGCTGGCGAAGTGTGCTGAACTGTCAGCCCCTGAGCGCCTCCACCTCCCAGGGAATCATACAGCTTATTCAGGTAACTGCAGAAAAGGTTATAATTACTTACAGCAGGATGTCCAGCACAGTAGGTGTAGCTAGCATGAGACTGGTAGTGCAAGCTTGCTCTTGGAAAGGTGTATGTATTCCAAGCAGGTTGGCTGCTATTCCACTGGGAGCTAAAGCCAGGGCTCATGGTCACTCTCGATTTACTGTTTTGGTACGTTCTCACTGTGGAGCTGGACTATCAAAAAAGAAAGAAATGCAACGTAAAAATAGCTTTTAGTGTAGAATACAAACAATGCAGCTACATATCATCATTGCGCATATACATACTGCCACACGGTCTGGAACAAACCTGAATGTTTCCTATAAGGAACGGGGAAAAGCAAAAAATTGATTCCTTCAAAGATATCAGTGAAACAGCTGTGTCGCTGTAATGCCCAAAAGAAAGACTGATGACTGTTAGACTTGAGGCTGGGACGTAAATCAAATGGGCAATGGATAACTGATAGAGATAAGGGGATGTTCTGAAAATGTGTAGAGGGTGCAATACTGCAAGATTAATAGTTGAAACGTCCATATTTATTTATTATAATGAACTAAATATTGACATTTATTGAGCTCCTGATCAGCTATGTCCATTTTACAGTAAATGGCAGTTTGGGGCCAATGTTTAGATACATTTCTTGAAGCCTTGAAATCCCATCTAGCAGCTAGGTAAGGCCAAGCCATCACAAAGCTACCCCTACATTTAAATATGTAACCTTCTAAACAGACTATGAAACTTCATGACATTTTTTAATTACTTAAAATGCAGAAGGGAAAAAAAAACTTTATTTTTTTTAAAGTTAATTCAATAACTTCATCTGAAAGTAACCCACACTACAGATGTATAATTCACTTTCATTCTTTCTGACTTTCTCTCATTTTACTTTATTTTAACTGCAGTTTTCTGCTTCTAGTCCTCATTTTACAAAAAATATTCCTAACAACGAATGCTTGCACTGATAGGGGTGGTTTATTAGGGCAGGAAAAAAAAATCAATTTTCAAAAAGAGTAGAAGATGCATTAGAAGTGGATGCATTTTTAGCAGATATTTAGGTTGGTCTTCAAAGACATGCAAATGTACTGTTCTGCATTTGGGTTTTGCTTGCTTTCTTTTTATTGGCAAAGGTGTTCTCAATATCCCATACAAATTTACACTAACTAATTGTAATTACTATAAACCTGAAACTGTTCTTTTTAAAGCATTAAATTCACAGTGACCTTAGTGATACAGTGAAAGCTTGAGAAATATGAACACAAACAATATTTCTTAGAAATGCTTATAAATGTCCCTGTTAGTAAATTGATGCTATCGATTTCAAAAGCTATATTCAAGAATGACGCTTCATTTATTTTTACCCTCCTTTCAAAGACAACTTTTATACATGATATATGTAGCATTAACCAAATATCAATATGGGCCACCATCGAACCAGCTGTTTCACATGGTCCAAGACCATCCTTACCCCAAAGTGCTTACAAGATAAATGAGAAGGTCAGGGAAAGGATGAAAGAGCAGAGTCTGATGCAGAAGCAGAGAAAACAGCTTCGTAAACATGACTTTCGGTTTCATTTCAATGCTGCAGCTGAGTTTCATTGGGAGAGGATTAGTGAAATGGAAGGAAAAGGGGATGGAGAGAAGATGTACAAAAAGGTTTCAAGGACACACTCTAGCTATAAAAATACATACCCTGTATAATCTTTCCAGGTTTTAATACTGTATTTAGATGAGCTAGTTGTAGAAACTACAGGCCACGCTGGCGTTGGCTGAACATGCCCTCTTTATTTCATTTAATTTTCAAAAGTTTAAGTACACAAAGTTTGCCTCGGTTATCAATTGCTGTATAAACTTTAAGTTCAAGAAAAGGCCAAACGACTTCCTGCATGTGTTTATTTCCTGCGCCGCCGATTAGGAAGCCTGAAAAGAGCAGTTTCCGCTCACCAGTTCTCAATATCTCGACAGATTTGCCTCCCGCCCCCACCCCTAAGCGAAGGATTCCTGCGGTGTGATTTCTAAAGATTTAACTTACGACTAGCTGAACACAAAGCGTATGAATGAACACTAAAACCCACACTAAACTCTCATTAGTCACTGTGTGTGACAAGTGGTTACTTTGTTCTTACAAAAGGCTTTAGGGAAAAAAAAAATCTGCCCCTACAGTTAAAGGGGCTTATTTGAAATAAATCTTTTTGTATGAATTTAAATCATGACAAATCAAAGGAAAGAGGCTAGGGCTACAGCTAGGAAAAAACTGAAGGGTTTTAATTTTTTTTTTTCTTTTTTTCTTTTTTTTTTCCTTCCCCTTTTACCCTCTTTCCCCAAGGAGCAGAAACTGCATTTTCTTTCCTTTGACGTATTATCTTTCAGATCGCTCCTCAAAGACAAATCTCTCTTTCTGGGCCCTGGTAGACTTGCTTCTACATGAGAGAGGAAGGCTAGGTTTTGTTTCGGATGGATCAAGTAGGTTTTTAGCCATAATGTACTTCTCCGTGTACATTTCTCCCCTTTATAAACATCAGGTATTCAAGTGTGGCTGCTTATTAACTCCTCTTGAGGAGTGCATCCCCGGCCGAATACTCTGTGAATATTGAGCTGCTGTATCCTAACAATAGCTTCGCTCCTTCCTATTATTTCTGGTGGGTCTGCATTGTATGGACCAGTGGAAAATATCTGTAGCTGATGGGATGTGAAGATGCATTGTCAGCTGTGATAATTGTTAACTGATTATTTTCACTATGGCAGCGACCTCCACTATAGTAAGGAGAGACGTGCTATTAGCACTATGCACACGTGCACAATACCTGTTCCTGTATTGGAGAACAGGAGCAAAAATAAGCCTGTTTTTTAAACAGCCTGCCTTAGATGCTGAACAACCTTCTGCCTGTTGACTGATTTTTGTTTCGCGCTTGTGAGCTACACAGAACGCCTTCCCATATCTGCCACTGCGCTGGAGGCACAGTTCAGCCCCAGCGCTAAATCCAGGCACAGAGACGAGCCCTTCTGCCCCCCTTCTGCTCCTCCACCCAGCTCCCACCTCACGGGGATGCATTAGAAACGGTGAGCCATTCAGACCTTCAAGGATGCGCCGGGTGTCCCACCCGTGCAGGTCACTCGGAACGCAGAGGCGGGAAGCAAGACCCCGCTCCTCCTCGGGGCAGCTGGGCAGCTGTGGGAGGGAGGTCCCTGCGAGGAGAGCCCGCTGCTCTGAACGGCTTTGTAGGGGGGCTACTATTTCTGACCCGATAAAAGCTTCTCTCTTTCTGCTGGCTTACCTCCAGAAAAAAACAAAACAAAACAAAACAGAAGTCAATACATGAGGACACTCCCAGAATAATTGGCTTTGAAATCTTCACGCTATCCAGGTTGTCAGCCAGAGAAGAGAAACATCTGCACCGCAAGCCACCAAGTCCTGGGACAGCCTGGTCGCCTCGCAGCTCTAACCTAGGGTGGTTGGAGAGCTAAGACATGAGATCAGGGACCCCAAAAGTCGATGTGCTGAATTCAAGGTGTCCTCTGAATAACAAAATGCTGCACGCCTCTGCAGCCTTCCCAACTCAGCGCAGAGGCGCCTGTGGGAAAGACGCTGGGCCAACTGGTGGAGCTGGGAGGGAAAAATGGTGCACTGGGAGCAGCGTGGGGTGCAGGGCAGCCTCTGTGAGGAGAGGCCAGGGCTGCCCCATGCCAGACACAGGCAGTTCCAGCCGGCTCCAACCAACCCATCACAGGGCACGGCTGAGCCCCTCAGCCAAGGTGGTGGTGCCTCTGGGAAAACGTATTTAAGAAAGGGCAAAACACTGCCTGGGAGTGAGGAAAATGTGAGAAACATCACTGTGAGCACCCAAGGGAGAGCAGGAGGAGGGTGAGGAGGCTCCCCTGCGCCCCTGGAGACCCTGCCTGGAGCAGGTACGCCAGGACAGGATCTGTGGAGCATCCCATGCTGGAGGACGTGGATATGTCCTGAAGGAACTGTGGCCCACGCTGGAGCAGGGGAAAAGCGTGAGGAGCAGGAAAGACGAGCTGTTATTCCCCATCCCCCTGTGCCAGTAGGACTCCTGGGATAACCTGATAAGCTTTTCTCAGAAAACTTCTGCAGAAAATTATCAGATTACAGCAAAAAAACCCTGTTGCCCTCCTTGCTATGTTTTGCCAGAAACAACAAATGTTACAAAGCTAGGGGAGAATTTTCTTTTCCTTGAATAAGTCACTCCAGTACCTTTATACCCTAACAGTCCGATGCAATCTAAAATTGAGATCAGTAAAATTTAAATGTCTAAGCATATTTTAAAATATGACCCTTTTTTTTCTGTGCCTTAATTTCTCTGGCTTATAAGTATGGACAGTCTTATTTTAAAACTTCTAGGCTCACCTTTTCCTCATGTTTGTAAAAGTTTTGAACATTTTTGGACATAAGCATGAGTGAAGTGCAAAGTACTAGTAGTATTATTACTATTTCTTGAGCTTAACTGCTTTCAGTTCTTAGTTCTTTTAATAGCTGATGTGTGAAGTCTAACAGTGGAAAAAATAGAACATAATATTTATGGAGCACTTTTTGTCTTCAAAGCACCGCGCAAATGTTAAATGGTGGCAAAATTTTTGACTGGTGCAACACTTCCAACTTTTAAAGCAGTTTACAGTAGATGTAAGAACTAGCAGCCACTCCTTCCTATTTGTATGTGAATAAAGCACACCATTTCACTAGGACATTAAGCAGCATAAATAGTTCTGACGTAGACTGAGTCTTCATGTAATCACACCCGTGCTCTCCACTCTTTTGCAATACAGTGTCTTGTATGCAGTACATGCATGCAGTAAACTAACAGGAAAAATATGTGCTAATTCTGAAATTCTACATCACATCAAATGCAAGACTGACTACACCTATCAGACACCCTTCTGCCAACTGTTCCAAAATGCTGTGATTATTACTGGCTTTGGCACTCCAAAAGAAGAGAGAGGCTCAAATATTCTGCTCTGTTACCTCTCTACTTGCATTGACTTTAAACAAACAAACAAACAAACAGAGAGACAAGTGGGATTAAAGAGGTGTAAGTAACATCTGAATTCAGCCTCCCACTACCTCATCTTTTAAAAGCAACTTCACAGAGCTATGATGTCATTTTCTTAGCCCACACAATTTGAGCTGTCTCCAGTCCCTTGGATTTTGATCACAGAATGGTTCTGTCTTCAGCTGCATCTTCTGTTTTTTTTTTGTGAAAGGAATTGTATTTGAAGGGTGTCCACCCTCTTCCCCCTATCCCTTCAAGCGATGTGACATCCCTTATTTTGGATGTCAAAATGATTACAGGAGTTGGAAAAGGCCAAGTAGAGAAACTGCCATTCTGGAGATAACTGCTTGCAGGAACTCTATATGCCTGTATTTGGATCAGACCATGATGCAAAGCGTAGTCCTATGCTCTTAAAAATTTGGATGCTTTACAAAATACTACCGTTCCCATAGAAATCAAAGTTTTCCTATAACCTGGAAAAGTCAGAAATGAAAATAGCTGCCCTGGAACATTATTGCATGAGCTAAAATGATGCATTTGTTTTCTTGCTCAGAGAAAATATGAAACTGGCAAACCAAATCTGAAATAAGTTCATCACAAAATCCACCTGAGAGACCTTAAAGATTGTGGTAATTGTGAAATTGAAGAGTGAGGGTGTTTTTTTCTTTTGGGGTTGTTATGAAAACTAAACATGGAAGATATTGCAGATTTTTTTTTTTTTAATAGCAGGAAAGAAGAATTTTGTGCTGCTACTTTTCCCAACATAATCTTTCACTATATCTCGCAAATCTTTTACAGTCTAGAACCAGATTCCATCTGTTCCAGTAAGAACTGAGCTCAATATTTGGCTGCTGCAGATTTTGAGTTTATCAAGTTTGCCTCATAACCTTTATGAAAAAACTTCAGACACATGACCAAATTTAAGAGAAACATTGTTTTTCCAGACATGGGATTGAAACTCAATATGCTGTACCTGGAAAAACAGGATAAACTAAGAGAAATGGCATTCCACTGAAACCGCAGAGAAATGATGAGACTATATTTCATATCTCGGCACACGTGTAAGGCTATAGCTCATCCAGTGGATCCAAGAGCACCGAGCGCTAGCCCACACCATGCCAAAAGCCAGGGTGTGCAGCCCATCTGCCCCCTCCCAGTAGGTGGGAGAGGAATGCTCTCCTTGGGCTACCTGTGCTCAGCAGGCTCCCCGCAAACAGAACGAAGGACACAACCAGCACAGCTGAATGACTTTGAGCTGGGGCCCCATAGGAATGCAAAGTTGAGAGACTTTTTAGGATAGGTCCCAAATTATCTAAATGACTCTTGAGGAGCGTATTCTAGAAAAAAAGTCTGCCACTCATTATTATTTTTCCCCAGAATTATGCCTTGAAAACAAAGTATATATGGTTTTCACACTTTTCTGGTTAGAATTGCTGTCATTTCCAGTGAGTCAACACTGTAATTCATGTTGTACTTTTAACTGTTACTTGAATCCTAAGAGCATTTTTTTTCCTAGGCAAAGTAGGAAACATTGCTCTTGTATAGTTACAGAGAGTGAGCAGGGGAGCTGAAAAATTAAGGCCTTCACGGTTTGAGGAAGAGGCCATGAAGAGCCTGGTTTTCTGCCATCTTATCATCCACATCAGTGCCAAGGGGCAAAGAATTAGTAACAAGAGACAGGCCAGTGGCAATTCAGATTAAAGCCTTAAAATATCTTGGCAACCTGTGTGGAAGACCTGGGTGTAATCAAAAGTTGCTGTTACCTGATGATTCTCTAGGCAAGAGACTGCTGGGTTTCAGTCAGTTTCTGCACGCATGCACCTCCCGAAAAGCATTACCACCACCAGTATCTCAGCAGGCAAGCTCAGTGCAAAGACCAAGTAAAAGTCACCAGACATGCTCCTGTGCTTCAAACTGGTTCCTCCAGAATAAGAAAAGGAATTTTGCATGCATAAGAGAAACTTGCATTGGTTTTGTTACCTATGTTGTACCCAGCCATAGGGAATGGGGATACTTGTGCTCCTGGATTGCTCATTTGTATGTCTTCCTTCCACAGAAGGGAAAGTGAAGGGAGACTTTCCAAAGGATATTTTTTTGTTTCTTTATCTTTGTTAGGTTATTTGTAAAAAGTAAACTGGGATTAAAAGGTATGTTGTTAGATGGGATTCTTATTGGTCTAGTTTAAACCTTTAATTTAGTTTTTACCTCAGTGAATATCTTGACTCCAAGTCCCTTCCTCCTCCCTCCTCCTTCACTTTGAAAGGAGTAAGGGCATGGAAAATGTCAAAGTCTCCTCTGTTCAGAATATTATTTAGTCAATCTATTGTGAGAAATTTAAGTCATAACAACCTCAGAAGGACATTGAATATGACCCTGTAATGGTAGGTCATTAAGTAATTATTTTCTGAAAATAAAACACACTGGCATCTGTTAAATTTACTCCAGCCTTTTTTACACCACCAAGGTTACAATTTAAAGTAGTGAAGCATTAGGTTAACCCAAGATGAACATGATCTGAGTGTTTCCAGTAAATTCTGGCAAGATAGCACTGGTTAAGACCCTGCCACAGATGACCTGCATATGCTGCATAGTTCTGATTTCTAAAGAAGTCACCCATATGAAATAACCACTCAGTCCAATACTCCTATGAATGCACATACAGCTCATCTGTACAGAGTGACTGGAGAAAAGGATGTTCTTCCACCGGGAGCTGGAGAGCACGCAAGTCACAGCGGCAAGGAACTTAAAGCGGGGGATTTGTGCCAGATAAGAAAGTCTAATGGTGAACACTAATCTTAAGGAAAGTTGTTGATTACAAACAAAACGTATCATAGCAAGTCTCTGATCTTGGCAGATCTCTGGAGTAGTATTTTTACAAGGTCTAAGAATTCCTCTCTCATGTATGACAGTTGGCACTCTTGAAGTCTTTTCTGCAAACTACACGGCAGTACTTGGGACTTGCAGCATTCCCTTGGTAAAATACAGGACACAAAGGGATGCTGCAAAAATTGAAAAAAAATTTAACATGTTAAAATGCATGCATGGCATGCACTTGATAAGTGCATTTCCTAGGATCACATTCCCAGGTATAGAGGGCTCTTGTACTAGTTTGGCTGTAAGTCAACAAACCACTTTTACCTACATCTTATTTTTTTTATGTGGACCTATGTACCGCTGACTGAAACACAAGGTCAGGAGCTTTACTGATTAATGACTGATTTTAGCATTTACCTGTCTGCTACATTTGAACTTTTTACAGACAGCTAACATCTTTTGTGAAACTCATTATTTTTTGATAGTTCGGGGAGAAAAATAATTATTTCATTAACACTTGAATTCCTTCCCCTTTTACAGTACCCAAAGGTACGTTTCACTACGTTCTGCAGTATCTTAATGCTTTTTCTGATGTATCTGTTTACTACATGTATATTGAATTACTCCCTGAACAATAAATCAACCACTGTCTTGGATACAAAATGATTTTCCTCACACTAGATCTGCAATGTACAATTTTTTTTAGACAATCCCAAGAGTAACAGCTGGCTGACAATTTAAGCAAGTCTGCAACATTAGCCAGTGAGTGCAATCCAGACTCACGTACCAGGGAAGAGAGATGCCTGTGAACAACCAAAAAATGTCTGTGGCACAACATCACTTCTACGATTCTACCAAATGAGAAGAAGTCAGATTTCTTTCCTCAGCTGCAGTCAGCAAAGCGCTGATTCCAGCATCACATGCATATTACAAGTCTTCGCATCCACAAAATGCTTACTTTACCAAATGCAATGCGGTTATGAAATGAATTTGGCCACTGGGAAGAACTCTATAAATCCTGCATAGCTACCCAATGTACTACTCCACAGCTAACTCCTGTGGATGGACCTGCATGCTTTTGTAAACCTCACTGTGGGATTAGGACATTTATCAAAGCTATGATTTCTTTCCTGCAATGTTATATCTATTGTATACCAGGAGTTCTGCAGGTGCATGATTTATCCATCCTGTCATTAGCTACAATACCCTGCAAACAGTTTTTATTTTGTGCTGGAGAAACAAATACTCCTCCCATAAATTGTTTTACTGCTGATTGGGGAACAGGCTCCTGCTCCCTTGACAATAAAACACCTTGCTTTCTCTGACCACGGAGTTACAATTTCCAGCACAACAATCTGAAGCTCAACACCATTTCTTATGGAATTAAGTAATATAGGGAAAATTATAGCTTACTTTTTTTCAATATCACACCTGAACTCTCATTATCTGTTAAGCGCCAACATGTCTGATCACTTGAGGGACATTACAGACAACACAGCCCCTAAAGATCCAACTGAGGGAACACAGGAGGAGGAAGCAAATGTCAAATAAATCAAACGGACAAAATTCTCTTTTAAAATGAAAACAAAAACTCAAGATGAATTGTGTTACTGGGATCAGGATTCACCAAAGGTTTCAGTTTGGCTTCAAATGTTCAATGAACATTTTAAAAAGCAAGGAAGCAAACTGGATATCCAGGAAATCCAGAAATGAAAAGCGATTTCTTACTCAGTGAAATCATACTGAGACAGGCCTTTCACTCAAATTAAATATTCATAGAACCACATATATTGTATATGACACATTTGAATGTGAAAAGGCTAATATCCTCTGGCTTTTCCAGTACTCAACTAATCCATTAGAAATGTAATAGTTAGCCTAACCATTCTGTGACTTTAGTAGGAGGTATGAAAAATAAAAGAGAAAGCAGAATGAACTACAAAGAGAAGAAGAAAATAAGAAGTAAGACGTATCCAAGACCAGCTCGCAGGGTACTCAAAATCAATTTCAACTGCCCCAGATATCTATTGAGTATCAAATACAGAACAGGGGAACATGCACACAGGGCTACAGAGTTGCCTAGAAAAGCTGCTTTTTCTTCCCTTAAGCTTTGGGCACTCATGCTCCTGGAGAAGAGAGAGAGAGATCATTAATTTATTGAAAGGGATGAGCAAATTATGACTGGGAAGTTGACTATAAGCTATTTGAATTCAGTGTAGCAAAGACTGGTTTTCCAGGATACATCAATACAAGCTTACAGATTTCCTTAAAAAATAAGTAAATCTCAATGAAAAATGACATTAAAATTCCCAATACAAAAGACAACAGAAATACCTAAGAGCTCTTGTGTTAAGGCACAAGAGCTTATGGGATTTTGCTTTGGTTTTGTTTTATTCCTCTGGGGAAAAAAAAAAAGCAATGAAAGGCTGTTAAAATCCAAGTAATTCTGCAGATTATTGACAACCCTTAGTCTAAACCAGTGGGAAGGAGACATGGGCATCAACAAACAAAAATACTACTAAGTCAATGAAAAACTTAGTGAATATCTTAAATGAAGGAATAAAGCAGCATGAGGTAACACATGCTGAAGGTTTGACCATGCAAAGCTTCTCTGGCCTTGGTCAACACAGCATTTAAAATAATGGGACTACTCTTGACCTTAAAGTAAACCGTGAGTATAAGCAAACAGATCCCTGACAAAGCTTTGTAGAAACTACTCCTTAAGTTAAACACGGTTCTCTCCTGCATATTTGTCTACTGCACATAAAGCACTATCATGTGGCCAGATCGTAAAAGAAAACTTCCCTCTAGATAATGTCAATCAAATGTTTCTAAATATATAAACCCACTTTTACTTTCAAGTATCAATGTGAATGTAAATAGGCCACCTTCCCCTCATAGTACCTTTCCTTCAAAATATAAACCACTCCTTTTATTCTAATCAGCTAACGATCAAGAGTTTTATGGGCTGACTTGCATTTTGGCCATGCCACGTGTGTTTCAGATTGGCATTTTATACTCTATGAATTGGTAAATAAACCAAAATAACAACAACAACAACAGAACTCCAATAACTTACATTTTAGTAAGGTTACTGCAGTAAGGAAAACTCACACAGGTCTGAAAATAGCTTCAGCTTTCATGAAATTACACTGCTGAGAAAAAATAACCCCAACACATTACACATTGAGGGGCTCAAAGTGGAAAGGAGAGATCTTCTGAATCCTGTTGGAGGGTGCTCAAATAAGAGAAGTCATCGAACCTCGAGAGAGGAAATCCAGCTGAGGCTCCTCAGAGCCTGGCATGTGGGGCTGCACTTCTTCACTTAGGAAATACTGACAGCTAGGGGAATAACTCAGTGCAGCTCAGCCTAAGGGATTTTTCTGTCCCAGTGCCCAATGGTATGAAGAAGACTCAGATCCTTCCTATTGAACTTCAGCATCATAAACTTGACAGGCAAAAGGAAGGGAAAAAATGAAGGAAAGCTCTGCTTTTGTGTTTCTCCCTGCTGTAACCAGAGTCCCCTTTCCTATCCCCAAATGTTTGTTAAAATGTTAAAATCTAGATTTTAAAATGTAAGTACATCAGTCATGTCCAGGCTGCAAGAACCCGATGAGAGATGAGGAACAGAGACTGAGGACAAGAGAGAAGATGACCAGAAACCACAGCAGGAGGCCCCGAGGATAAAGAGATGCTATCTGTGTTTTCTGTTTTGTGTTTTTGAGCCTACTTCTCAAAAGACTAGACATGGAATGAATGCAGATGGAGATTTCTATCACGTTGTTCCCAGTCGGCTTAAAACTCCCGCTTCTCGAGTCAAATCCTTTCTAGAGTTGATGACTGCATTTCCAAAGCCTGAGGATGGACAGAATTCCTTACCGCTCTATAAGGACACTGGTCTAAAAATGCTAGAGGATTAACAGCAAATTAAACTAATACGGTTACCATAGAAATTCATTTAAAAGGTATATTTTGAATTTCGTATTTCTATGTCAGTAGATAGTCTCTGCAGCTCTGTGCTTAGAATATACATTTCAGGAAAATTTGCCATATAGCATATTCAGTCATACATTGTATTTCCTGACACGTGTGGGTGTCATAACCTTACAGCAGAAACAGGAAAAAACAGTAATATTAACAAGATTTGTACAGAAGCTGACAACATTAGTTACCCTATTATGTACCAAAACAGTTTGGAATGACTGGTGGGAATATCTTTGAAGATTGCTAAATGATATTTTTAGAGATACATTATTTGTTCAGTTTGAAATATATTTTAAAAACTCCAATCACCTATACGTAGCTTCATTATTATTTAAGTGCAACTTTTAGTATCTAGTGAACTGTTATGTAGATACTAAGACAGAAAATTAATGGGTATAGATGTAAAAGAAAAGAATCTCGCCTACTACACTTGGAAAAAAAGGACCGTCTTTCACCTAAAGAGGAAAGCTATGATTTGGAAGATCAAAAATCGCCATTAGCTCTGAATCAGGCTTCTTATGTGACTCAAACTTACCGCAACTCTTTCCTGGTCTCTATAACAGAGATTTTACTGCTTCCTCTTTTGCACCCTTTGGGAGATGGTATGTTGTCTTTTGTCCATTCATATAGAACAGCAATGTTCCCAAATCACCAAATCAATCACCAATCACCTAATCACCAAATCAATTTTTAGTCAATTTTCAGTTGTATGATGAGTATGAAAGCTACCATAATTGGGAATAAACACAACAAAAGATACAGAGAGGCTTCCAGTAATTCACATACATATATGTAAGCATAATTAAGTGAAACAAAGAAGAACACAGGCAGAATACAGAGGATATTTCCAATGACATCTATTGGCAGAGTAATTTTTTAAAGAAGCTAATAGCAGAACCATGATTTAGGTGGATTTAAGAAAGCTAAAGCACATACAAAAGCAAAGATGGGGGAAAGTAGATCTGAGGAGCTGAATCATAATAACAGAGCTTTGCTCCATCTCATTTATCTATGTATATTTACATTTATACATCTATGTATATATTACATGGGCGGAGATGATGTGAAGCTATTCTTTAATTCACAGAGATTAAAAACAGACCTTGTTACAACTTTTTGAATATTCTTTTTATATTTAATATTTCAAAAGAAATATCTAGAAACATTTATTTCAGAGGAAAAGGTAATTTTTTTTTTTTTAACTGACTGCTGCTAAGATTTTATGTAACATGGTGTCCTGGTTTCACCTGCGATAGTTATTTTTCTTCCAAGTAGCTGGCACAGTGCTGTGTTTTGGATTTAGGATGAGAACAATGTTGATAACACATCGATGTTTTAGTTGTTGCTAAGCAGTGCTTACACTAGTCAAGGACTTTTCAGCTTCCCATGCTCTACCGACTGAGAAGGCTGGAGGTGCACAAGGAGCCAGGAGGGGGCACAGCCAGGACAGCTGACCCAAACTGGCCAAAGGGACATTCCATACCATGTGACGTCATGCTCAGCACATAAACTGGGGAAAGCTGGCCGGGGGGGCCGCTGCTCGGGGACTGGCTGGGCAGCAGTCGGTGGGTGGTGAGCAATTGCATCGTGCATCACTTGCTTTCTTTTGTTATTATTATTGATATTATTACTGCTATTTTATTTTATTTCAATTATTAATCCGTTCTTATCTCAACCCACAAGTTTTCTCACTTACTTTTCCAATTCTCTCCACTATCCCACCAGCGGGGGAGAGTGAGCGAGCGGCTGTGTGGTGCTCAGTTGCTGGATGAGGTTAAACCATGACACATGGATGAAGAAAGGCACAGGAAAAAAGATGATGTTCTACAGCTTAAATGTGGAAGAAAAAATTTATCTCGTATTCTAAAAACTAAATATATTTATGCCCCTAACTCCTCTAATTTTAGAAATATCTGTTGTAGACTGTCATTATACCCAAATTGTTTGCAGATGCTGCTGCACAATGGAATAGTCAGAGATAAACTGTTGAAATATTTGATGGCATTGTCAACCTGTTAACAAAATAAAAATTATTAAATGGACACTGAATAGATGCTAGTAACACCAAGATCCGAGGTTACCAATTGTTTTTACAGCTCTGTCTTTTATTTTGGCCATGATACAGAAAAATGCGTGTTTCCTAAGTAGACTTTCCTAATGAGAATTGTTAACTTGGATAGATAGATCAAATTGATAGAACATGCATAGATTTTTTTTGCCATTGCCTAAAATTCTGATTTGAGTCAGAAACATTTTAATTCACAACAAACTCTCTAGAGAAATTATTAGTTAATGCAAAACAATTTAATTAGTTCATGCAAAACTATTTTTATTTTAAAAACTTATTTTTAAGAAGCAGAACATTTTACTTCAAAAAAGAAATATTTTATTGTATCCTCAAATTTAAGAAAAAATACACAGCAATATAGTTGCTACAAATACAGTAGAATTCAGTTATGGTAAGACAAATTTTAAGTAATCATTTGATTTCATGGATCACATCTAGTTGATCAAAGGATGGCAAACTTGTTAGATGAAGCAGCAGATGATACACTGTTTATTTGTTTCTTTAACATCAGAATCGTACAGTTTGACAAGATTCTGCTAACTGTTCATCTGCAAAAATTTGATAACTATAGGAAATGCCATTCAAGTGCTGGATGTCAATTTTGTTCTAGATGCTAAGGTCCCAGTGCATCAAGATCCTTATGCATATGCATAGCTGTAAGCACAGGAGGAAGTCTACTGAAGACCAGAGGATTCGTTATAGTACTAGAATCATAGACAGATTTTCATTTGAAAGGCTTAAATATGTAATGGAACTGATCCTGCACTGAAGACAAAAATTTTATTTCTTTACAAGAACAAAAAGATGGAGACTTAGATAGGAAAGGGGGGATTTTGTTGTTTGTTTTAAAAGGATATAAATCTTCATGATGCAGGCTATCAAAGAAGGCTAGGAAGATTAATACTCTCTGGGCAGCATATTCCACTCTTATTATCTACAGGATATCTTGCACCTTGTTCTGAAGCATTTAGCAATGGCTCATGGAACAAGAGATGTTTAATGGTCTGATAGGGCCTTGCTGCATCGATCGCTGTGATACAGCAATCAAAACCAGAGGGTGCGTATAGCCCTATTTGATCTTTACAAGAGAATTCCACTATGCTAATCTCTAAAACGTATCGTCAGATTATTCATTTCTCTCCCTTGTGTATTTCCTTGCTTAAAAATCAATCAATCAATCAATACAGCCATTATGCAAAATTTCCGAACTTAAGGGAAGTCAATAATGTTTGTAAGTGCTTGGCAGAACACCGCCTCTGTGCGTATCGGGGTTGCAAATTGTGAGGAGCCCTATTGACCTTTTTCTTTTAATAAACTCATTTTTGGAAAAAACACACACATTCATTATGTCTCCTACTTCCTGGAGGAAATATTGGTGCAGCTGAGTCTAGAGACAGAAGACTCAAGAACAGGAACAAACAATTGACGTATATCACTGTCTTGCTTTTTCCTTCAATACTCTTCTATGTAAGCATTCTTCTTACTTCCACTTACTTTCTATTAGGGCTAAATTGTTCAAAAGATGTCATCCACTGTACCTTTAAAAAAGTCTGCATTTTTGCATGAAAAAGGATGATGGAACAGAAAAGAAATGGCTGTGTAATTTGTACTTGA
Source organism: Aptenodytes patagonicus (assembly GCF_965638725.1). NCBI lineage: Eukaryota > Metazoa > Chordata > Aves > Sphenisciformes > Spheniscidae > Aptenodytes > Aptenodytes patagonicus. Next base: position 127,023,624 of record NC_134950.1, read on the forward strand.
ACACTTACATTTGCCTTCAAAAATTCAAGAATTTGCAGACAAAGTAGGTGTAAGTAGGCAACCTGCATCTAGATTTGAAATTATGACCAGCTTCAGGCTATTCCTTAAAATCTTCGGTATCTATTTCAGCGTATCCATGTCTCTTCCGTTCCACTCTTCACTTATTTGCACACACTTCTTGTGAAACTTTTTTCACTTCTCTTTATTTAGATATTGTTACAGTTTAAAGTTAGGTCAATATATGAAGAATCCCCACCTGAAAATTTGTACCCTTATAATTTGACTCTCAGGAAACAAACAACAGTTTAAATTGCAAGAATAAATGGGTAATAAAAGAGTTTGAGGTTTATAATGGCCAACAAAGCTTCAGTACCCAAATGCCTGACAGGAAGGAATCTACTTTTATTAATTGCCTCCAATAAGGAGCACAGACATCTCCACTGATTTTAACAGCTAATATAAACTTTTCTTTTTTTTTCTTTTTTTTTTCCTTTTTTTTTTCCCCCTCTTCAGGGTTGACTGAGTTATGCACAGATAGTTATCCATAAATTTATAATATTCTTGAGAAGAGAGATTGTAGACTTTTTTTTTTTTTTACTACTAAAACTTGAATGCATAGGTTGCAGAGTAGTTTCCCTAAGGTTCACTTTGCATCATCATCATCATCATCATCATCATTATTATAAAAAGAAAGCAAAACAGTCACAAGATTGTCCCGATTGGAAGGATGGGGGAAGTTAACTGGGGAACAAGACTTCATGCTAAAGTCCCAAACTGAGCAGCAGCACTGTGAAAAGAGTTTCAAAGAGAAAGACATCTGCAAGGCACCGTTGCATGGTTCATTGTCACTACAAAACCCAGACGTGCTGCTACTTACTCTCAAACATATTCTTGTAAGCACGTTCTATTAGCATCTTATGAGTTTAGTATTTCCTTAAAAAAAGACCTCTTACTGCAATTTGGCAAATAGAAACACCCGGGGTAGCCCTCCTTCTACTTTTAATAACTGACAGCTTTCCCGATGAATGCACAATCTAGGGTTTTCCTTCTTCCCAGTCCAATTTAAAGTCTACAAAGAGCAACATGTGTTTGTCACCATTTTTTCAAGTATCAGTGAAGAAAGAGGTGATAATCTGGAAAAATCCACAGATGACTAAACCTGAGTGAAATTTTGAAAATGACAGAAAAACAGCTGGGAACACTTCCACAGGGACTTTGTTATGCAAAGATTATGAAGAGAGAAACACTATTCTTGCTTAATGATATCTACAAATAACATTAAGCAATACTGAGAGCTATACAATCATGGGACACTCCACCTAACATTAACTATTCAATAGATAAAGACCACTATAGGCCACTGTGAAAACCAGTAGGTTTCTTCTATTGAATGTTCCCTAAAGGTCATAAAATGGCCAAGTCACTCTGGGTGTGTTATCAACAATACACAAGTTTCTTCCTTTTAATGTTACCTCAAACTAGGGAGAAACAGGAGGAGCGAACTAGAAGATCTACTTTTTTACTTTTTCTTCTGAGGGGGTGCTATGAAGTATCAGTCGGATGCCAGCAGATGCGAAATCAATTCTTTTTGCCTCTTGTATCTGAGAGAGAAGGTTGTAGCTGGAGAACACAGTTCAGTTGCTAAATTAATATTCATGCTGTAGTTCCACATTTCTCCCCCAGAATGCAAAAGGTCAGATCATGTGGAGACAGATCTGGGGGGGGAGCCAACCACTGAAAGGAGAGCTAGGAGAGCTATAGCCATGTTGTGTAGTACGGAGAGTGGAAAGATCACACAATGAAGCACTTTGACTTCTTTCCAGGTATACCCTGTGAAATGAATTTCAAAATAAAGTTTTAAATTACAGACGGCTTTTCCAAGCCTTTGCTGGCATGAGCAGTACTGCGGAAAAGCTGTGACACCAGCAATTAGGGATAGCACAGTCTGAGATATTAAGGGAAACTTGTTGAGCAGAACTTAAAATATCTAAATATTTCTCCTAAATATTCGCCAAAAGAAGAAATAGAAATTGCTTTGGCTCTGCTTGCCTTTAAGTCTGCACCTTCTGGATTTTTGGGGAAAATATTCACAGACATTAGTTCAGAACTTCTATAAACATAATACTAATTCATGTCTAAAAGTATCAGGAACAGGGAGGCTAAAGATAGAATTCTTTTAAAATATAGCATGTGGTGTGCCAGCAACACAGTCCTACGAATTTTATGTTTGTCCTATCTGTCCAAGCAAAACACACTGTGAGCATCTAACCAAAGCTCCTTGAATCCCTCGCTTAATGTTTGCAAGGAATGCAGATGAAGAAGTATTTGCTGAAAGAATTAAGTTGATGAAAAGAAAGCATACACATTTAATGAGTGACAAATAAGGCAAAGTACTTCAGTCCTGTCTTAAATGGATACCCTTAAATACCCTTATCCAATATTAGTACTAACCATTCATGGAAAAAAATCCAAATGAATAATTAACATTTTAAAACGTCATGTAATGTCTGCGCAAATGCTAGCAGCACCATCAGAAGTGACCACTGCAATGAGAAGTGTAATATAATTTTTCCAGAAAACCTTGAAAACTGTTAAAGAAAAGATGTATTGAATAAATGAGTTCCTGGTACTTAGTGGAAAATTATGTTTGTCCTAAATACGTATCATTCACCAGCTAATGAGCCTGTTTTAAAGTAGGGCAGAAACAGTTCTACAGTCTCCAACACTGGACTCCAGTGACAAAAATTATTTGGTACCCTTTAACTCCCAAAAGAAGACGCAGAAGGTATTAAATGTAAATGCAAACAAATGGCCTGGCTCCTGCTTCCATGGGGTGAATGAAAAATTGCTATTGGCACAGTTTCAGAATGATTTATTTTAAAAAATATCATTCTAATGTACAGTACCCCTCTAATGGCTCCACCAAGCTGCTTGTCACTGTCCCCACCTCCTTAGTCAGGTCTTCTAGGATAAAGAAGTGGAAGAAAAGATGTCCAAGCCATGCTCTGGCTAACATGAGGTTAAATTCACATAGTTCCTGTTTGCTGCAGGAACTACTTCAGCTCTTAGTAAATCTCACAGCACACAGACTTTGCCTTTTACTTCTCCTGCTGGGTCTAGCTAAGGACTGAGCCCCTTAGCTGAATTTTGAGTATCCTTAAAGTTTGTGGATCACAAATTGTAACAGATGTCCCTGCTGTGCAGGGAGGTTTGCTTAAAGGTCCATCTGCCTGCAGACTGAAATCTGGGATTCCTTGTTCACATCCTGCAAAACCAGATCTTTCAGACCAGTCACCGTAAAAATGCGGGGATTTTTCTGAGGGGTAAGGAAGATCAATATGTTGCATACGTTCCTCCATATAAAAAGAGAAGTAGCTGAGACTGTCTCAAGGTTTGGCAGGACACAATCTTACTCGTGTTAACATTGCTTCCACAGAATCGGTTGCCTGATGCAGGAAGGAAATGCATATATGCACCTATGGCTTTCTTCTTTAAACCCCACATATCAGACTTCAGTGCTCTCCACTTCTGGGGGTGTGGGGAGGGAAGGAGTCACCTCTGCACAGCTAGATGGGGTACATGGACCAGGCGGTGGAACACAGGGTCCAGACTATGGTCATTTAGATGAGAAAGGCACAGAGACTAGAGCACTGGTATATTTAGCAAAATGATTTAGATACGTTTCCAAAATCAGAGCAATAAGAAGACAGGACGATGAAATGACAGATGAAATCAGAATGGAAGAGAAGTGAGAGACTATGAAGGAATGAAAATCAGGAGATGGGAAGAGAAAATAACAGAAAGGGGACAAGTGAAAAAAGAAGGAAAAAGTATTTACTATGCAATTAGATTTCATGCGGGGAAGCACTCAATTCCTTCCTCTGTACAGCTTACAATACCACTTTTCAGAAGAAATTCTCCACACTCCCCTTGGCATACGAAGGGGGAGGGAAGAGGGAGGGCGGGTGGGGGAAGGGCTTCTTCATCCCCATCAGGCTCCACTGCTCTTTTCCTGGTTCTTCCATTAGATCACTACATTTTGGGTTTCGGATGAGAAACTTGCAGGAGTGAATGGGATACTTGTACTTGAGCAGAGCCAACCTCAGCCCTAGAGGCTTTCTTTGTAGGCACTCATGATACCCTTGGGAGAAGAGGCTCCAGTTTCCTTCCTTGGCTTCCTCAGCTCACCGTCAGCCCAGCAGCTCTGTGTTTCTTTACAGAAGTAGCACCTCACTGTCACTACATTCTCCAATCATCACCAGCTTCCAGTGGGCCAACTTCCCTCCTGCTCATCCTCTAATAGCACGAGGGTATCTCCTCCTCAAAGTTTTAGTTATCCTATTTGCAGTTCATCTCCTTGGTGGCCAGCAGGCAGGCCCACAAGCTTGAGAAGGGACTGTACAGACAGCCAAGAAATTTTTCTAGTTTTCTAAACAGTCTCAAGTGTTGTCTACGCTTAGGTCAGACCTTCCTAAAAAAGTCCTTATTGCCCTTCCTTTGACTTCTCTACCAAATCATGCATAACCTCTGCTTTGTAGCCAGCTTCCTTCCTCCTGGATCAGGTCCTGCATATGCAATCATGTCCAACACAAGCATACCTCTCTGTTTCTCTCCCCGTCCAAGCTGAGGAATGACATACCTCTAGATATGAAGCTGTGAATGATACAGCAATTTCATAAAATTAACCAGAATTCACAGCTTATGACAATGTCCCCTTACTTGAAACTGGCTGCAAGTGTCCTTGTGTCTTCAATGCTTTACTAGTTTAGAATGGTGCATTTTACCTCCGCTTAACAGCCAAAGGAAGTCAAAGAGTGTATCTTCCAGCTATTTCAGAAAACATTCAGCAACAGGAAATATATTTTTTCAGACACTTATGGTAAATGTTTGCCATTGTTTTATAGTCTGGCATCCTGTTCACCAGTTTAGAGGTAATCTATTAGAAAACTTGGAAAACAATCAGTATTAAACACCTGGAAAGCTGGGTAATGCTATTCATCAGCAGAGGATTCTTTTTCAGATACATTTATATCTTGAAACCTAAGATTGAATTTTTTTTATATTTAAATCTTTGTAAAGGCAGAAAGTACTGGTCATAATAACCACAATGTGGCCACAGCTAGTATTCTCCTGTAGAAGTATCACAGGTTCAATATTTTCTGCATAAAGTATTACTTTATTTTTATGGAATGCCTTTATATTTTATTGGAAATCAGATGTCCATGTTCTTTTATTACTGGCAGAAGTAGAAAGAGGAACAGGTCAAGTCTTCAGCATGGCATTCATAGTTTTCCACGTGTCAGTGAAATGTTCTGTACCTCCCTTCCGGGTTTATTCCGTCATTTTGTCAGTCATCTATACTGTCCTCTTGTTCACATTTGAAAGAAATGGAAGTTCTCTAAATTCTTGAAAATTTCCCCCTTTTTTCCTATTAGACAATTCAATCGTGACTCTTCACATTAGATTCATGTGTACAGTGGTCAAAATTTGTTACAAGACTTCTTACAAGGCCCCATCGGTGGCAGACATATTCTCTATTCTTCTGCTTCAAGCATCTAGTTAATCTATTTGCTTTTAACAACTGGTGTTTGCCCAGCAAGATCTTTTACTGCCTATCTGTGACTGCACCTCCTAAACTGACAGTCAAATTGGGCTTGGAGAATTTTTAATGGGCATTCAGTCCTACTGATAGCTAGCTCGGTCCTCTTTCCGAGGAAAGACTCCTCAGGCACAGTGCAATCTTTAATTGTTTCCATAGTCATTCAATGTGTCCAAGATCCAGCAGCTGCCATACAACTCCATTTCCCATTTATACTAGTGGGTGACAGGCATGCTGAAAAAGGGTCAGATTTTAGAATAAGGAAATGATTTTTTTTCCCAAAAAAAATAGAACATGCACACAAAAGCAGACAAAGAGAATGCATGCCGAAAACGAAAATGAATTAGCTCCACTCCACTAAAAGAAACCAACAAATGCTTTTACAACAACAGTGAAAAGCTGACTAGGGCCTGAACTTGCTCTCACTAATGTCAGTAACAGTTTGATTCAATGGGAGCAAAGTAAATCCCATTAGAGCCTTTTATAGAAAATTCCTTATAAAAGCAGACACTACAAAGTAAAGGCCCCATTCAGCCCTCACTTACACCATAGCCATTGTAAAGTCACACCATCGTAGCTGAGGTCCGCATTCAGACCTGGAGCATTTCGGTCCTATGCTCGCTGGGTTGCAGAAAGCCGAAAGGAGATGCTGTACCGAAATGAGAATTGCAAGTCTCTCCTGGCCATGGATTTAATACGTTATTGTTAGGTTTACATAAGACCTGGCTGGGTCCCAAACATGCATTCCCCAACACTCATACTGCCTGATTTATGCTGTCTTATTTGGCTGGTAAAAGAATCAAATTGGTGACTGGTTTTGAATGAAGGCAATTAGGGTGGTTGATTGGTTTTGTAATTTGGAGAACACCACTCGAGAGTATAAGTCAATTGTGTAGAACTATCCAGGTCTTTAATCACTGGTTTCCCTGTGCAAAGAGCTGATGCTTTACATCATCTGAAATTTATACCAGTTATAATCAATTCCATTCTCCCCATTACCCCCCTTATTGCTTCCTCCCCTGCCCCGCACCTGGCAAAAACATGACATTTTACCAGAGAGAAAGTTAACTATAGTGTGGCCAATTATATTTCAAAGGTGTATCCAAATTTAATTTACAGGGTCAACCGACTATGTGGGGGTAATTATCTTTACAGAGCATCTGACAGCTGTTGTGATGTAGTGGTCCAACAGTTCATGCTAGAAATCTGTCGGGAAGCACTTGTTTAAATTTGAGTAAGGTTAAACAACAGACTTCTGTCTGCAAATCCTGGAAAACAACGTCATCAACAAAGACACCAATTTTACGTAAGTCTCTTGGGTCCCCCCTGAAAGACTGGAAATTCTCAATTCAAAGAGTTTTCTTTCTGAATGGATTCTAAAATAGGAAGATCTGCAGGTATAACACAGAAAAATTAAGCCAAGCACAGGACAGCAAATCATACACAATTTGCCTGTGTATAGTAACCATATACCTTTATGAAACACAGTTTCTTATTTAAACATACAGGCTCCAGAAATTCTAAAGCTGAGAAACAAAATTTCATTCAAAAGTTGCCTCAAGCAATTTTTTATTCTCAACAGTGGACAGGAATTGAAGTGTACATTCATGGAATAAATATGTAAAAAAAAATTCTGAAGAGTTACATGATATTTAATTGGCTTCTAGGCAACATCTTCTGTTCTCTCACCGCAATCTGCATTTCTGACATTCATTCAGAACAAGGCTGTGTTTTGCACAATGGCTTTTGGATCACTAAGTCCCAAACTTCTGGGCCAATGGTTCACTGACGGTCTTCACCACCGATCACTGACCACCATGAAATTATACCAAACATTTAACTGAAATGTCGGTACATCTATACAATGCTATAAGCAGATGTGAAATCCTGAATTCCACTTCTCAGCAAGGGTGTATAATAAATAATCTGTGCTTCACTGAAGGCTGCCATGAAACCTCTGGTCAGCTCAGAAGAGGCGAGGCAAGTTGAGAGCTTTCCATAATGTGCCATATCTTCACACTCCTCACTGAAAATCCTCACTATAGCTGAACCCTGAAGCCCTGTGCAAACTGGCCACCACTGACAAATCACAGTTTGGAGATCCAAAAGTTATTTTAGTAGTTAATTAAGTAACTAATTAAGTTATATTAGTAGTTAATAACATGTAGGGTTATGTATCTTTGCAAAAATACCCTGTATACACCCTTAATTTATTATGGTCCTGATAGTCCTGAGATTTTAATAAAGTCTGCCAAATAGAAGGAAACTCTGGTTCCCACACTCAAGTAGCAAATCTTACTGATTATGAGGCAGTAATATAACGATGTCAAAAGGTTTGTACAGCATGGAGTAGATGATGTAATTGTTAGCTGTATTCAATACTACTTACAGTAAGCAAATTCCATAGCAATTGAAATGATCCCATTCCTTGAAATAAAATATAGAGGAAAGAAGAAAAGCCTCGGATTACTGTTTTGTTTCACCACTTCTAAGCAACAAGGAACAACTGAAAATTCATTATCATACTGGGAATATTGGTCCTCTAACAGCTGTGACGTTGCTGTGCAATTTAAGTACGCAACCTTCTCATTCCACCTCACCAGAACACTGCAGGTGGTATGTTGGAGAAGACTGCTAAATTTGAACTTGACTTACTTTAAAGTAGCTGCTTAACTAATAACATTCACACTCAACACTACACATAGAAAGACTTATTTAGACAAAATTGATTTTACCACTGCAGCCATTCTGAAATTGCCCAGCACATATTTGTAATAACCCCTAGGAGCATTCTGGGTAAAAAGCCACAGACTGGCCAGATGCTTTGATGGAGTTTCTCCTCTTAGGTGCCTGGGCCCAATGGAGAAAGGGTGAGGAGTCACATCTCTGCCAGCTCCCCAGATCACTGTTCATGCCTGCCTGACGTTACAGGGTAGTGCGTGGAGTCAGCAGATCAGCATTTCAAGCACGTAACAGATTAATTTGTATCTAGAAAAATATCCCAAAACTGACTTGAGCACTTTGTTGTGCTCATCACATCGAACTTGAAGAACAATGCTCACAGTCCCAAGCTAGACTTCCTGGGGCCTGCTGTCAAGGACAAAAGTTGCCGCTTCTTCCAAGGACAAAGGCACAAATGGATAAAAATCAGCTGTGACCGCGCCTCAGAAACCTGGTTGCAGCGTATTAGCCCTCTGTGAGAAACCCTGAGCTATTTCTCCCCTCGTGTTCATGACACAAGTCTGAAGGCACACACAGCACATTTGTGACTGAAGTTGCATGTCTACCACATAACTGTGCTTTGCTGCCTTCCTATAGCTAGAGTAAACTCAGGAACTCAGATCCCGGCTAGAAAAAGGAAGTGAGAACAAATACAAAAAATACTGTCCTGGGTCTGGGGATTCACATCTTCAGCAACCCACAGATGATAAAGCTACATCAGGGTCCAACAGCGAAGCAGAGGAAGGTACAGGACCTTCCAGTGATCCCCCATTTTGCAACGTGTGGTTCAGGTGTTTGTAGAAACAAAGGAAGAACCAGGAGCTCTGGATGCAGACAGATTGGTGACAGACTACAGGTCGTGCCACGTGCCTTGCCGAGAAGCGATCAGCTCCGGTGCAGGCGTGTCCCGCTGTGGAGCAGCAGATCTGTGGCGTACAGGGGGGTTTCCTGAGCCGGGGAACCCGCAGGGAAGCACAGAGACCCGCCGGGAGCCAGCAGCTCTCACGAGGGCGGCTGACGAGGTGTGGGCAGGTCCAGGAGCAACGGCTGCCACCCCCCGCTCCCACTAAAGGCAGCCCCAGGGAGCGCTGCCACCAGGACGGGCGAACAGGCCGTGGCACGTCAGCTAGGGCGTGGCGCGGCAGTTTGCACGGCAGTTTGCGAGGGAGGGCGCCTCTTCGAAGGAGAGGCATTCCACAGGCCGAGTGGGGCCCGAGTGTGCACATAACCCAGCAACTGGGCACAGGTCAAGGGTGCTCATCCTACCCGACCCTCAAGGCAGAATGGTGGGCACTCGTCTGAGGGTAAAGGCCGCGGCTCCAGCTGGGGGGTCTGCACCATCTACCCCAGCGGTGGCCGATGCCTCCATGCAGACGGAACTGCTGAAGGGAGAGGCTGCGGTGCAGACCTCAGGCTGCAGGAAGTGCCTGGACCTCTCTCCTGGGGTCGGGACAGGCGGCAGACCTGCCTGCAGAAGGTGTGCCCAGGTGGAGGACCTCCTGCAGCAGGTGGCTGAGCTGCAGGAGGCGGTGAGAAGGCAACGTAACATCAGGGAGGCAGAGAAGGAGCTAGACAGCTGGTTCCAAGCGCAGTCTGCAGTGGATCCGCAGCCCACAACCAAACAGCCAAAAACTCTCCCACTGGCACACACAGAAGGGAGCGGGGGGGGCAATAATGCAGAAGGATGGATGGTTGCAAAGGCAAGGACCAGTACGAGGAAGAGACTTCCCCCAAAGCCTGAGGTGCCCTTGCAGAACTGCTTCACCGCTCTGCAGGCCGAAGAGGAAAGTCCTGTCACACCAGGAGAAGCGCTGGAGCTGAGTAAGGCAGCCCAATCTTCCCCCGTATAACAACCAGCGCAACTAAGAAAAGGCAACGGGTGATAGTAGTAGGCGACTCTCTTCTGAGAGGTACGGAGGCGCCCATTTCCGACTGGACTCACTCTCTAGAGGTGTGCTGCTTACCGGGGGCTTGCATCAGGGATGTCACCAAGAGGCTACCAAGCCTCGTACAGTCCACTGACTATTATCCACTGCTGCTGTTTCACGTGGGCACCAGTGACACAGCCAGGAGCAGTCTGAGGACTATGGAGAAGGACTACAGAGCCCTGGGAGCAACGGTAGGGGACTCTGGAGCGCAGGTAGTTTTTTCATCAGTCCTGCCGGTCAAAGGGAAGGGGTTTGAAAAGGCCACTCGAACCTGGCGAGTCAACAAATGGTTACGGGACTGGTGCCACAGCCAGGGGTTAGGCCACTAAGACCGTGGGACTCGCTTTGAGAAACCTGGTCTACTGGGGGCTGACGGGGTCCATCTGTCAGAGAAGGGGAAGAGCATCTTTGGTCATAGGCTTGCCAAGCCGGTGAAGAGGGCTTTAAACTAGAGATGCCGGGGGAGGGGAACCTCAATCCATCCCACTCCTACCAGTTTGACGCCAGGGCCAGCAATAGATGCCCAGAGCCTGGAGAAGGAACACAGGTGAGCAGGAGAGCGCCTGAAGAGCAGCACAAAGGAACTCCAGCCAGTAAGACAGCTTCATCGGGGGCCCAACTTAAATGCCTCTACCCAAATGCACATAGCATGGGGAATAAACAAGAGGAGTTAGAGACGTGCGCACGCCTGCAGGGCTACGACCTTATTGGCATCATGGAGACATGGTGGGATGGCTCCTATGATTGGAGTGTTGGGATGGAGGGATACAGGCTCTTTAGGAAGGACAGGCAGGGGAGACAGGGAGGGGGTGTCACCCTCTATGTCAATGACCAGCATTGAACTCTGCCTGGGAATGGATGAGGAGCCGACCGAGAGCTTATGGGTCAGGATTAAAGGGAAGGCAGGGACAGGTGACATTACGGTGGGGGTCTGCTACAGGCCACCTGACCAGGAAGACCGAGCAGATGAGGCCCTCTATAGACAGATAGAAGCAGCCTCACGCTCACAAGCCCTGGTCCTCATGGGGGACTTCAACCACCCCGACATCTCTTGGAGGGACAACACGGCAGGGCATAAGCAGTCCGGGAGGTTCCTGGAATGCGTCGATGATAACTTCCTTCTCCAAGTGGTAGAGGAGCCAACGAGGAGAGGTGCTATGCTGGACCTTGTTCTCACCAACCTCTCACATTCTCAAGGTCAAGGGCAGCCTTGGCTGCAGTGACCACAAAATGGTAGAGTTCAAGATCCTTAGGGCACCGAGGAGGGCGCACAGCAAGCTCACTCCCCTGGACTTCAGGAGAGCAGACTTTGGCCTCTTCAGGGATCTGCTTGGCAGAGTACCATGCAACAAAGCCCTGGAGGGGAGAGGGCCCCAAGAAAGCTGGGTAATATTCAAGGATCACCTCCTCCAAGCTCAGGAGCGATGCATCCCAACAAAGAGGAAGTCAGGCAAAAACGCCAGGAGGCCTGCATGGATGAACAAGGAGCTCCTGGACAAACTCCAACACAAAAAGGAAGCCTGCAGAGGGTGGAAGCAAGGGCAGGTAGCCTGGGAGGAATAGAGGGAAATTCTCGGAGCAGCCAGGGATCAGGTTAGGAGAGCTAAAGCCCTGATAGAATTAAATCTGGCCAGGGACATCAAGGGCAACAAGAAAAGATTCTATAGGTACGTCGGGGATAAAAGGAAGACGAGGGAAAATGTGGGCCCTCTCCGGAACGAAACAGGAGACCTGGTTACCCAGCACACGGAGAAGGCAGAGGTACTCAATGACTTTTTTGCCTTGGTCTTCACCAGCAAGTGCTCGAGCCTCACCGCCCAAGCCGCAGAAGGCAAAGGTGGGGACTGGGAGAAGGAAGAACTGCCCAGTGTGGGAGAAGATCAGGTTCGAGACAATCTAAGGCACCTGAAGGTGCACAAGCCCATGGGACCCGATGAGATCTATCCGCGGGTCCTGAAAGAACTGGCGGATGAAGTTGCTAAGCCACTATCCATCGTATTTGAGAAGTCATGGCAGTCCGGTGGAGTTCCCACTGACTGGAAAAGGGGAAACATAACCCCCATTTTTAAAAAGGGAAAAAAGGAAGACCCGGGGAACTACAGGCCAGTCAGTCTCACCTCTGTGCCTGGCAAGATCATGGAACAGATCCTCCTGGAAGCTATGCTAAGGCACATGGAGGACAGGGAGGTGATTTGAGACAGCCAGCATGGCTTCACCAAGGGCAAGTCCTGCCTGACCAACCTAGCGGCCTTCTATGATGGAGTGACGACATCAGTGGACATGGGAAGGGCTACAGATGTCGTCTCTCTGGGCCTCTGTAAGGTCTTTGACACGGTCCCCCACAACATCCTTCTCTCTGAACTGGAGAGGTACGGATTTGATGGGTGGACTGTCTGGTGGGTGAGGAATTGGTTAGATGGTCGCATCCAGAGGGTAGTGGTCAATGGCTCAATGTCCAGATGGAGAGTGGTGACAAGTGGCGTCCTGCAGGGGTCCGTATTGGGACCAGTACTGTTTAATGTCTTCATCAATGACATAGACAGTGGGGTCGAGTGCAGCCTCAGCAAGTTGGCAGATGACACCAAGCTGAGTGGTGTGGTCAACACGCCAGAGGGACAGGATGCCATCCAGAGGGACCTGGACAAGCTGGAGAAGTGGGCCCGTGTGAACCTCATGAGGTTTAACAAGGCCACGTGCAAGGTCCTGCACCTTGGTCAGGGCAACCCCAGTATCAAGACAGGCTGGGGGATGAAGGGATTGAGAGCAGCCCTGCCAAGAAGGACTTGGGGGTACTGGTGGATGAAAAGCTGGACATGAGGCAGCCATGTGCGCTCGCAGCCCAGAAAGCCAATCGTATCCTGGGCTGCATCAAAAGCAGCGTGGCCAGCAGGTCGAGGGAGGTGATTCTGCCACTCTACTCTGCTCTGGTGAGACCCCACCTGGAGTACTGCGTCCAGCTCTGGAGCCCTCAGCATAAGAAAGACACGGACCTGTTGGATCGGGTCCAGAGGAGGGCCACGAAAATGATCAGGGGGGTGGAACACCTCTCCTATGAAGAAAGGCTGAGAGAGTTGGGGTTGTTCAGCCTGGAGAAGAGAAGGCTTCAGGGAGACCTTCTTGCAGCCTCTCAGTACTTAAAGGGGGCTTATAAGAAAGATGGCGGCAAACGTTTAGCAGGACCTGTTGCGACAGGACAAGGGGGAACGGCTTTAAACTAAAGGGGGGTAGATTTAGACTAGCTAGAAGGAAGAAATTTTTTACACTGAGGGTGGTGAAACACTGGCACAGGTTGCCGAGAGAGGTGGTGGATGCCCCATCCCTGGAAACATTCGAGGTCAGATTGGACGAGGCTCTGAGCAACCTGATGTAGTTGCAGATGTCCCTGCCCACAGCAAGGGGGTTGGACTAGATGACCTTTAGAGGTCCCTTCCAACCCAAACTATTCTATGATTCTATACCGGAGGCAGGGCAGAACAGGGTTATTTCCAAAACTGCCTCCAGACACAAGGAAATGAAGGCACAGCTCCAAATCAAAGGCCCCAGTGATACCAACCAGAAGCAAAACCCAGGGCAAACCAAGGAGCATTGAGCAACAGCCAGCAGGAAAGGGAAATTCTTCCTCGTGATTAGTGGCACTTTCAGCAGTGTATTTGAATGGGATGGTGGCAGAAAGGCTTCACATCCCTCCCTCAGCAGCAGGGAGGCTGGCTCCAAATGAGTCAGGAGATTAAGGAATCCTATCCTTTGGAGGGGACAAAGAAGGAAGTAATCTGCCAGAAGCCTCTTGGCCTAAAATCCTTTCTACAAGCCTCTGTTTGGGGCAACAACAATTCAAACATATTAGGAATACAAAAGGAAGTTGGAGAGGAGAGCGGGAGGGTAAGAGAAGGTGCGAGTCTTCCTCCTAAGGGCACCAGCCTCCCCCGAGACCACAGGCTGAGCTGTGTGCAGAGCTCTAGGCTACTAAGCTAAAGGGTCTGAATAACATCTGGATACAGGTATAATTATAGGAATCGTTCTTTTAAAGCACATGACATTGTGACTCTCAAAAAGGTAGCAAATGGGTATTTCATCCTAGCACTCCCCACTTCTCATTGAAAAATCAGACCTCCAAGAGTTGGGAGATTTAGAAAAAAGAAATCCAGCACACTTGAAGCTGACTTTCAAACTCCCCTCTGGCCCTCCTGAACAAGGTGCAGAAGAGAGAAGACATTAGCTTTTCAGCCCACAGTTATGCTCACAAACACTCTCCATGCCCCCTGCTGCTCAAATTTAGTTTTACCTTCAGGCAAAAAAGCCATCATCCCATTTCTTAATAATACGAAGAATTTTCTTGACTGCTCTGTTAGCTGCTCCCTGCAATCCCTAAGAGCCACACATTTCTTCAGAGAGCAGTGGGAGGCAGGGGGAGGAGGAGAAAAACTGCTGCCAACTGATTCTAATAAGAGAACTGCTGGTAAAAAAAAAATTTAGAAAAAGCAGCAATTAAAAGTGCCATAGCTGGGCCAGGCACCAGAATTTTCAGATATGTTCCCCAAACCCCAGCTCCCAGGCACCAGGATTCCACCCGCGTATCTAACAGCAAGGGTGGGTTCATGTCGTCAACTCCGAAGCCCTCACTAGAGATATTTCCCACTCCGGCCCCAAAAAGCCTCCGAACAAGTGAGCTTCATGCACCCCTGCAAGGTGCCAAAACCACACAATGACTTCACAGGAGATGGCTAAACGGTTCTTCTTGAAATAGGAGCATAAGGACTCCCCTAAGAGACACAGGAGAAAGCTGACTTGCACATGTTTAAGAAACTTGTCAATGCACAACTGACTGATTGTGATTGATTTAATGAAAGTGGTCTGTACTGCTGAGGGGGTATTTACAAAAGCAGAGTTTAATCTAGTGAGACTGTGTTCCCACCAGAGCCAATGAATAGACATAGGCTTGCCCTGGGCAATGTAGAGAATGAAGTCATGCTAAAGACTGTCTTTGTGAAATGTTCCACTGTTTCCCACCACGCACTGAACAACCATTTGCTGACATGGAGCATTTCATGTATCATGCACCCTTTTTGGAAGCACTTATATGATAAACTCAAGAACAATTAACGTAGAATGATTCCAACTAATTAGAATAATGAATACACCAAAAAGGTCAACTGTAAAAGATTCTCATTTCTCCACCGGCTAATTTGCAGAGAACAAACAAGGAGGAAGTACCAGAAACCATTGTTAAAGGTGAGTTTTCTGAGCAGAAAAGACCTGTGAGCCTCCCGACCCAAACAGATTAATGGAAGGTACTGGAGGTACCAAGAAGAATATGAAGACTAAGCAGAAGGAAACAAGCTCTGGGGACCCTGGAAAAAAAGACCATCTTCAAGTAAGGCCAGAAAATTTTTTGGATGCATCTTGCATCATGTAAGATGTGTGACTGTACACATAAGCACATAAATGTTAAGGTCCTGTAAAAAAATACTCATCTTAGTGGCTCCTACTACAATAAACCTACTTGTTTTAGACGTTCTAGATATTCTATAGACTACTGAAAAAGTTGCAATTCAAAATGAAAGCATCAAAATGCTGTTAGTAGCGTGCAAATGGCACGTGCCCTGTATTGGATAGTTTTAGCAAAAGATTGTCTTCTGAAGGCTGCCAAGGTCTTGAACAATTCATACGCTCCATTAGTTCTTGAAATAGGGAAAATTGCCTAATTCCTTCTGAAAAACAATACAAATATACTTCTGAGAAAGAAAAAAATTTCAAAAGTCTGTCAATCATACAGACTAATATTATTATAGATAATCAAATTTTGGCAGAAGTCTTGGCAAACTGACTCTGCTTTTACCACTACCACCAGATCGCTTGGGCTAACCTGGCTTCATTCCACAGGCAGACGCAATTCCAAATATTTGGTAAGCAGTACACATTATTCTTCACTTAAAAATTATTAATATAATATTTATTTGATATTAGATGTAGAGAAAATGGCCCATAAGTATTCCTCTAGACTTTTTTTATTTTTAACACAGGAGAAATTCAATTTTAGTTAGTCTTACAATCTCTATCAAGGAAGTCTACAATTCTCACTATGCCTTCCTCAATTGAAACAGCTCTTGATTAGAGATCCTACCGTAAAAAAGCATTATAAAGCAAGCATATCTTTGGTCACTTCATCTGTTCATTCTATACATTCAGCTCTCTTCGCTAAGTATCTTTGAGTCTCATGGGTTTCAGAGTATTGCTATCCATGCTTATATAAAGAAAAGAAAAATCCTTTCATATTAACATCCTTCTTTCATGTAAGTGCAAGCCTCTATTCAGTGCCTTAAAAACCCCCAGAGTGCGTTGTACCTGGTTTTCCCGTAAATGTGGCCAGTCAGAGTTCATGTTCATAAGCAGCCAGATTTGGTAATTTTCCATGCTGCATTTCCTATCCAAGAGCCTAAACAACATAACTAGCCTATCCCTGATGCTTAATCTCTTATATTAAGACCAGCTAACACAGTAAGAATTGAAAGGACCTTCTCTGTATGACTCCTCTCCAACATATAATTACAAGTCTTCTTACCTGCTTGATCCGTAGCAGAATTCATGCACAGTTATAACAGAAAAAGATCTTGTTTGCTTGCTCAAGTCCTGAGACAGAAAACTAACCATAACAAGGAACTAGTAGCCAAGGCAGCAAAAGAAAACATGTACTTTGATTATTCCTGATCGCAGCCTGATATCCCAGCTAACACTGGGATATGGGGTTTCCCTGAATTAGGGTTTGCCACGGTGGTAAAACTGCTGGCCTTGGCATCCTTCTGCTGACTTCGCTCTGTCAAATCCTAGGGCTGCATGTTTGGATGTTCCTACTTCCAGTCTTCAGTGGCTGCCACCGGGTTTGTCAGAAACAACCTGCCAGGTATGGCTACTGAGCAAGAAGCTCCATGATTCAGGAAGAAATAGGTAATGGAAACGTTTAATGGAGTAAACCAAATAAGCTCCTATCTCTGTGGCTGCCTCTTTCAGGTATGGACGCTTGTGAGCGATAGCTGCAAGTTCTACATCGCCTGAAATTTAAATCTGAAAATTGCTCTGAAGAAAACTTAGTGGAAGCGAGGCAGGTACCTCTTTTGACTCCAAAGGCAAACATTTCAGAGAGCTTATCCATTTCCTTCAATTCACCTCAACAGTAGAGACGCTCAAAAAGTGCTAATTAATCAGCTCATTAGATTATGCTTGGATTACGGAGCCAGCATTATATAGATCAATTCTGGCTATCAATTCTACATTTCATTAGGTTCCAAGCAGACTGTCATTTAGGAGAAACACACTCGAGGGAAGTTACCTGTGAGAGCAACTCCCTGCCGTGGGGTCACGTCAGGGTGCAGAAGACATCCTCAAACCTTCAGACACAACAGAGGACAACCAGAGAACTATGCAGCCAGCGAGACAGATGAAAACCAGACTCATTTATCATTACCAAAACAAAACCTGTGTGAACTAAGGGATTCATATATAAATATCACAACAAATAAACTAGCAGATAACTTCTCTGATTTCTAAAGCTACCAAATCGACACCGACACCAACCATCTGGCCAAAATACAATTTGGAGCAGGAGGGACAATGAAGAAAAGGTTATTATTTTAATTAATATTATCAATGTGCAAGAAGACAGACAAAACTAAGCACTCATTAATAGCAAGCGATGCCTCAGAACACACTTTTTTTTCTCGGCAAACACCAAATGCAGAATTCTTTAGCTCTCCTTTTCCTTTACCCTGAATGCAATACAAATAAAAATGAATATTTAGTAGTAAAATTGCTTGAAGGCCTTTCCTCTTTCAACCTTCTTACACACACTTATTTTTTTATTCCTCATCCAGCTCAACTCATCTCATGTTTTAGCTATCAATTATCAAAAACAGAAAACACAGTGAGTATAAGGAAGGGAGATAATTTTTTTAAAAAATTAAAAAGTGAAAGAAGAAATTTAGTTGGAAGAAACAGGAAGAGAAACAGAATGAAAATAAGTTTGGACTGCAGAAATGGGAAACAAGAAAAAATGTTTTCACATCTAAATTAGATAGTTCCTCCCCTGTCTTGCTATTTCCTTGAGTCAAGCATTTTCACTAGATAATCTACTTCACCTTCAAGTGTTTTTCAAGGCAGGAGACCTCAAAGCCTTTTTTTACTGCAGAAAATTGAACGAAAATGGACTTGCATTACTAGCATTATTAGTCCACTTTCATTTATTTACACTCAGACAAATTCCAAGGTCATATTTTAGAGATCACCACATAAGACTAGAGAGGAGAACAAGATTCAATGACTTTTCCTGATGCTTGCACTGACTCATCCTGTGATTTCTAGGCAGCGAGCGGCTGGAGCGCAATGTGATAACGTTACGTAAGGACCTCATCGGGCAGTGAGAAAACAAGTTGTTTTTAAAGCACGTTGATATCATTAAGGATTTTACTAAGGATTATGTTACTGCAGCAAAAATTGCTCAATTGTTCTGTCTTTCCCATCTTTATCAGTTCCCCTGTCTTATGAACTCTAGCCGCGAAAGGAGCATCTGTAATCCTGAAGGGAAGGAATAAACACAGACTGCATTGGCTCTGATCCTTCCCGAGTTCAGATTTCGTGACCTTGCTAATCTTCCTGGGTTAGTTCTACTTCCTTCAAGGCCTGAGAAGCAAGGAAAGGAGAGATGGCAAAGACTTATTTTAGGCAAATGCAATATGACTTTGAAAAAGCATAACATTTTAATTGAGAACTGGTGTAAAAACAACTGTATACTATTAACGACATCAATATTAGCTCAATGTGACAAATTTTCATGAAAAAATTTATTTACAAACCAGCCTTCTTTCTAAAAATGGATTTTTGCAGGAATTGTTGATAAAGAAGAAAAATCACTTCTTTATTAAGTATTTATAATGATATTTATCTTTTCAATATTTTTAACAATAATAACAATAATGTTATCAAGAGAGTCCTTGGAGTAAAAAACATGAAAAATTCTGCAAAACAGGGGGAAAAAAAAACAGGTTGCAAACTATAAAACAGAAATTATTGTAATGTTTAGCAAAATGGTATTTTCACATTAATTTGCATTAAAAAATGTGATTTGAGATGTGGACACAGATAATGTGAATTTATAATTTCTGCTTTATAAACTGTATAGTAACTAGTAGTCTTGGTTAAAACTCTGGGTCACAGATGCCCTGGGTTCATGAAGCTACTCTTCAACACCTCTTCTTGCCAGCTGCAGCAACTGTCCCTTAAGAGCAGAAGAACTCCTTGCTTGCAGCTCACTTTGTACCATGAACACAATGATGGGACTGAGCACTAGATATATCAATACCTAACAACGTGACCTATATTACCTATCAATTATTATTAAATTAATTAGTAATAAATTCACTAATTATCTAACAAGGCTCTTTGCAACTCACTAGTGCAATATATTCTTACGGCTTTGACTTACAAAGACTTAAAAGCAGTTGTGACACTACTTGTGCTCTTCCTCAGCTGGAAATAGCTCCATTCAATAGTGGAGGGGTTTGGGGTTTGTTGGGTTTTTTTAAACTAGTTATTAGACCTAAGTGATGGGACCTTGTTATCGCTATTTCATTTATGTGCACAACATAAAACGTCCTTTCAGGGAATTTAATGAACCATGCAGAAAGAAGAAAAGAAATATATCAAAGGAGTTAGTGACCCTTGCCCCAAAAGTAAATTGTAAAGCCCTTCTAGTATTTTTGCTGAAGCATCTTTCTAAATTTGTACTGTATCTATGCTGGAAGTCAAGTTGTTATGACAAAAAAAAAATTGACGTACAAATTGGGAAAGCTGATTAGGGTGTCAAATGTCCACAGGTTTAGAGAACTATGTAATCAATACAAGAGGTATAGGGCACGCAGTTTGTATTGGCATAGCTTGAGTCCTTTGATGCTTTGTTGTTTATTTACAGCAGGTTGGAAAGCTCCTCTCCGTTCAAACCGACAACCGACCCACTGAAGTTCCCACGTGAAGGTCAGATGCCACTTGCCAGAGAACTTCAGAGGGTTCCATCATCCTTCTCCTCCTTTTGCAGGAAATAGCTTCAACACACTTCCAACAGAAAGGAAACTACTCATCATTCCAACCCAGAGCTCTGGAGCCAAAATACTTGAATTTAGGAGAAGTCTGGATCTGGATTTTGTCAGTCCTTCTCCAATTTGTCATTCTTCACTGCAAGCAGGAATAAATTGGGCAGCTATAACATCAACTATTTGGCTAATTTTAGTTTTCAAGTATTTAAGCCCCATTGTTGAATCAAAAAGGTAGCTGTTTTTCTTAGAACAATCTCTGTAATTCCCTGGTAGCCAGCTTGTGCAAATAGCATATTTCCACTGATTTAGATAGAATAGTTTTAAATAAAAATAGATCATATCACTTCAGCACAGCAGTTTTGATTTACTCAAGCTGAGAGTTTGAATTTAAACAGTAATTTAGAGGTTAGTTTTCTTCATTTTTGTTACCTCTACTTATTTCCCTGCCATTATTTGTGGAATAACCTACCAATATTAAAAGGTTGCATTTTCAAATTAATTTCTGGGGTTTCCTTCAATACAAATGCCTATACTTATTGCCAATTTTGAGGAGAAAGAAATGTTTCACATTTAGTAATCATTTTATAAAATGAAAACACTTCTTCAGCATTGTACTTTGTCAAGAGACCAAATGCAACAACAGAACCAGATTGGAGGAAAAACTTTCATTACAGGCAGAAAAATAGTCTGAAATTATATTAGTCAAATCTAAACCTCATAGAACCATGAGAGGACTCTTTGGGTAACAAAAACATTGCCTTAATTTATGTTAATGTGCTATAAAATGCAGAGACATGCTGAAGAACCCAAGAAGTTTGACTCTCATTTTCACTCTGACTGATACAATGATTTGGATAAATGGAGCTGTTATCTCCCCACAGGAAAATCAGATACTTTGTTGGTAACAGGAAGAGTGTAGAAGAGGAGGCAGGACACAGCCGCTCTCCTCATACCTCAGTAGTCAGGATCATCCATGTTTAAACACGACAAAATGGAAAAAAAAAAAAAAAACAACAAAACAAAC
Organism: Aptenodytes patagonicus; assembly: GCF_965638725.1. NCBI lineage: Eukaryota > Metazoa > Chordata > Aves > Sphenisciformes > Spheniscidae > Aptenodytes > Aptenodytes patagonicus. The sequence goes on from NC_134950.1 coordinate 127,044,975, forward strand.
CCAAAAGCAAAACCTATTTTTTTACTCAAAATCTGGATTTTTATATGGCATTAAATAGGAATTGTTTCCCTTCTTATACGTCATCAAAAGCCAGGTGCTGTTGAGAAGTGTCTGGTTTTGGGGCAGAAATAAAGAAATTGGTATCGGCAGTGCTTCACTCTTCAGAAAGGCTCAGATTATCATCATGGTTATTAGAATGGAGGATACATAGAAAAGTGAGGAATGTGAGATTGCAAATCTACAGTTTTTAACGAGCTCCACTACAGGAAAGTGGGTGGGTATTTCGTGCCAAACCACAATTCTGTTACTGGCAAATAGCGGTGCCTTGGGACCGTCCTTTCGGAGCTCAGTGGCACAGGGGTCCCCAGGGTGGACGGGCTGAGCCCTGGGCTAGAAAGAGAGATGGCCTCCAGAGTGACAGAACATTACAGATTATTTAAGAAAGGATATTAAACAAACACAAAGGGCCCTGTTATGCTCTGCTGCAACCACATCTAAAATGTTGTGTGGCTGTCTGGGCACCTCATCTCATGATAACCATATACACGAACTAGAGAAGTTACAGGAGGAGGCAACAAAAGCGATCAGAGGTGTGAAACAGCTTCCACCTTGGGAAAGAGACAACACCTGGAGAATGGGGCAATAAAGGTCTATTAAAGAAAACATGAGTGATGTGCAGAAGTGGCAAGGAATACACGGATGAGGAGCTGCCCAAAGAAGCTACTCAGTAGACTTAAAGCCAACAGAAGAGCGAGCTTTTTCAGGAAATGCCCAGTTAAGCTGTGCAGCTCACAGTCACCAGATGCTTTGGTAGCCAGAAGTATAAACAGCTTCAAAAATGGATCATGGAGGACAGATCCAGTGGTCACTGTGAAGACTAATAGCCTGGATGCAACCTTGATCTCAGAGCCATTGAGCCATTTATTGCCAGGAACCGGGGAAGTAAGCAGCACAGCAGGACTGCTCTTGACCAGTGCTTTTCATATTCAATACATATTCAAGTTTATACGTGCAATAGCACTGTATTTCTATGAGAAATTCTGCCTGGCTCTTTCCCAGCAAAATTTCATCAGAAAGAGGTATGTTCCCATAAATGCTTCGGTTTTGACAAAACTGGCTCTTTCCACCTAGGGAAAATAAATAAATAAGAAAATCCAACCAGTTCTTACACTCCATGTGACTGAAAACCCAGCGGCAATTTTCTTCTGAGCTGCTTTAAACCTGGAAATGTTCCAGTCAAACCAATGAAGATACTGCAGAGTTCATAAAAGAAGCCGCCCGCTGAGTCGCTGTGTGTATGGGAGCTGCGTATAAGGTGAGCACTCAATTATGTCTGCTGCTTACCAAAACACACTGCATTTTGAGTTGATAATTTTAAATAATGAGAAGGAATGTACAGCCTTTATTTAAATGGATTTTTAAAAGGAATTGAATCCTAATTACTAAAAAATGGAAGTCATCCTCTTTCCTTGCCTTACTTTTCCCCTCTGACACAAGGGCAAAACAAACACAACAAAAGAAAGAAAATATACCATACATGAATTCTCTTTCATCGTTTTACACAACATAGTTTAAGTACTATTTCCACTGCTGTTGTCAGCCATGACAGGGATGACCTGCTTTATTAGAAACAGAGGGAGCTTGCCAACTGAAGGCAAAGGGTTCAAGAAATACTAACTATATTTACAAAAAAAAAAAAGGTCCTTAAACTGCTCGTGCTTACATATGATGATATTCCAGCAAACAGCTCTATGTATGTTTAAGTCACCATGCATAAACTTGAGTATGTACTTGCTCGATCCATTAGGGAATAATTATAATAATAATAGCAATAAAAACAAAGTAAAGTTTTAGAAAAAGTTCTTCACAAAGGGAAAAGAAAACAGCAAAAAGTCTCCTTTAAAAATTACAGATGCCACAGGGGAAAAAAGCCCTCCTCTCTCCACTTGGAACAATTCTAAAATCAGAGGAGAAGGAATGAAGGAGGTAGAACAAGGAAAGTTCACCTCAGAGCGCAAATCAAGCAATCACTTCTTTGGAGCACAGTTATTTTTGAAGTTACCATATCGTTTTTCTTAATATTAAAGGGTTCTTAAGGTCAAAATCTAAGATTTTAAAAGCTTTTAAATCTTATTTTTAAAAAGTCTTATTTTTAAAAGTGACTCATCACCTCACTGAACTGAAATACAGATCTGTGTTAAAGATCAAAGAAGACGCATCGCAACCCAAATATAATTTAAACTTGCAGTTTGTCAGGGTACCACCTTACAGATACCAGCATGGTTTCTTGCCAAACTATTAGCAGTTCCTCCCTCAGGGTGCACCATGGTAGGATCAGCAAGAACGTGTCAATGTTAGAGAACACACTCAACTGCATACCAAGTCCTCTTCATATTTTTCTTTCTTTGCACATAATTCTCCTATTTTTAAGGCTTTAAAAACAAGACCAGAAAGCAATATCGAAGGCAAAATACCTTGCCTTGCTCTTGAAAATATCCCTGCTTTTATACAAGAAAAATGCCACAAAAATTAGAGAAACTGTAGGAAAAAATATCCCATATTTTTCAGAGAAAAATGCTAATTTCCATTCCCAGTTGTGTTGAGGCAGTGCCAATGATTGGCTCCATATGTTTCAGCAATTGGAGCCATATTAACATTTTTACAGTTCTTTTGCTTTCACATGCTTTGTCTTGGTTATATTATGCAAATCTGGGAAATCTAGCATTTCTTAACACCCTCCCCCCCAAATAAAGACCGATTCAGTTTCCTGACTACAGTGGTTTCTCTATCCCACTCGCAACAACGGTGATTTCTCCAGACAATGCAAGGAGGTAGAAGGAAACCCATTTGGCTTCCCAAATATGTTCATTTTTGAGTAAATTATGGTTGACTGCATAGCAACATGCAAAGATCACTTTTAAAGGAAGAGCATCCTTGCTTCTCGTTACAGCAAAATGTTAATAGATTCTGCTTGTATTTTTCCTTGAAAAAAAGACAAGCAGAAGTATTCATCCTGATCCAATGACAAACTAGCAGTAAAATACTAGTTGGGCTGAGACAAAGCAGACTAACTTAATAGCTGTAATTTTCATCAGTACTGGGATATGAGTGGTAGGATGGAAAAACCACTTTCCAATGCACGACACTGGCAAATATATTTTTCCAAGACAACCTGTTTTTCTAATGCTGTTGACCACAAAGCCATTCAAATGCATGGTTTTCTTTGGAGGAAGGTAGATCTGCTTAAGATGAGTAACACTACCACAACATGAATTTTATGTAGATGGTTCAAAAAAGTTTATTCTTCATCATAAAAAATACGGGACAATCCCAGCTGTGAGGGAATTCAATACTTCTCTTTCAAACATTACTAAAAGTCAGTGAGTCAAATCACAAATCTTTTGCCACATTAAAAGTCCTACCGAAGTTAGTGCGGGGAGCAGGGATGTAAGAGCAGAGCATTGAAAGAAGAAATACTGGTTTCTTGGATTTTACTGCGTAGCTGCTTATAGGGTGGCAGATCATATCCCCACTGCTAACTAAAAGTTGAAACATCATCATAAAACAGGCTGGCATGAACCAAGTGCTTATGGTCTTGCTGGTGTGGGTTTTTTTAATTTTAAAATCTGACAAAACCCAAATGTGATTCTGACTCCCATTAACTTAAAACAAAAATTCTTGTGTGACTTCCAACCAGCAATTTCACAAACCAGAGCTTTGAAGTGCCACCTAACCAGCAATAAAGGGGGCGTCTATGCTATGGAAACACAGGGGAATTCAGAAAATTCCTTTCAAGGATAGTGGAATTTTTAGGACTGTGCTCCATTTAGAAACACCAAGCATTTTCAAAGAAGTAAAGAGGAGAAAGGAAAATAAAAAAATCTCCTCAAACTGAAAGCAAAAACCTTCTTCTAGCCAAACCACAGATTACGGATAGGTTTTCTGACATGCATTTTATGGTATTTAAAGAACTTAACTAATGAATCTCTCAAGCCGTTGGTGACTGAGATCTTGCTGCAGCAAAGCCTTTAAAGCATCTACTTATATTTAAGTCAACTGGAGCGAATGAGTTTTGAGCATGCATCAAAGATTACTCAGGTTATAAAGTCATTAGGATATGCCAAAGGAACAAAGTAAAGCAAATGACAATTAATCAGATGATATTTATGAAACACACACTTTCAAGTCTAAAGTAATTTCTTTATAAAACAAGGCAGAGAATAGTCAGAAAAGGGGAAGAAAACCACCCTAAAATTATGAAGGAAAATAACTGACAACTCCAGGCAGCTGTATCACTGAGGAAGAAATCATAACAATCACTCTTATATTCGACAGATCTTCTTCCCCCCCGCCTCCAAAATGTGATGACGGGAACTCGGCAGACATAACAGATTTGAATTTTAGTGCCACATTTGTCAAATGCCATTGTGAAATCTTACAAAACTATTCAAGTTCTGTTGGATGTAAATAGTGCCATGCAGACTCTTCTCAACAAAAGGCACCTGGGTTAAAATCAAAATCGAGATTGTGCAGAAGCATTAAACAATGCTGGCAAACTGAATGACTACAGTCTAGGCATAACACATCATCCCCTGCAAACTTGTTTTGCAGACAAACATTCCTCACTGTCACGGTATTGTACTGAATCAGGTATGAAATCTCTGCTACCTCTAATTTCTAAAATCCCACATTCTATCATTTGCAATAGAGATTTCATTTGAGAGTTGTGTGCAAATCCTGTTTCATGTAGAGCTCCTATCTATTTGAAATTATTTTCAAAAGATTAAGTAAGTACTGAATATGCATTAAGAAAATCCATAATGTGAATACAAATGGAAATATTTACCTTCAGCAAAGATACTTTGTAGTTTTAGAAGATCTGATGAGCATGAGCTATATTTTGCCCAACCATCCTCATTTTACAGTGGGGAAATGGCGGCAGAGCAAGTTTGAGCAACCTGTTATGGAGCTGCGTGACCCTGAGGGAGAGCACAACCTCATCCTCAACCCCCAAGGCCCTATATCTAAGCTCAGATTACACTGCTTCCCAGTGCCTTACTCTTTAGGTTATGCAGTTGGCATGAAGACAAACACACAAACCAGGCAGCGTTTGGCCACTTAAATATAGGATGCAGTGGTGTTACCATTCGCCTCTTAGGTCTTTGGAGATCTTTGTTGAATCTCCTCATCTCTCACCTACAGTAGCCAAACAAATCAATAGAGGTCCTGCTCTACACCAGTATCTTCTCAGCAGACCCCTCAATCACTCTGGAGATGATGGAGGAGAACGGTGTCACATCTGCTATTTTAACCAGATAGTTCTGTGTCATGGAGGAAGGGAATCCGTTTTCTTCCTTTTATTTACTTATTTGTCTGCATGGGGGCTGCTGAGTATCCTTGAATGGGCCCAAGACAGTAAGGCAGGCCCTGAAGTATAAAGAAGCAGAAAGTAGCAACATCTCCCATAGTAGCAGAAACAGCAGCAGCAGGTAAGCAGAAATGGAAGTTGGATTAGCAGTGTTCAGCAGAAAGTTTCAGCAGCAGTCACCACCTGGCTCTTCTCTCAGGTATGACATCCCAACAGGGTGTACCATTTTTCTCCTGTGTCCAGTGTCATATTTATAAGCTGCAGAACAAGGACAAGTGACCATTATGCACAGGGATTCACACACCAACCTTAAAAAGGTGACAAGTAGGTTTTTCCACGTGATCACACCCACAGACATTACTTGGCAAAATGGATAATGAAGTAAAGCAACTGGGTGACAGTAAATAACTGGTAAGGTGAACTCAGAGTCCTTTTACTGTGCAAACAGTACTGCATGCCATTAATTATGGGCAAGGCGAAACAAGAGTGTACCTCCACGGAGGACAGATACTTGGAGAAGCTGAACACGATGGCGCCAGAACACTTTTCTCCAGCAAAAGGAGAATGCACAGGAGGGAGGTACAAAATGCTCAGACAGGAACCTTAATACTGCCTGCAACACTTAGCTCATCAACAAATTTGTCTGCCTAACATGTATACCTGACCAAAAGCAAATATCCTGAGAAACAGAGGGCTTTACTACTTTCAGCAGAGATGTAAAAAAGTCTGTATTTCTGTATGAAACAAGCAAATGAACAATAAAACCCCTGCTCTGTGTTTGTAAGAGGCCAACTGCTTTTAATATGAAGGAAAATAGCATGGTTTTTAGCTTTTGCAGGGTTTTTTATTTATTTTCTTATCACCATTATTGATAGCAGTATCAGTTTTGTTTATATTTTTAAATTAACAAATAATCACCCTGTTCAGAAATGTGCAAGAAAGGGACTCCTACCCAGAAGGTGGGGAGACAGCTGTGTTTACAACAATGTCATCGGTACTTTTCTGTCAGTAACTAACAGATCTCTTTGAGACTCAGCGGTCTGGTAGTCTGGACACGCTACGGCGAGAACTAAGCCATGAAAGGCCAACCCCAGAGACGTTACTCATCTGCCTGGGCTCCATAGAGACCTTCCAGAATAGAGCCACCCTGCATTTCCAGGGTACAGCTCAAGGGGAAGGGCTCTCGTAGAAGACAAATTAAGCTATCACAGCAGGGGACCAGAGTGACGGCAGGGAGACGGCCCTTCTGCGGGAGCAGCAGCTTTGGGAGTGGGTCCAGCTTTTTGCTATCAAACGAACCTAACTTCCCTAGTGGGCAACATGTAGAGTGGAGAGATTCCCCCTGCCACGACTCCCTTCTGCGTGGTTCACCCCGAGCAGAGATAATCTGGCCAGAGTTACCATGAAGAAGCCAATTCAAAAAGCAAATACTATATTCTGGTCTGCGCATGTGAATATTAATGATCTCTAACTGACAACTGCCTCTTAATGCCAATGTAAGAGGATCATGCAATGTTGTTGTCAGGCTGATATAACACACAGCTTCAATTTCCAAACTGGGGATGCTGAGCAAATGATCAATTTCATACACTCCCACAGGAAGCTAAATTATTCATTCAGAACACCTTATTTTTATACATAAAATTCAAAATCTGTTTTCACCTGTTTGCCTGAGTGCCAAAATGAAAGCCTCCACTTGCTCTGTTTTCTATTTATAAATTAAATTTTTCCACACAGCAGAATGTAGCTCTCCACTGCTTCCACAAAAATCTTGTCAACAACCCACAATTAATGATACCATGTATTACTTCACTGAGATGAAATAATACCATACACCTCACCAACATTTTAAATAAATGCCCACTGCTCAGCGCAAGGGGGAAGAGCGCGTAAGGCCAGCATCTGCTAAACCACCAGATTTATTATACCATCCCTATTGGAAAGACTTCCCAGTTCTGATGAGATTTAGCACAAGGCATCCCAAGAAAAAAGAGGACAGCGGTTGTCAGAAAGGCTCCTTAAGTTCCCTACAGGAGTTTGTGCACGCTCCCATTTGTCAGGGTCACTTCAAAGGCTTTGCTTCCTACCTTGTAGGGAAGAAGGCATATGAGAGGGACCATGAAGGACCACTTCTCTGCCTCTTTTCCTCATTTCACTAATAGCTGCTATGAAGGGCACTTGGGATAAGGAGTGGAGTTATGATAACCTGTTATAACCCTTTTGTCCAACGCCAGACGCAGGGGCTGCCAAAGCTGCGCACCCAGGCTGTGCAAGAGTTACGGTACGTGGCCAAGGACGTGCAAACTTCAAGCGCTGCCTTCTTTTCCATATGACACTTCAGGAAAGTAGGACAAAAGGCGCCTAGATCCCTCCACTTGTGAATTGTTTCCATATACCACAACAAAAGTCTCTCGAGACAATAACATTTTCAAACTAGCTACCTAATTCATTGACTTTGCTGGAGGATCCGTGTAACTTCAGTTCACGTTGGACGAGGAGGTAGGGGTAGCCGTTTGAGAAGAGTTCTAGCCCTAAATGCAAAGAGCAAAGCGGGCATTTTAAAGACACAGATTTCATATGAAACAAAACGAGATGACAACCCTTGTTGTCTCCAGCAGCCCCCCAACTCCCAACAACCCCAAAAGAGGAGGTTATTTTTCAGTTGAAGGGTCTCAGGAACCTAACACTCACCTTCCAGGTCTATCACATTTCATGTGTGACATACAGGCCATTCCAGAATGGAATAATAACATTTCCTAACATGCCTCTGTCTCGTCTAATTAGACTGCATGGTTCATAGAAGTCTCTCTTGAGGTTTGGGTAGGGAGCTTGGATCAACAGAGTTGTGATTTCTACTGACACTTCTTGTGAAGAAGGGGTAATGCAAGCAATACACTTGCAAGAAATCTACAAGACTTTGTAGAAAAAAATGTAGTTTAAACATCTAGAGCATCTACTTCTACTGCTTCCTGCTACAACTGAGTATGCGGGGACTCAGTAGTAGTAGTAATGTAGTAATGGACCTAATGTAGTACCAAACAAATGAACATCCGTTTTTGAGGACCCCAAATGGTGCCAACGTGACCCTCACTTAGACAGCAGTTCACTCACAGTCTTCAGAATCATTTAAGAGCGTGGATAACCATTTGCTTTTTCCACATTTAGGGAAGGAGAGGCAGAGGACTTGACAGCGACTTTGCACAAGGTCACACAACAACTCGAACAGCCAAGGGAAGGACAGAACTCAGGTGCTGTATTCCTAATAAACTGCCTGGCTCTCTAAATCATTTTTTATATTGCCATTTCCCATGTACACTGCGGAACAGCAAACTCGTTAACTTACTAACAACTGTTAGTAAACATTTTCCTGTAACATTTCCCCAGTTACCAGCTAATGTTTCATTTGAAAACTGAAGCTTTTATTGACAAAGCCATTTAAAATGTAAAATGAATCATGCAAACCTGCAAACAGGAGGGGAAGAGTAATCCGCGGAAGAATTACGCGGGGATGTTTCCAAACATGAGAGAAGGGCTGAGGAGACGTCCCCCGGCAAGGCTAGCGGGGAAGGAGAGATTTCACCTTTAACTGGAAGCAGCTGTCGTAACCTGCCTAACCCCGCTGGAATGCGTGTGCCGGGGCCGCGTCTTGCCGGGGCTCTGGCACCGTGACCGTGGCAGCTTTCCTGTGGGCAGGCAGCTAACTCACATTTCTGTTATTTTATCCCAAAAGAAGTTACCATGGAGACTGGCATGAAAATGGCAATAGGCCAGCCAGATAGAGACGGAAAGCGCGGGAGGCACAGAGTCCAGTGCTCTTAATAATCTATCCAAGATCTCCAACTCCTCAGGCCGGGTGCAGGGCTTTCCGCGCCCCCGAAGTTCAGCTCTGTCTCTCCCGTAGCAGCAGCCTATCAAAGAAGGTTTGATGGAGTAGGTAAATGCCAGCCATTAAAAGTAATCTATCACAGCTCATGAACACCTAGTTAACAGGCATCGTATTGCTTAATATGTATTTGTGTGTGCAAAAGTTGTTAAAAGCAGCGTTAAAACGACACAGTAAAGGTAGGTGTCTATTTCCCAAGACAAAGCGTAGAATGCAAATGGCTCGTCAGGAGAGTCTCGTCATCTTTTTTTTTTTTTTTTTGAAACAAAATAACATTGATCAAATACTGTTCTCCAATTCCCTACATGCAAGTGTGATCTAACTTTTTAAGGGAATTGGGAAAAAGCTCTGATGTATTGTATTATTCACATTTCTGGTTATTACGGTGCACTTTGGGAAGCACTGGTGGGAGTGGCAGGTCTTCACAAGAGCTGTGCTTTCTGAGGGAAGTCTCCTCCAAAGACTCAGGAACAGTTTAACCAAGCCATAATACATGTGGTGGGGAGGAGGAGGAAGGGAGGAGATGCCATTCCCACCCGGAGGTACTGGGAGCCTGCAGGGTGCTGGGTGCGGGCTCTGGCATCTGGAATACATTGAACCTGAGGGCTGAAACGCACTCCCCGTCCCATCCTATCTGGGCACCGCTCTTCAGAAAACATTTACGTAAAATTCAAAGCCTAAGACTCTGCCCAGGACAACAATAAAACCTCTGAGAAAACAGAAGAAAAAAGGGCTCAGGATGAGAGGAACTTCCCCCATGTGTGGGGTTTTTTTTTCTGTGTGCTTTTCCCTTTTCTTTTTTTTCTAAACGAAGGCAGAGCTGATGAACTGCAGGCTCCCCGCCGCTGAGTTTAGCCAACGAGCGCAATAGGATTCCAACACACATTTCTGCTTTTCAGACCCATTGTGAACTTTATGGACCATGTTCTTCCTCCATCCACAGGGCAAATGTTCCAGGAGTGATTCACAAGCCCTGCCACTCGGTACCAAAACATGCTCCCCTGAGCTGGTTAATTTAAGGCTGGAATTAGTCTCATTGTGCTGACAACCTTTTTATGAAGGCAGCATAATCCCACAGAGCACTTACTGCAAGCATTTCAAATCCTGATGTTTTATAGTGTTACTTTTTACAACATATGTGTATATTTGAGAGGTTTCTTTGATACATTCCTTTATCGCAGTACAAAGCATGAAATACAACCCACAGAGCTTCCAACTTACTGACATCGCTCTTTGCGTACATAATGGCAATGTAATTTAAATTGTTTTGAAGTACAATTTACAGCATTAAATAAAATGTTGATTTTTAATACATTTCCAATTTTACTTTTGTACCACAGTGCAACTGCTGGAGTCTGTCTAGACAAAAAGGTAGTTTAATCCAGTAATCTTTCTATAAACCACTGAAATAATGCCATCTATTTCTGCATATGTGTGTCTGGAAAAACTAATAGCATTTCTGACATTTCTGGAGATGCTAAAAAAGCCATAAGTGACATGCAAGTATTCTCCATAGAAAGTTCTGAGGTCAGATGAGGAAACCAAAGTATTTTAACAGACTGAATAGCTTAAGTTTTCATTTTATGACACTGAGTAACCATACGTACCCTACAGTTTTACATCTCTACCTTAATTCCTCTTAAAACTCTCCTTAGCATTATAATAAATGCTATATGTCTACAGTGGCAGGGCTGGTCCTGAGAGCCCTGACAGAAACCCATCAGTCATGGCTCCTGGGGATGCGCCTCCTCCTTTTTAAAGGGCAACTTCACAGATGACAGTACCTGTACAGTAGAGCAGGCAGCAAGTCACGGGGTGGGAGGTGCTGGAGCACGCAGGAGCTACTTCTACTCCTTTTGCCCCCAAATAAAGTATGCTGAGACTATACCATAAGTTAAAAAAATGCCTCGCTTCTTGTTCTCTCCCCGTGCCTAAAATCTTCAACTTGATGTACCACAAAAGCTGCAATTTCAATTGATTGTCCAGTAAACAAGACTAGATGGACAAGTCTTTCCTATGTAGCAAAGGGCATCAAATAATCTGGAAGCAAGTTGCAGACCTGGTAATTCATTACATCCGGCTTCCAGAGCAAAAAAAAAAAAAACAAGGAAAGTGGGGAGGGGGAAAGTAAATATCCTGTACTTCAAGATAACAGAGTTCTTTCCATCCTGAGCAGTCCAAATCAGGACAAACTTTTGCAAACTGAAGAAAACAAAAAAATGCAATTAAAAGTATGTTTATGAACTTGTGAAAAAAATTACATGCTTTTACTAGCACGCTTCTCTACAGTAAGATGCATTTTATACCTGATTTTCTGAAAAGGCGAAAATAAAATATGTTTGGAGCACTCAGAAGGGGAGTAAGGCATGCACAGCCATGCAGTTAGTTCACCACGTGCTCCTTGAACACCCATAGAACAGTGTTGTCTCCTTTAAAGCCGTACTTAGTTGCAACTTTCTCCTGTGAAAATATCAAAGCTGAGTCCTTCCTGCTTTTCCAGTAGACTTTTTCTGATTAACAACTTCTTGTCAAAAAAAAGGGGGGAAAAGAAGAAAAAAAATCCCTTGAAATCACAGGTCCTGAAGATCTTGGAATTAACAGCAAGTGTGATAATTAATCACAGACTACCCTGAGAGAGAAATGACTGCTCACAACTTTTGGCTAGGGTCTCCCCTACTGCGACTCACCTTAAGGTCTTTTATAACCCCATTAAGCACCTGTCAAACATATTAGCAGGGTATTAGTTCACTACTTTCAGGGTGTTACAAATTTTGAAAGCTAGGGGTTATTATTACTCACTTTTTTTTGCGTGTAAACACACAGGTGCACGTTTTAACGCTCTCCTGTCTGGCACTCCCGCAAATCTTATTTGGGACCCTTTAGGACTTCTCTAGTGCACCTTGCATATTAAGTCTCTGATTGCTGAAAAGACATTTGGATGAAGAAGAAGTTGCTATCGAAACAGAAGGAGAATTGTTATGTCCAAATAATTCCTTCTACCTTTTTTATTCCTCTCCCCAAATATATTTCAGGAACTGTTCCTACCCCTCTGACTCTCAACCATCAATGCATGTGCCGCTGTAGACAGAATACAATGGCAATCAAAAAAAGTGTCACCATGGCAGACATGCCTCTCCATGAAAAAAAACCAGGCAGACATAGTTTTGTTCACAAGACAGATTTACATATTAAAGGCTGTATTTATCAATATTTGATTTAAATGTCTGAGCCGGCACATTTATTGAACAAAGCCAGATGGGTGCAGGCAGTTGCACATCTGTATTCGTTAATAGAAAGGAAGAGAGACATTCACAGACAGCCACAGCAACAAATAAAGGAATGAAAAGTATTTGGTTGGACTGTAAGCATTTTACCTCTGTTCATCAACAAAAAATGGAGCCTTCCTCAGGCGTACATTCGTCCTTAACTTTAAGGACTGAAGTACTTAAGTTAGGAGAGTAGCTGATGCAATCAGGGGAGAGAGAGATGCTTGCAAAGGTGCTACAGCACACTTAAGACATCATTAGGTAGACCTCTCCCCCTTGGCCACACAGGGAAGCTACGGTTCCTCAGTTAGCCGGGATAAATTTCGGCCTCAATATTTAACTGCCAAGAACAAATTTGTGTTTATAGTGAACTAAAATGATAAAATGTCTTCTATGGAGTGGGCTTACATTATCACAAATGCAATTAAGTTTTCAAGGATGTTCTTAGCATTAAGGATTGAAGCAAACATTTCTACTTGTCCTGAAAGTTAAAAACTTAAGTGCACTTTCTGACTGAAGCTGTGGCTGTGCTACTTATATGAGCATCACGCACAATGGAAAAAGATGTACAACCCAACTTCTCTTACATGCAATCTCTACTGATGGAACCAAGATAAAATGTCTTCTACAGGAATTCATCAGTTTATAGGATGAGGCCAGCCATTTGGGACAACCTACTTTTAGATACCAGACAAATAACCTTCAGGCATGCAAAACAGCCATCAGTCTCACAACTACCATCAACAGGAACAGGCAACTGCTCGCATCCAGATTTTCAGTAGCACCCAAAGACTCAGATCAGCAAGCCTCGCAGTTTTCAAGAAACTCAGTTTTGAAACCAAAACTACTCATGAAACTCCTTCTAATTGCTAAGCATGGCGGGTACGCAACTTCTCAAATCAAAGATGTTTTCTTACTTAAGTGGGAGCTGAGTGCTTCACAAAAATTAATGGTTTCATAGGTGCTGATCACCCGTAAAGCTTACAGTACTCTCTTAAGACTGTGGGCTGAGGAAGCCAAGTGGAGATCACCCTGCATTAAATGCAAAAATGAACAAATCAATTATTAGGAGAGAGGACTGACACAGGCAGCGCACATTAGCTCTGATGGACCTTTCTCAAGGGGAAGACAAGGTAACTGGGGGGAAGCAGCTACGCTGTTCTGCCAGTGTAAGGCAAATCAAAAATGGCATAAAACTGAAGGCATCATGAGGAAAGGTCTTTTACATTTGCATCCTCCTTACAGTACTTGCACATGCTTCCAAATTAGATGGGATAATGGGACCTCAGTGTAGGACTTACAGATAACACAGCACCAGTGAGAGATATGCCACCTGCCGTTGCACTGGAAAATATGTCTTTTGGATAAATGACTGAGATCATAGAGCCCAAACCATGCATGGTTTACTCCGAGTGAGAAGAAACTCTATGCCTTTCAGCCTAGGTCACTACCACTGATAGCTCTGCTTCCTAGGAGAATCATACACAAAAGCGTAACTGGATACATTGCTGTGTACAACAGAACTTAAAATTAAACACTGACATAATCGAGGAGTTTAGATCATAACAGCCTCCTGCCAGTCTACAATATTATGCTTAAATCTGCCAGTAAAACGTGGAACAACATAAATATTGCATCAGTGCTTTGGAGCTTACAGCATGTTGCAACTTTGCTTCACAAGGAATATACTTCATGTATTCTCCAGTGGGAGCTAATAGTAACTCAGCAACCCACTGAAGTGCTTTATACTGAATAAAGGCAAATACCTTAATGCCAGAAGGAAGAAGTTACTTCTAATATACAGGTTACGGAATAAAACCATCCAGCTTCCTATTTCTGATATGCTAGGAAGGATGCAACGAAAATGGTGTCTCAGCTCCAGCACTGGGCAGCAGGGACTGAGCAGGCAGTGCTGCTGTGGGAATCGCTGTGCCTTGCATCCAAGAACACTATCTCTGCAGAAAAGCCTTAGCTACTTATCTTGGTTGCTAATCACCACTTCTGGGAACACAACAATGCAACAGGAAAGGCTTCAGTTTTGTTCCAAAATCCTCAATACAAAATGGCAAAAAAAAGGACCTTTAAAGATTTTTAAAACTCCCTCTTTCCAATTATTTTTCTATGTCTCAGAAATAAAACGCGAAGACAGAAGCCCTGCTGATACTCCATGCTGCCTTAGAGCACACATCTAATTTTGGAGGGAGGGGCGTTTCCATACGCAGCATAAGTTATGCACAGAGTCACGACCTTCATCAGCTTCCCAGAACCACCTAGGCAGGCTTCACACTGCAGTGCCGAGGGCTGGGCAGGCTCCTCTGCCTCCAGAAGCTCTGCTGGTCCCTCAGGTCTCAGAGGCCGCTCTGCCCACCGAGGGTACGCGTGCACTTCACGCTCCTTCCCCACACGCACTCTGCAGGAACCTGCTGAAAGCTTCACCTAGCTCGTGATTACGCTGAAGTTTTACATAGGGCATCCTGACATCTTCTCTCACACACACCTTGTCTCCCAAGGAGGAAATTAAGAGCCAGATGAGAGGTGCCTGGGGCAGCATTTCTCAAACAAGCTCGCAGGAGCCAAGTGTGAGGCTCTCCAGTAAATCGTCAAATCTCCAGCTACAGTGAAAGTATGATACTTGCAGTTCTTTGAAATTATATGTTTTCATGTGGTGACCACACATGAAGTCTCTCATGGTCACACATGGCCACCAAGGCAGTACTTGAGGATGCCTTGTTTACCAGCACAATTTTGTGGGCCTTTTACTGCCAGGAAAGTGGCATGAGGAGTACGGTGGGGGAGCAGAGTGTTCACATCAGGGAAAAACATCTCTGAGCCTGCCAGGAGCACAAACCCTTCATGCCAGTGGTCTTGGCTCTCCTATGGTGTTTGTTCATTTCCTCACGGCTCTATTGGAACCCAACACCCGCCCATTCAGCAAGAGAGCACTTGCTTAGTAAGAGGAACCTGATGAACACCCCAGGAAATACAGCTTCATCGCTGAGCAGCTTCTTCAAGTCTTTTCCTAAGGGACGAGATCTGGTCTTGATTTAGCTTAAGTAACAATTGTATTTTTACACAATGGTAAAGCCTGAAGGGTACCATAAAGGTACCTTCTACTGTGTCGTAGGAATCATGGCAGCTTCACCGGTCATCTTTTGCATTATTTGCTCTTCACTAGTAGCCAGCACAGTCTGGAAAAGAGGAGACGTCTCAGTCTGTTTTCCTGTGCCTAAGAACTGCAATGAAAATTGCCCGAGCTCACTTTCCAACCACTTTTCCAGCAGGAGCGGCCCCTGGGCACCACTCCTGCTGAGCAATGTGGAGTTGTCTCAGGCTGCAGCCTGCATGACCACAGCACTTAGAGGCAGCCACAAAGAGGAGGCACCTGGCAAGCCTTCATCTCAGAAAACCAAGGGGAAGCAGGTGGAGCAATGTCTTGTACTTACTGTACACTGAAGGCAAAAATCTGACCTACTGCCAGGCCTCAGGTCAGAGAAGAGTTGGAGCTCCTGATTTGGCTCAAAAGAGAAACTCTCATGCGTTTTAATAATTCAACTTTCTACAGCATGTCATGATAGATGAAATCACATATATTTCCTTTCCAGAGTGCTTTCAGTTGCTTATAAATTTTCCAGTGCTGCTTAGACCAAAGTCAAGGCCTTGGTTCCTACACGGGAGAGGCAGACCGTAACCAGACTGCAGCATAAAGGTGTTCCTGTCCCGACACCTTCTATCCTCCGCAGTCCAGGGCAGCCACATCTCGGCAAGAAGGGCCTGGAGGCTGCAAGCAAGCATTGCCCAGCCAAGGCACCGCCCCTCTCATGAAGTGGCCTGAGGGGCAACCGGTTGTCTCCCATTGCTCTCAGAGAAGGTGGGGTTCTCCTGAAGGTGCTTCAGCGGTTCTTTATAGATCTGACACCAGAAGACTAGCTGCTTTGACTGAAGGATCAAGACCGCAACACTGGGCTTGGCCACTTTTTAATTTCCTCAGCACAGCTTCTCCAGCTTTTCCTGCTGTAACTAAACAGAAGCCAGTGGCTCCGGCCGCTGCAAAAGCTCTTTTCCTCTTTCTCTCACCATTCACAACTCCCTTGTGCTACACAGTCTACGAGTATATAAGTAATTAAATACACCAAAAAAAATCCTAATTTAAAATGGGAAATTCTAAAGGAGTCTTTACTACCTTTGGTAGTCGAAAAACTAGTCAGGTTTTCTTCTTGAAAGTAAATCACTCCAGAGCAATCAAAGTGCTTATTTGGTTTTAAGCCAAGCACACAGATAAGCTGGGTGCAATATCCTGTGAACACCTGAGATTTCACCTGTGAACACATCTATTTCAACTCTTTTCTCCCCCCTCACCTGCATTGGATGTAGTCAAACATCTCTTGCTTGAGGCCTGTATCTCACACAGAGCCGTGGTCTCACAAGTAATTTTGCATGTACAGAACAAAGAAACAACTATCCCGTGAAAGACTTGTTCCCCCAAAATATCTATATACTTGAGTGGTACAACAAATCAGCCACCCTCAAATGAAGAGAAAAGTTACTTAATTTAACGGCAGTTAAGGAAGCTGTCCACATGAAACACTTTGCTGTTTCCTGCACACCAGCAAGCTGCATACACACCAGTTTGGTGCCTCACCACGGCACAATTCACTGCTGAGCTACTGAGGGATTCTGCTTCAGGATTTTAAAAGCTCACAAAACCCAAACTGCTCACCTCCACAAAAGAAAGGAAAAAAAAAAAAATCCTAGGCTAAAATTCTCCCCCTTGGGTGGGGGGAAGGGCATGAAAGGCAGACCGTGGCAAAGCCCTTCATATTAAAGGACTGATCCCACCACTCTCCTGCAAGCAAAACTCCCACACTGAGATCAGCATGCGCAGAGTCCAGGGTCAAGTTTTGTTCCATTTTCTGTTACAGAAATTGCTTGGAGCGAGGCTCCCTTATCTGCGCTTTTGACAAATGTGATTTGCCATTAAACTACACCAAGGCCCGTGTGCTTCTCTCTGCTTCAACAACTTTTTAAGTCATTGTCCCCTGGAAATAAGAAATGTGCACAGTGTGTGTTGTAAGCAACATCACAGGAGAATTCTGCTCCGCTTTACACAAAACTTAGCCAGTGTCATTTTAAAGAGAGACATTCGGCATAGAGAGGTAGATACATAGATAGCTGTAGATATAGATCTATAATCTCTGTTTATGGACACAGGGAGCTCTCTCCCTCCTCTCAGGAAGAAACAGCTGGGCAAATGGTTGGCAGTAGGGCGTTTTATAGTTTAAACAGCACACACAATCCGTAAATGCAATTCCTACCTGAGAAAATCCCATACTATGTGCTGACTGACACGTCTCCTGAGGTCATTTTAAAAGCTACTTGTGTCCTATGGGTTTATTTTGTTGTAGATTTGTTCTTTAATCTCCCAGTACCTATACATCAGGACCGTGTACCATCTGTCAGTTAGCTGATGGGCTGAGGCAGGGTGATGGAGAGCAGAAAGCGATGAGATTTCACTGCCTCTTGTCAGTCACTGGGAGGGGATGCGTAATTTTTCCCTGGTGGAACATATAATGAAAGGTTGCCCACTGCCACATACTTAAGGCAGACAGCACGATGATGAGCTGCTCTGAATCTCAAACAATTTCAGCACACATTCAGGACTTGGGACCTCAGTGCAAGAAAATATCCAGACCACTAGAAATGTCATAGTCATCAACAAGACTCACTCAGGGATGATGGAAGAAGCCATAGACAAAGAAACCAAGAATTTTGGAGAATTGGCCTAGTCTCTTCTGAAGCTATATGAGCTATATATTTCCTTTCTATTGTCATTATTCGGTATTAATAAATAAGAGAGGCATTTAAAAACAGTTCATTGCTGGTTAAACACACAGAATAGTCTTTCGTTCCAAACTCCCAAGGTTTCAGACTGCAGATGTTCTCCCCTGCTACAATGAATTCTAAAGAGCCTGACGGTGCCAGGACCCTTAGAGCTTGCTTGGCTTATCGTTACTTCTATAGATCACATTTATGAAAACAAAGCAGGGCAGTCTAAATGAACTGCTTTTCTAGGAGCAAACACAAGCAATGACACTGCTTGACATTTTCAGTATCTTTTTTGCATGTGATATGGCTTCGCTTCTCAGACCTAAGCAACCTGAAGTTTCCTATGCTGGGGCAGTCTACATTCCCAAAGTCCACCAGCCGACATGTAGGATTCTGTGGTTATAAAGAAAGCTTGCATAAAGCATATTTGGAAATGCAGTACCCTAGCAGGAGCTCTGGGAAACATTTGAGCCCAATGCCTCAGAGCTACAGGGGCAAAAAGAAGGGAACAGATGGAGAAGTAAGTTGAAGGCAGAGTTCTTGGTTCTGCAGTTACTGAAGTGAATGGGAGGAATGTAAAAAGGTAAGGGATTTATTTCAACCAGGATCTCATTCCCTCTATGTTCCCGCTAATGTGCACAAGAATTCTGCAGTTTTGCTTTTCAATGGCTGCTGTTTCCATGGGCACAGAGGTAGTTCTGGTCTGCACAAAGGCAACTCCTCTGGCTGTCCACAAAAGGCAATGGGCATTTCTATCAATCAGTATTATTACATTAATACAGTAGTATTCACTAGTGTCTCCACATATAGCTACAGACCTTCCCTCAAAAAAACATTTGAAAAGGCAGCATGCTAGTTCTGCCAGTAGTGGTAAATTCATATAGACACATGCTCAGAAAAGACCAATTTGTGCTTTATTTTTGCATGGTTGTGAGTGCTTGCTTTTTAAATGCACCCACATAGACCACCACATATGGCATACAGCTTTTGCAAATATCGCATTGAGGGGGACATTGAAGGAGTTCACTGGTGATGTGGCTGCGGTAACATCTCCAGAAACCAAGATCAATGGCCTTGTTCTTCTTCTCGCTGTGTAAGATGGTACAATGACATGTACTGCTTTTGTAGAAGAAACATCTGTGTCACTTTTGTTTGCTATGTGTATACAAGCAGCTTCATGTCATCATATGGGTGCACAGAAAATTAATCCTGGCACTTCCATTAGCTCGTGCAACACAAGTGAGACCAGGCTGCTTCTGCAGTGTTACACTTAAAAGTCGAGCCAAATTTAACCTATCAGATCTTAAGCATATTTGTACTTTATTTTGACTCATCCATTACCAGTGGTGAAAGCATCCTAGTTTCACAGCTAATTCGATTTTAAATTTATCCTCATTCACATTCCCATTCCCATGTAGACCAAGTCACTTTAATACACATCCTTTGACAGGACTTCTTTCATAACTAAAGCTCTCCAAACATTTAAATGCCCATGAGAAAACGTCTTCTTTCAGATGATGTCCACTTTAGATAGTGGCAACTTCTACCTACTTCTTTTACCATTTGATGTATTTTCTTAAAAAAACCTCATACTCCAGCATCATGCAATTACATAAAGAAAACCTCTTTTTTTTTTTTAGAAAAGGTAAAATTTAAGCCCTTATGAGTAGAAAACCAAATGACTCAAAGTCACAAGCAAATATAAAATATATCTATCTTAAAATTAAACAGCTTTGTGGGATTTTGAGGGGAGGGGGACAGCCACGTGATTTCTGATTGCTGTGGCTGGCTTTCCTCAGAAGGGCAACCAGCATTTTCACTGCCTGGGCCGAGTTGCGCGTGGCTGCAGCTTCGCTGCCACAGTACCTAGGCTAATAAGGTGAGGTAAACTGGAACTCCTGCTGCCACTGCAGGGCAGGCATGACCTAAGACTATATTTAGAAACCAAACCCAGAGCATTCAAAACCAGATGGAGTTTTCTGCCAACATCAGCGGGAAGGGAGTTGATGCCATGGTCTGTAATGTACATAAAGACAGTAAACTCTCCTGTTTGGGATTCTGTAAACTCTATGTTGTCCAAATTAACCTTTAACTACACTGAGAGATAATTACTTTAAAGCAGGCTTATTTTCAGAGACATTCTTCAAATTTCTCTTTGACTTCATTGTCTATAAATGATGTTGAATTTAGGCTTTAAGGCGGGAAAACAAAATACCCACTACCATTTCTCTATGCATATGAACAGCACACTTGCATACTTGCTGTAGTGGTGGTACAATAGATGGTGGGAGCTCTCTGCCTTTGATGTCGTCTTAATGAACTCAGCATAATTGCCTTTGTGAAACAATGGCAAAGAGCACAGCAGTACTTGAACACAGCTCTACTTAAGCAAGGGCTGCTCTGGTAGCATGCCAGCTTCCCATCTCCAGGTCCTTCATCACTCTGTCTCTCTCTCTTTTCAAAACACTCCTTTTTCCTCCAAAATAGAAGGCCAGGATCTCAGCTGATGTAAAATGATGCAGCCTCGTGTGATATTTACTAAGTCATCAGTCCAGAGAAGAGACATAAGCATATCACAGCCTTCTCCATGCTCCATACTCAGTTGTTCCAGCTGCCCAGCTCCCTCTGACGCCCACCAGCCCCACGTACCATGCAGTGCGGTTTGTTGGGTTCAGTATCGGTCTGCTGGGATGGGAATGGAAATCTGCAGCTTTCACGGCAACTTTCCAAAGCAAAACACTTTCTTTAATTAAATATGAAAAATTGATTAGCACAGCACTTGATTAATCTCTATGTTTATTTGATTCTGCAGTTCAAGTTTTCAGTATGTTGCAATATTACAGGTTACCAGCACACAGCTGTATTGCACACACTAATAAACTGACTGCAAGCAATATTTTGGGGTAACCACTTATTTGTGAATGCTCGGTGATTACTGTATTACAAAGTGAATGTGACAGGAAAGTTACAAAGAAATCATGCCTAAATTCATATCCAAAAACATCTCTCTGAACTATGCACAGCAGGGTATACCTGTCATCCCTAATTTGGCAGTCATGGGCTCAGCTGATTGTGATTTAGAATTCAAATGTTCACTTTGTTAAGGGAAAAAAGACAGCCAACTCTTTCAAACCTGGCAACTGAAGTTAGATACTTAAATTTGAGTCTCATCAAAACAAAAGTGCCCTGGAATATGCTGCTCCTTTCATCTTTAATGGATTTCAAAGAGATTTTAATAGAACCCCTTACTGAGAAAGCAACGCACAACAGGTCTCACATGACATCCAGTGAAACCAGTGACCATTTTTGTGCAGATCCAACGACTACTCAAGAGCAGGGCTGGGAACGGTGGGTATCTTCACGCTGTGACATTTAATCCAGCTCTGACACTGCTCGCACCAACTAAAAGTCTTCTGATGAAGCTGAGACAATCTGAGATATACCATTGCATGACCAGAATGACTGTTTGTCTTTAGACTTCTCTCTAAATCACCTACAACCTTTGCATGCTATATAAATAAATTACAACCAGTATTTTAGCTTCTTCAGACATGGCCATTATAAGAATGTCACTGACATTTTAGTCAGGATATTCTATTTAGTTTGAAATATGATAGGAGCCTAATGAGGTTTTAACCAAAGAAAGGCAAACACTAAGAAGTCTGAATCCAAATATATCTAGGAAAATTAACGGAAAAAGCCTATAAAGACTATAGAGAGAGCAAGCTGATGGTACCTAATGTTGAGCACACCCTTCTTATCTGGAGCTCTAACAAAAAAAGCAATAGCAGGAGGACTTTAGCAGTAGAGATTTTGCTCTGGCTGCAGTACATTTACAGCAAGACAAAGTACTACAGTAAGGGCACACTGACCGCAGCTGGTAAGTCCTTGGCTGCAGGAACAGGATCACACGTGGCAGGGTAAGACAACGCATCCTGTGGTACATTTTCCCTTGGGCACCAGGCGATACAAACCAGGGGATGAGCTGGACATCCCGCATGACAGAGCACCAGCCGGTGCTTCCCCAGTGCAGAGCCCTTGCCCCACCAGGGCAGAACTAGCCGTGGAAGAAAACACCCTCCTGTCTTCTCTCTTGCCTTTGCCTAGCACAAGACAGGGTGCAGCAACCTCCATGTCTTTCTACTGTTGTACTCTTTCATTTTTTATGGCTTACTACAGTATGAATTGCGTAGTTCACCTAACAACCAGCCACTCCTTTTGTTTCTGTTTGCAAAAGCTGAATACAGAGGTCCTTCATACCATTAAATATCCACCAGTAAAATAACAGTGTAGTTAGTGAAGGATTAACATATTCAAAATATGTATATGTTCTGAAGTTAATTAATTTCTAAGTACAAGTCACTCATATGACCAGTGGTTAGAACAACCTAAGAGCCATGCTTGAGCAGTATAAATCAAATTAAATTACATTAAAAACCAATTCTGAAGCTGTGTTTTTAAGTGGTGCCCCCATAAACCCATACAAAATTATAAAAACTAGGAATTAGGAACAAAACTCTGACTCGATGTTCTTTTTCTTAATTTGAATTTAACTGGATTACACATGAATTACTAATTGCTGTTTCTAGTGACCCATGGTGATAATATGAGCTCTGTATTACAATGACCTGACATTTAATTAGTTTGTATGAGCAGATTATGCAAAGTTTTATCATAAAGTGACTTAAACTCATATTGCCCTTGGTAATGCAACATAGCAATAGTGAAGACTAGACATTGGTACAAACATAACATTTCAAAGAGAATCCATTAAAAGAAAAATCAATTTATTAAATGTAAAATGAAAACAAGCTCTGCAGAGTATTAGGTACTAAATTCTATTCATCCAAGCTTCAAACCTTGTAATCATCAACTTGAACTACGTAAAACAAGTATTAGTCACACTTCAACTACAAAATAACTCAATTTGTATATTACTTGCAATTCAAAAATTTCCAGAGCGCTCCACTAGACATTTACATGTGACTTACAAAACCGGCTAGTCTAGAAATGGTTTTGTGTGGGAAGCATTTGCCTGACTGGTCCTCATATGGAGTAACAGCAGCAATTTTGGCCACCTTAAAACACTCCAAAATGGGTAGTGGAATAAGCTGGCATGGATGTCACACTGCAGGAGGAAAAAAAGAAATCACTCTGTGACAAACTATCTTCCCAACAAGCTGAGAATGTCTCTGAAGAGCTAATAGCAAGCTGAAACAACATAAAGCAACTAGAAAGAGGCACATATGCCACTGAAGACCCTGCACCACTTAATTTACTGCTATCCATCACTGTAGTATCTGATACAAATCAATAAGAAAAATGTTGGCCCTTTCTGACTTCATTTACCCTTTCAGGGCATGTTCTGATGGGAGCTGAAATTTTGTTTTGAGATTTTAATTGGGTTTTTTTTAAGTTCTTAAAGATTTATTAGGGAAGAGGGAAGTATTGACTTGGAGAAATCCCACTCTTACATTGAAAGAATTTTCCTCCTACTGAAGAGGAATTTGCATAGATTACAGAGTTCCTACAGGTTTCGTCTTTACCTAATAACCTCTAAAACGTGTTTCCTTGCTGAACCATTTGATTGAGACCGTATACAGCTGCTTGTTGAAATTTTGGGCATTTCTACAGAGAAACAAGTCCAGGCTCCGGAGGAAATGCTTGCTTGTCTAGAACAGTATGGAGTAAGAAAGGGAGGCCAAATGTCAGTTTTGCAGCCAACTATTAGGGACACACTATGATATTGCCAAATAACCGAGACAGTTGTTGAGCAATAACCCAAGGCCTACCATTGGAAAACAGATGCTGATCTTTGGTATGGAAAAGCAAGTGATCAGATGGTCAGGCCGTGCCGAGGATCAGTATCTTCATTTTTGTTGCTTCTGTGCCAGGAAGGATCATTTGATCTGCGGGTCCTTCCTGGCGAGGCTCACTCAGCAACCCTCTCGCAGGGGCCAATCTGATGTAGCCTGAAACGTTTGGCTTAGTAAGTCTCTGAGGGAATATTTCCACTTTGTATTTCTTTCTCGGGGTGTGTGTGTGTGTGTGTGTGTGTGTGTATCTTTCTAGTTTCAGATATCCATCAGTGTTCATAAATGAAGACACACTTTCAAAAATTATCATTCCTGATGACCTTATTGACCTTATATATGTCAGGATCCATCAAGATACTTAGAATACAGGAGCAGCCAGTCTGATCTGAAAATGACCTGAATACCTGGTAGTGTCCACTAACTCCTCCAAACCACAGAAACCAATTGTCTGTAAATCCAGCACATTGCCTGCAGCTAGGAAGCTTTTTCCAGGACAAAGTGTGTCACACCCTGCACTTGTCACCTGTAAGTTATGTACCAGCTGCTCCCAGATCCCTGTGCCGCAGGTCATCTTTGGCACCAGTGCTGGCTCAGTGCAGAGCCGGGCTCCTGCCCAAGCAGGAGCAGTTCCTTTTGTCAGTGCTTTGCATGAGTGCGCTTCTGCAGCCTGGGCTGCAGGAGCACAGCTGCTGCCCCGCAGGATGGTACATCTCCCCCAGACCATCTCCAACACACCTTAGCAGCACCCCAGAGGCCACCTTGCCTTCAGCAGGGCTTACTATGTCTGCCTTGGCGGCAGCCATGCCAGGCGTGAGCTGCCTTCTTCAAATATTTCCTCACTTTTCAGCACTGCAGCCATCCAGCCCCTTACTGCCTCTGGTAAAGGAGAGCTGACCTTACAGGAATTAAATTTATTTTTGAGTTAGTCTCCTCTACAGCCCCCTGGAGAAGAGGAAACAAATAACCAAGAACCTGCGTGTCGCAGACCACTGCGGCCATACGGTTTGCCTTGCCCATCTGCCCAGTGCCAGAGGACTTTAAATTCTCCCAAGGAAAACACAAGAAACAAAAAACGTACAAGAACCTGTGCACTTGCTTGCCATTACTCTTACAAGTACACGGGTACTTCATTCATTTGCCCTTACTCTTACAAAGATGTCTGCACTTCATTGAGTCAAGGCTGATAATCTCCAAAACCATCTACTGGCAACACCATATCAGTGTCATCCATTTCTCATTAGATATCAAGTCCTTAAAATGTAACGCTGGTTTTGAAAACTCCATGCAAAGTGTATATCTGCAAATTGTAATATTTGAAATCTACCCTACAGCCTGAGCTTGAAAATTGCACACAGCTAAAGCCTACCTCTATTACTCATTGACTTCAATGAGACTGTTCATGCAAAAGGTCCAAGGCAGTTTTAGGGCTTTCAGTAATATGTGTGTACATATATCTTTTTACTTTTAAAAATGAAGAGGGATTTTGGAATAAGCAGGAAGATCATAAAGTGGGTAAAGGTTTTTTTAAACCACCACCAAAGCACAATCACGCTGGAAGAAGCTGACAAATTTCAGCAGCTCTTTTTCATTAAAGTACATTACTTTAAACAAAACCCCCCAAGGCAAGCTCTGTGAGAAGTTTGCCATGATGGGAATATACTCATGTGAAAGAAATATAGCACAATCTAGCACATTCATAGAAACGTCACTTTTAAATATAAAGTCCATTATTCATTATTAAAAGAAATGGATACATATGTGAGAAAAACACCCATCTTATGGCTACATGCCTGGCAGCAGCTTATATTCTTTGCAGCGTATTTTACATTCACAATAAATGTGAAAGAGACGTGTATATCTAGCTTTTAGGATGTTTCTTCAGGTTTATCGTCATTGGGAAATAGCTGCGTCTGATTCAAGAAGAAAAGAAAGCTACATTTATCGTGTAAGTTAAAGTGCCAGGAAATTCAAAGACATGGGAATGCTGGACAAGTTGAGACACAAATGGCAACGGCTGCGTTACACTGTAAGACACACGGTACCCCCCCGATAACAGAGGGGCATTGTCAAGAGCTTGACAAAACAGCTTTCATAAAATAAAGTGGTGTAAGTCTGATTTCATTACAGTTACAGCAGTTTACGACGCAAGGTATTGCCTCAGCATTTGGGGGGGAGATTATTCTGGTCTCCTGTTCGAAAGCAGCCAGAAAGATAGATGGATATTAATAGCCCTGGTGCACAAGCAAGTTACCAGAGTGCATCTATGTTAATTGCTGTTGTATTTCTTAACCCATAGCAGGGCAGCGCAAACATTGAAAAACAGTTGCTTGTGCCAGAGAATCCATATTTAACCAATACATCAGGTTAAGACTCAGATTTTTCTTCTGCAGGATATTCCCACTGTTAAAATTTACAAATGACAGATGCTCTGAAGTTTTCCATAGTGAAGACATTTTAAAGAATTTCGTTAACATTTTTAAGCCCTTTTTTGCCCTGAAATTGCACAGGTGGCAACTCCTTAAGCCCTGATGGTCCTCTCCAGCTGTGCAGTGAGACAGGGCTTGGAGACTGGTGGCAGCTCTTCTGGTTGCAGAAGTTTCTCAAAACACGCTGCCTTGCAGTGTGGCAATTTCAACATGTTGGGGCTTTTTTTCCTTCCCTCCAACAACAAAAGGGAACTCATACCTGGGGAATGGAGAGAGAGTGGAAGGAGACAGAATTCACTGTGGATTGTTTGTTCCCATCCCAGATGGAAGGAAAAGTTAAATGGAAACACTTTTTTGCTGCACCTGACAGAATGGAAGGCCTGATGATGAAGAGGTTGATTCTGCAACCATTAACTTCAGAGCTGAACTACTTGATTGGATTCAGAGTTGAACTTTGGTTGAATTACTTGGAGACTCACTTGTACAAGGTTTACGTACGTGAAAATGTACTGGAAGTGAAGTGCGTATTGCCTTGCACACAGCATAGTATCAAAGGGCAAGAGTAATCACCAGAAAACCCTGCCTCCGCAATATCATACAGCAATAGGTTTTAGTCAGGGCCTCTGTTAAAATTAGCAGCAGCTTTTGCTTAGGTAAGACCACCAGACTAGACTTAGTAGGTGACGCACAGAAGGGGCAGGCTGGTTTCTGGGAGTGCACGAGGCACCAGATGACTCAAAAGGTCATTTTGAGGAGTTGCAGAGAGCCAGTGCCTGTTGGGGAGAGCAGCAAGGATCCATTTGCTTCAGTAACATGGATCAGGTTCAAACCATCTAACCATCCAGCCACCTTACTCTGCTGTGTTCAGGAAATTGTTACTCAGCTTGCAAAGGTGGCCTGTCCAACATCTCCAGTGCTTGGCTTTACAATGGCCCAGTGCAGCTTGCATTCAACCACCTCTGTGACAATACAGACCATTGCCTACTATGTCACTGGACCTTCTCTTTCAGAGTGCATGGGCTGAATGTGTGATGAAGTTTTGGACACTCCTGCTTGGTATAGTTTTTCCCCAAGATGAGGAACGGTTGGAGGAGCCAGGTACTCTCACCGACATCTCAGGAAGCTCTAGCCCTCAAGTGGTACACTGGAGGAGGATGAGCAATAGGCTGCTTGAAACCTGCATTGGGAGACAGTTTCTTTCTGCTCCCTGGAAAGCAAGAAGTTGTTTTTAACCACTTAGCTATAACTAATCCATTGCCTTTCTGGGACTCACAGTTCTTTCTCCACCTTTGCATTTGTGGCACAAGTGAGAGCCTGGCTTTAAACTGCATTGAGATTTTGGTGGGCTGCCAGCACTTCTTGGAGCACACAAGGCAACAAAGTGACATGGCAATTTTTAATATTTGGTATCTCAGGACAAGCTGGATGTCATTCTATGGAATAGGAGAAAAAATAACAACAAAAAGGGGCATTTCCTTAGCCAAAGGGCATCCTTCATGCTGCATATCAATGACTCGCTGCAAACAGGAGAAAGACAGGAACTTCTCAAAGGAAAGACTGGAAGCATCTTTTGTAATGGAAAGCTTTAAGCAGCTTAAAAGTAGGCACTGCTAGCGACTCCCCCTATAAAACATGGAAGATAAATCAGTTAATCTGGAAAAAATATACAAACCCAACAAAGAAAGGAAAAGCTTCTGAACGCATCTATTAAAACAAAGAGCCGCTGATCTCACACAAGCACTGCTCCTGATTAGAACTGGAAAGCCAAGTTTGCTACAGCGTTGTTGTTTTGCTCTTGTGACTTTGAAGCAGTGCAAAGGGCAGAGAGACAGAGGCTGGATTTTAATAGGAGTTACGTCTAAACTCTGCTCATCACTAAAGGCAGAATGTAATCACTTAGTACAACTAAGGACACCAGAGGAAGATGGTGAAAAAATTTTAGAAGTCAGCGTTGTTGAAGTGACAGCTATATTGCCATGAGAACGAAGCTGCTGGAACAAATCTCTGCCATAGCTAAATCCTGACACATTAGGGACCTTGAAAAAACCAAGAGGTAGATTTGAAAGCTTCAGTCATTCAGTCGCTCCCATACATTTATAAAGTGCAAAAACAAGGCAGAATATGTATCACAGATTCACAAGCCTAAGCATAAACCTGCTTGCTGTAACTATGTACCATTTCTCATCCTAGTTAGGCTGAACAGAAGTTCTCTTGCCTAATTGGGGAGGAGAAGCCTATTATCCCAAAGCACTGAAAAACGAAATCGTTCCCTGTGGCCTGAATGAACCAGGTTCAAGAGGCGGCCAGAGATGGAGGCCAGCCAGCCAGTACTAATTTTGTAGCTAGCTGACAAGTACCTTGAAATTTGGGACTGGAAATCAAGTACATGTTAAGCACAGATCCTGCTGCCGACAAGCATATCCACAACAAAATGCAAGGAGATGGGTAGACAAATGTATATATGTATCCAGATAACCATATGAAGGAAACCTTGACAAAATGTGTTTCACTTTTTCAAATACCTTGATAGACTTACAGATTAATCAATGTAACTTCAAATCCCAGAAAGATATTGAACAAAATTAAATCATTTGCAAGCAGTAATTAAGCAGACAAGGAAAGTTATAAACAAACATAAATGACCCATGTACATAACATATCCAACAAACCAATTTTATTCCATGACGGGATGGGTCTTATGGAGACTGAAAAAGCAGTGGCTGTACTAGGTCTTGACTTCAGTAAGGATTTTGACACTCATTCACAAATTTATCACAAAAAAGACAACTAAGGTTTAGGTGAAACTGTTCATTTTGGTTCATGACTATTTGAAAAATCACACAAGCAGTGCTTCACTGCCAAATAGGGAAGTTGAATTAACTGCAGGAACCTGTTTTCATTCTGGGACTTTTCAATATTTTCATTAATAATTTGGTATGGTGAGAGATAAAACAACAGGTCTGAAGAGAGTATCGAGCTGGGAAAGTACAACAGATCCTTTAGAGGAGAGATTTAGGGCTCCAAGCAATCTTGAGAAAGAGGAAAAAGTGTCTGAGAAAATGAGGATGCACTTCAACAAGTTTCAAGTAGCAGACTATGAAATGTGCCAACCGCATATACATACATACATCTGTGCAGCTGACAAAAGACATAAGACAGGAAACAACTGGAGAGGCAGCGAGTCTTCAGAAAAGGATTTGGGAATCATAATGGATCACAAACCGAACACAAGTCAAGAATATTTTGCTTTTGAGAGAAAGCAAATATCAAAGGGGGATATATAAACAGGAGTGCTGCTCATAAGACAGCTGAAGTAAACCTTCTGCTTTGCTAAGAAGTGGTAAGGCTCCCGCAGCTGGAGTACTGCAGCCGGGTTTGGGCACAGTATCTAATGCAAGAACAATGCAGGCCAACTGGAAAGAGTTCAGATGAAAAGAATTATCACCAGAGGTCTCGAAACCTATCCTCAGAGGAAAGTCAGGGAGAAGCAGCGTTTATTTTTAGTCTAAAAATAAATGTCTGAAGGGAGACGCGATAACAATCTTCAAATATAGAAAAAGGCTGCTAGAAAGAGAAAGGAAATAAGCCCTTTTCCATGTTTGCTTAGGGTAGGATGTGTAGAAATAGGTTGAAACGGCAGCAAGGGAGATTGAGGTTAGACTTTAGGAAGCACTTTCTAATGGTAAGGATAGTTAAGCCCTGGAAGAGTTGGCCTGCAGATATCCTGTGATCGTCATTATTTAAGCCTTTTAAGAACAGCTATATAGAAATTTGTCTGAAATATATCGGTTGTATCTGTACTGTCTTGGGGCAGGTGGATGGACTGAATGATGTCTCATTTACACCCTTTCTTTCAACTTTCACTGTAACTATGAAAAGTAAGTGTGACTGGAATATTAACATGTTTGAGTTTCTGGCAGACCAGCGCGCTCTCTGAAAATGTACGAGCACTCACTAGACCAGTGCTTAGTGTCTTCACAGCATCACCTCTGAGCTTTGGTACACGGACCAAGGCAGCAGAGGGGAGCGCAGCAGAACTCACAGGCAGACCTGAGTACGGTTTGCAACAATAATTGGCTTCTATTCTGGAATAAAGAGGAGACAATGTGGCAAGCTCAATCTCTCTTCCTCCCCAAGGAGCAGGTATGCAGTGTTTGCCCTCCGCCATCCCAGCCCAGAACCAGAGGCAGGGAGACCATAGAAGGGGTGGGAGCTGGCCTCTGTGCCACACTGCCCAAGGGGTGGGAGCTGGCCTCTGTGCCACACTGCCCAAGAAACATTTTCATCAGTTTAGCACAATAGCTTTGAAAACAAGACTTTCTCTGTCAGTAAATGTGCAAGCAGGAGGACTTGGTCCATTTTCCACTAGGTATTTACCCAGAAGACTGTAAAAGCTCTGCATACATTTTGGACGAGTATTTTGTTCTCTTGTGGGAATGCAGTAAAACACCAGCTGCTGTTAATGTACCTTGGTGAATAATCACACTCAGCTAATTTTCAGCTATGAATGATTAAGCACTTCATACAGTATGTGAACATAAAGAGCCATTTCCTCACACTTAAAATATATTTGATTTGAGAACCCAGTGGAGCGAACCCACCCCATGCCAGTATAAGGACAAGTTGCAGAATTAGGCAATTACTCTTACGCATCCATGATCTAGTGCGACATACAAATTCTGCAGGAAAGCTGTGACACCCCTGCACAAACCGATATTCCTGCAACACTATTCAAAAGCAGACTGCAGGCACTGCATGCTTTTACCTTTGAGTTGCCATGCATATATTACACTTTACAGCTTCCAGAAATACCTCTAGAAAATTTGAGCACAGTTTCCAAAGAGGAAACAGTCTGAATTTGTCAGGTGACTTAAGATCCAATTTTGTAAGTCTTACTTGTTACTAGTAATTACTCCTGCAAACTGTTCTCTGGAAGTCAGTTTGACAAAAAAAAAAAGCATTCAGTGATCTGACACAGAAATTGCCAAGTCATACTATTAGCCTACATGAAGACAGCTGCTGTTGCTTTAGCACAGACCTGGGTTTGGGTTTTCAGCCTCAAGTTAACCAAAACCACACACTTAGGAAGCTTTATTATGAAAAAGACCTTTAACATTCTCCTGAAGCTAGGAAAGTCAAATGCCCCAACTGTCTAGAGAGAGCTCAGCTCTGTACTCCTTCATTTGCTCTTGCTTCCTACATGAATATATGTTACTAAACAGGATTGAGGATTGTGGGCTTGGACACTAAAAGCGTGCCTCCACCAAGTATGGTTATGTATTGCTCTCCACTACAAAAAAGTAAGAAAGACGCTGTATTGTTTTACTGCCGATAGGAATTTTGGAGGTCACACCCCCTGGAAGAGCCCTTGTAGTTATGCGCAGTAAGTGGCCATCCTTTCATGAGTGGTTTTTGTTATCCTCCATCCCCAAGAAGCTCCTTTGTATGACACACACAACACAGCTACAACAAGCACAGGCTGTCAGGAAATAGCCGTTCTGATTCTGCACCGCCAAACGGAGGTCTGTACATATGGTAATAACAATTTACTTTTTATAGAATAATAATAGGCTTGGGTAATTCCTGTGCCAACAGATCAGCAGCTACTGTTTCCACTCAGAGGTTATGAAAGATTCTGCCCTCACCCCTTTCCAATGGCCTCTTGTTCCAGAACAGCTGAGTGTTATTTTTAAGCCATAAAATTGTAGAAGAGTGGCCGGGCAGCTATTATTAACAATCATACAGAATTCTGCATAATGTGTGTCTCAGTCCACTTTATATTCTACCACTTAGACAGCAGAGAAAGCGCAGACTGAAATAATTTACAGTCAAGTGACATTTTGCATATATAAAAGATACGTCTATTTGAACAAGATGGGTTCAAATCTGTGGTCTCTTTTCAAAGAAAACTTAAATATAAGTCAATGAGACCAATGTCTGTGAAAATAGGCCCTGCCTGGCTGCCTTCAGAGCATAAGATCAAGTTTATTCTTTCAAAAATTCCTTAGTGCGCAGCTCTGGACTGGCTCTTTCATCTTCAGGTTCTCCATTCCCCTGATGGTCCAGCTGTAGTTACTACTGCAGCTGTCCTTTTCCTAAATATAATGAGGTTTTCTGCCTTTTTCTAGTGGATTCTCACCTTCCCCTTCCCGTTCACTTCCAACCTCTTTCCTGACAACGGCGTCCTCCTCCCCTCGTCCATCTTTTTTATGACACAGGACTTGAGAGCAAGTAAGGAAAGGAAATTATGACGGTGGTTAAAGGAACAAACTGACAAAGAGAAGAATTTAAGTCCTTTTGGGAGGAACAACAGCAACTCCTATTCAGATTTTATGGGGATTTTTTCTTTTTTCCTTTTCAGATTTGAAAGAAGAAAACCAGAATTGAATCTTTTCCTCCCTCCTTTCAGGTCCACCAGGAAATTAGCCAAACAGCTAACTGCCTACCCCGCAACCCTCCCCCAACACGCCGTATGAATGTCTGCGATTGCTACAGTTTGTTAATTGCCACACAAGTTATTGCATTAATGCAACTTGGATGCCAAGAATAGTTTAAACGAAGTTAAATGAGTAAAGCATGCCTGGTAGTTTCCGTTGTTCAGCCTCATAGACAGGCAGTGGGTTGTATAATTGGGCATTCTGACACTTCCAACTCATTTGTTTCATTACACTGTGTTGCTTGCACTCAAATAAACATCTGCAAAAATTGTGAACGAACAGATCTAGGAATTCTTCTTGGGGGAAAAGCTGCTTTTTACTTGGATTCAGATCAATTATGCACTAGGAACTTGTAGGATTAGGGGGTTATTTTGTTTTCGGGGTGAGGTTTTTTTCCTCCCAAATGAAGCACGTCACGCAAGAGCAACACAGGCCCTTGAAGTCAAAGCTCTAAGTATCACGCAATGGACATCATATCAAAAGCAGACTCCTGTAAGATCCTGAATTTCTAATAACATCACATCCCATTACTATTACGTAGGTGCCCTTCACCCTACAGGGACATACAGCACTTTGCAGTCAGATTCCCACAGCTGGATTATTGCAGTTCCTGGACATCCACCGCTCCCATGGGTGCCAAGAGGTATCCTGCACTTAGAGACAGGCGTTCATCCCCTGCCAAATAAAATACTCTTCAATGGATATAATTCACTGTTGGCTTTTTCTAGCTTTTTACTGGTATAGCTCCCCTGACTTCCACAAACTTTCCCAGCACAGAACCGCTCTGACAACACCAGTTGCAGAATTGTCAAATTAGGCACCATTCATTGTTGTGGCCTAACGTGACGCTGGAACCCAACGATGACTCTCTCGGTGTCTTCATGCTGGCGTTATAGGATGTGCCAAAACAGATCAAGTCCACTTGTACATCTAGTTCAGTAACCTGCCTCCAGCAATACCTTCATGCTTCAGGGGGAGACAAACCTTTTGTACTGTGTATAATGAGAGGAGAATTTCCCCTCTCGAGCAAGTCATACAGCAATTTGTGGATACCCTGATGGATGAGAATTGATTAGCAAGACTTAAAAGGTCAGAGGTATGCACAAACCTCATATGTGATATAAAGGACAGTTTATCCTCTATATCACAGGAAGCATATAGTGAAATTTTCATTGTTGCTGATATAACATGTAACATATTGCAACGGCAGGTTGCATTCTAACGCAGCCTTTATCATTAAAAATCCCACTACAGCTGTATTATTCCTTTAAGCAGACATTTTCAGCCTCCTCCAGTTAGAGAGTTGGTTTTTTGAAGGCTAGTGAATCTTGCTTTTATTTGCTAAAATAAATTCACAAAGCTTCACCTTCTTGAGAGGTGTCAACCAGCTGGCTGACCAAACCCCCTCAAAGTCCTAGTGCTAGAGCTGATTAATTTTATTTCTACATAATCTTACTGAACTTTTCTCCTCTTGAGAAATGCTATTTTCCAGAAATAAAAAGATTTTCTGCAGAAATGCTCTCATTCTCCAAAATTTCATTAAGAAAAAGATCGAGCAGACACTGTTAAATTCTGAAAAAAACCTGCAGTGCAGCAGTTGATAACCCAAAAGCCCAAGACATTTCCAGTTTGGAATGAAATAGTTCAGGTGTTAACATTTCTACAGAAAGGGCGTTCTGTGTTTGAACCAGTTCTTTTCTAACATTATGAACTTGTGAATCTACGGTGGGTTGGGTTTTTTTTTGTTTGTTTGGTTTGTTTTTTTAACTTCAGTACGTCTCATGGCATTTGACATAAAGACCATATAAGCAGGTTGAAGTTTCTAGCCCTCAAGGTTGCAAAGAACCATGTAAAATCATGAACCTAAAGGTTTGAAATCCATATGGTAAGAAAGAAGAACAGAAAAGTTGATGCTTTACAGCTTCTAGGAGTTTTGATTCAATCTCATCTCTTGGGAGCTGGAACTGTTTTCTTGAACGTGAACATGAGCAAAATGCTGAGCAAGGAAATGAGGAAACGAGCAGACAGCATGCTATATCACTTACAAGTTTTGCACCATATAAGTATTCTTATACGACTGCAGATGCACGGCACAAGATTTTTGTGATGAATGCAAAGAGCAATGGAGGAAGCTGGTGGAGCAAATACTTGCTCACCTAGGATTCAAAATAGTTCTTGCTTGTTCTGTCTCTTATTTCATATATATACGCATACACACATGAACACACTCTAAACAGCATTTCCAGTCTTTTTTTAATATTACTTTAAAATTTCAGAATTGGGATACTAAGCACCAGGTGTTGGAAAGATTTCCACGAAGTGATGCCAGTGCAGTCAGTGGGATTATGCCAGCAATATAACACTTACAGAATCAGGCCCTAAGGTCGTAACAGTTAATCTCTCATAGCAAGTGACTCGAGCAGAATCCCCAGGAATTCTGTAAAAGTAGCAGATCATTACATAATTTTACATTTTATTGAATAATTTTGTTAGTTGTTTCATTCTTGCACCCTTCCTCCCATATTTCACAACTGTTACAAATATTCCATTAATATACTTAAAATTACTTAGTTTCTCAAGTTGCAGCCCCTGCATGAATCATCATTTCCACAAGAAGGGCAGGAACAGCTACACTAACCCAGGACAGTGCAGAACATTAGAAACCTCCATACATAATTCACACATGTTCCCATCGTTTTTTTCTATAGCTGCATCCTTTTTATTTCCCCCCCTGGCCAGGAAAAGTCCATAACTGCAGCACAATGAAGCCTCACAGCCTGTTAACAGGACCCATTATTTATTTATATGTAGAAGGAGGATGCACATCATGTGACTTTTTACTGCTTTATTCAAGTCCCTATTACAGAATTTTCTGATATCTCTTGAGGTTTATGTTTAGTTACATACACTGAATGCTACCCTAAGTGTGTCACTTGGATAACTGAGGTAGAAAATGGAGTTTCATTTGGATCCAGCCTCATTAGAATGGAGGCATCCCTTTCATTTAAAAAGAAACCCGTGGCTGATAACACAACCTTGAAGAAATCAAGAACAAAATATGATTTCATTATGTCTTGACCCCGGGACAGGGAATCAGACCCGCTATGCTCTAACCATTGTTTCAACTCAGGACTCATTTTGTAGGTTTTGAAGAGTCACTACTCAAAGAGAGGAAATTCACCGAAGTTTTGTATGTGCGCGTAACACAGACCTAGGTTTAAAAAAAAAAAAAAAAAAGGCGCAATAGTCTCACTCCACTCAATAGTAATTTTAAAGCATTTCAGAAATATCTGGTTAAATCTGCACCTCCTCCTCCCCCCCCAAGTCAGATTTTCATATATTCTTAACCTTGAAGTTCTCACTGGGTGGAAGTTTTTCCCATCTGAACCTCACACAGTAGTTGTAAATATAGGAAGTATCAGAGCGAGGTTCTTCAATATTTTGAACTCAACATAAGTAAAAATCACTTGAAATTATTTTGGTCATGGTATCTTAATGTACTTAATTAAAAAAAAAAGTGGTGTTCAAGTGACTAGAAGTTTGGGGTACCCTGTTTACAATGTCTTTACAGAGCTCCTTTCCAAAGATCAAGATATCTTCCCAAAACTGAAACTTCTTAAAGCATCTTGCATTTGGCACTCAAATAAGGCCCCTCAGTTAAATTTCTGAAGGTCTCAAACAGCCAATAAAGCGTGTAAGATGCTGGAAAGAAAATAAACAAACTGGGGGAAAAAAAATAAAGACCTGAAGAGAAGAAGCATATGTGGGAAGGGTAGAACAGTGGAGGGAAGAAGTAGGTGGGGTGGGAAAAATGGATAATAAATCACAGCCCTGCTCAACCAGCAAAGATCAGCAGATTTTAGCTGAAGAAAAAGTCAGGCTAAAAGCTGCATATGATTGAAGTGAGATTCTGAGCACCAGAAAGTTTAATGAAGTTACAAAACTAGCCCAAAATCAGGATTTATTTCTTTTTTAAACACATGATGCAGTTCCCACCAATGACAATAAGAACTTTGCCAGTAGAACCAATTAAGGGCTCAGACGCTGCTTTCACTAATTCTCAGTTCCTAGTACAGGGGCATGAAGTGTCTGTAGTGAGTAAGCAAGCTTGGAGCCTGGCGTAGCCACCCAGTAAGATACTGAGCCTTTGGCCTGTGCCTGGGTTACAGACTGCATTTCAACCTGAGTACATGGGTTGGAAGGAAAAAAAAAAGAAAGAGAGAGACAAAAAGACACTCACTGTCACCAAGCAATATTATACTGTCATATGAATTTCACAACACATGCACACATGTATGTACCTACCGTTATAGACATGCACAGACATATATACATTATTCAACTAGAAGCAGATTGGCATCAGCTAAATAAAAATACACACACAGATTTCAAAGAAAAACCTCACAAGGTACAAAGTTCTTCCCTGCCTGTGGCATCAGTTTAAGAATAAATATGATAATAAAAATCATCATGAAATGGCATATGGTACATTTTTGTACACATATTATTCACTCATTTTTTATTGTATGTGACTTGACACTGACAATATATCTTACTCATTAGGGGAGTTTATATTTCAGCCTCAGCTGTATGTTAAAAATCTCCCACTGTTATGTGGCAAGAATACATAAAAAACAAATAGGCAAAAGCACGCTCGCCTGGAAAGACTTAATATTTCTCAAAATGTTCAGAAATTATTCTTCCCATTAAAAATCCAAAGTCAAAAGGGGAAAATACAATTGTTACCCTTGATTTTTCCCTGGTGTTTCATTTATTACATCAAGAGTTCCTTGATTGGATTCAAATGCAAAGTTGCTCCCATGGCTTCAAAGTCAGACTAAATTGAAAAATGCGCTTCAACAACATTGATACTGAAATAATATCCCAGAATCCTGTCTTAATGGCTTTACCCTTATTAAACAAAAACATAACAAAACTTTGGGGGTCCTTTTAAATGAAATAACAACGATAATAAAAAGCAACAAAAAGAACCATGTACTAAAGAAAACCTTGTCCCCTTTTTAAACCCCCTCTGGAAATACTACCGAGTTTCAGCTTTCCTGTGGCTCTGAAGAAGCGCACACGGTCCGATCCGCAGGCACGAACATCCGCACACAGTGTCCAAGCCGGCATGCCAGATACTAAGGGGAAGGCTGCCGCTGTGGGCAGTGCTTTGAGCAAACAGTTGAGTGTAAAACCAGACCAGAGCTGGGGAATCCCAGGAAGCACCATGTCTCAGATGGAGCATTTAGACACAATTCTCCCCGGATTTCTCTCCAGATATACCCATCCATCTGCAGAAAAACAGGCTGGAAAGGAGGTCCACAAATTGCTGCTGAACAGAAGCTCCAAGTTCTCAAAAATCATTTAAATAATCTACACGTACAGTTGGCCTACAGTATCTATTAGTACCTACTCTCTATTTTAAGTTACGCTCTGGAATTTTAGACAGCTGCCATTTCATGTCATTTCTGTAGACCAGAAGAGATTAAATATTTTGGGGGAGGTGAGGAAATGACCCAAGAGCTGCTGCCCTTTGTAAATAATACCAGAGGACACTGCCGTTCCGATTCCAGTCTTTTGGGACTCCATATAGGTTGAAACCACATTAATTCCAACCCTTCCTTCCTCTTGGCAAAGAAACAAGGCGGGGAAGGAGCAATGACACCTCCACTGCTGGCAAAGCATGTATTACCTTCCCACGAGGTCAACCCTTGCCCCCCTCCGAGCTGAGCTTCCGTCTGGCATGGCTTTCTTCCCAGCAAAGTCAAGGTTTGGCATTTTCTTTTTGACTGGTCCAACTCAGGCAAAAGCAGCGTATTTGTGAAAAGTAAATGAGGGGGAAATGCTGTATTTTCGTCAACCAGATCCCACCTCTGGGCAAGCAGTCTGAGAGCACAGGAGGAGATTTGGCTGGAGTAGCGACATCACCTTGATGAGCTGTAATGAGTATGCCATCCCCTTAATGACACGGGATAAAGATGGCAAACAGTCACAAACATACCAAACTGGGATTGTGTCGCTGAAGTGAATCAGCTGGACAAAACCCTTTACAGCCACATGAACACATCAGGACAACAAGAGGCTCATGGCTCATCCGTATTGCTAATTCACTAGCTGTCAGGATGTCAGTCAGAAAGACTGTGCCGCACAGGGACAGATGCACAGGACAGTGTAACGTTTCCTGAACTACAGCAGGAGTCCAGGCAGATGGAGATTTTCTACAAAAAGCATGTACTGCTCAGAAGAGAAGCAGCCAGAATAGCCTATTTTACCAATATTCCTTGCTCAATAAGAAATGAATATTCTCTGACTCCTCACCTTTGTTATAGAAAACATTTTTAGGTGTTTTCCAAGGGTAAGGATGTGAAGTGGGTAAAGTTAAGCTAAGTCTAAGCTCTGAACTTAAACTGTGATATTTCTACATCATGTAACCCTTGGAATGATGGCATTTTACAGAAGGTATATCACAGTCTCACCTAAATCATAGTGTTATTCAATAGGTTTTTCAGTTTTCATTTTTGCCCCTCCAGGATAACAGGCCCAGACTATCACAATTGAGATATTTCAACTCCAACAATACTGTGATGCAGCATTGAGGATTAGTTTCCATCTGCAGAAATAATACTTTCAAAAGCGACAGAGAATCTTCTCCAGAAGGAGAATGCCAGGGTTAACAGACACCAGGTTTAGGAGTGCATCCATCGTCAACCAGGTGGCCCAGCACAAAAGGATGCTGCAATCTCAGTGGCCAACTGAGATGCATGAGGGGACCGCATCTCCAAGCCAGATATGACTTTCATTACATTTATGAATTATGCCTGACATTTAATATTTGAATGCAATATTTTTTGTTTTAATAAAGAAACACTGGATCATCAGAATAATGGATAGCACTGGTGCAAATATAATGAAAATGCCAAGCTTTAAATAGCTTGTTTAATTATTAAAAATGTTACCGGAAAAAACTAACTTTGCATTGCTGTCAAGATCAAATGAACACGAATTTCAATCAAAAGAGAGGCTATTGTACAATATATTAAAACATGAGGTTCTGCCTACAGTAATTATTGTGCACAGTGCACAAAGGGGAAAAAAGGCAACACTATCAATCACAGTCTGTCCACATTCCGTCAATACGAGCCCCTCCCCTGCTTCGTTGCACAGTTTTTCCTTTGTTAGCCATATTATACAATACACGGGGCTTTCAAGAGCGTAGCCTTGGTTGCGCATTAAGGAAGACTCTTGAGATCCTTCTTGAAAGAAATTCAATATCTTTTCTTGTTTGAAAAAATTGCAATAAACTACACAGCATCTTCTTTTTATTTATTTATTGTTTTTTATTGCTAAATCATCAGTCATCTGCTACTTACCACATTATCCTTTCTATATGATCATGGCAACATGCTACACAGAACACAACCTCCTCACATGTTCATCCACATGACAGTGACAGTGCAAGCAGCACTCATTCAAGCTGCTGAAGGAGTTTTTCCATCCAAGAGAAACACAAGGATCAAGATTTCCATTTTGCACCACTGTGGCAGGTTTGCTGACTAAGTAGATGCTCTTAATTTCCATGCTAAGCAACTGCTGGGAGTAATACAGAACACGCTATCTTGCAAGAATCCCACCACTGCATCTGTGCATATTAAAAAACTAAAACTGCATGAGCATATCAAGTCCAGTGGCTCCAGTATTTTTCTTTGCTTTTTAGAGAAGCAGGAGTAACACTACACGTGTATGAGCATTTAGTTTTATGTCCTTCTTGTCCATTTTTCTGCTTCCATCTCCCAAAATTTTGCTAGTAGGCAATTTCTACGTCGACCAGGATGTGTAGTGTGTGTTCTTGGCAGGATTCCACTGACACTTCAAAAATATTTCCTCTGCTGCTTTTGAAATTCAAGTTCCTTCCCACCCCCAACCAATTTTTTCTTTTTTTAATCTGCATTGTTTTAAAAATATCCTTTAGCAAAATTGGCCGAGAGGTTGAGTTGACTTTTTATTTTTCTATTTTTGCTAAAAGTTTTATTGTGTTATGGCAAAGACTCTTGTGCTGTATTGCACATTTGGACATCATTAAAGAGAAGTTCCACATTTTAAAAGGTAAGGTTCAACCTTTACAAAGTTATAGCTTTACGGTGACCTAAGTATAAATTCTGAGCTATATACAATGCGTACACTGAAAACATTAAAATGCAGATATATGTTTTCCTCCACCTGGCTACAACACATTCTGTTTCTATACACCTCGCTGCATCTGTGGATCTAGTAGTAAAAGATCCCCTTTCAGAGTGGACTTTCTCTTAGGGAAAGCATC
This sequence comes from Aptenodytes patagonicus, assembly GCF_965638725.1. Lineage (NCBI taxonomy): Eukaryota > Metazoa > Chordata > Aves > Sphenisciformes > Spheniscidae > Aptenodytes > Aptenodytes patagonicus. Next base: position 127,086,314 of record NC_134950.1, read on the forward strand.
TATGGAACCAGTTTATGCTGAAGTTGGTGGGAATTCTGTCCTCGGGCTTCCTACAAAAGTTACAGCAGCCATGAAAGCTCTAACACGTCTGTGTTAAAAGAGTAGGACTTGCTGCCCATTTTACTGAACACAGAGGTGTTTGTTTATTTACCCATGTCTGTGAAAATCTTTACATACTCTAAACTGAAGATTCACAGGGGTGCTTGAAATTAAACAGCAGAAACAAAATGTCCTCGTGCATGTGCTTGAGGGAACAGTCACAAATTCTGTAACCAGGTCTTTATCTCAAGAGAGCTATAAAGCTGTAATATAAACCATTTTATTGCTACGCTGTCCCATGATGGGGCTGCTGTCCTCTCATGAATATTGGAGATGTCCTGCACTTAGCCATAGATGCCCCCCAGCATTACAAATCACTAAGCACTTGAGTCATTCCAGCAAAACACTTTAAACCCACACAACCTGAAGCGTGTATCTAGCCCTATATAGACTATTTCCAAGTTCATTTTCAAATCAGCGCAGCAGAAGGCTGTATAGTTACACCCTATACCAATGTTACAGACAAAGGGAACCAAAGAGGGGTAAGGACATGGTCTTTCTATCAGTCCAGTGGATAAAGCCCGTAAGCTGAAACCAAAGCTGCAGACTGGCTACATTTTTTCCCTAACTTATGGGACAGACAATCTCCTCCAACTTATAATGATTTTCCTGGGGAAACAGTAGCTATTCCTTCCTACCATGCTATCACCATGCTACCTTATCTAGGTAGCCATGAAAATTACAGCCAAAATATATGAGATGGATTAAAGAATGTGTGAAATGCATTTAATGAAAAGCTTGGCGTTGAAAGACTTGCATAAAAGCCTTAGTTTTCTATCTCTTCCTGCTATTCACACCCCATGCCCACCACACAAAGCTGGAGAGAGCAGGATCACTTGGCAGAACCCTCACAGAAATAAGAGGCCGATTTTATAGCATGCACCACATTTGTGCAGCTAAACCTGGGTCGGGGCAACCCCCGGTATCAATACAGGCTGGGGGACGAAGGGATTGAGAGCAGCCCTGCCGAGAAGGACTTGGGGGTACTGGTGGATGAAAAGCTGGACATGAGGCAGCCATGTGCGCTCGCAGCCCAGAAGGCCAATTGTATCCTGGGCTGCATCAAAAGCAGCACAGCCAGCAGGTCGAGGGAGGTGATTCTGCCCCTCTACTCTGCTCTGGTGAGACCCCACCTGGAGTACTGCGTCCAGCTCTGGAGCCCTCAGCATAAGAAAGACACGGACCTGTTGGAGCGGGTCCAGAGGAGGGCCACGAAAATGATCAGGGGGATGGAACACCTCTCCTATGAAGAAAGGCTGAGAGAGTTGGGGTTGTTCAGCCTAGAGCAGAGAAGACTTCAGGGAGACCTTCTTGCAGCCTCTCAGTACTTAAAGGGGGCTTATAAGAAAGATGGCGGCAAACGTTTTAGCAGGGCCTGTTGCGACAGGACAAGGGGGAATGGCTTTAAACTAAAGGGGGGTAGGTTTAGACTAGCTAGAAGGAAGAAATGTTTTACGCTGAGGGTGGTGAAACACTGGCACAGGTTGCCAAGAGAGGTGGTGAATGCCCCATCCCTGGAAACATTCAAGGTCAGGTTGGACGGGGCTCTGAGCAACCTGATGTAGTTGCAGATGTCCCTGCCCACGGCAGGGGGGTTGGACTAGATGACCTTTAGAGGTCCCTTCCAACCCAAACTATTGTATGATTCTAAAATACTTCCACCCCACAACTGGCTTATCTGTGGCTAGCGAGGGATCTAACAAGCTCAGCCACGTCTACTTACAACTGCATGGACTCATGCTTGTTAAACACCAGCACTGACCCTATACCTGCTCAGTTCTGAGCATGGGTTTCCATTGTGAACTACAGTCGTGTTAGGACTAACAGTATAGGAGATACAGAAAAGTAATTGCAGTGCTGCTTCAGCTCTGTGTAAGTCAAGGGGAAGGAACGTGTTCAAAGAAAGCTGGGAAAGTGCCAGATATTAAATTAATAATTACTTGTCCTGGTTTCAGCTGGGATAGCGTTAATTTTCTATTGTCATGGTTAAACCACAACATTACTGAAAAAATCCCCCCCATCCCCCCACCCCATAGCTTTTGTGGACACAACTTCTAAGGATGAAATGAGTGTAAGTGAAACACACAAACTTGGCCAAGGCATCTACTGAAGCATCAGGCTTTCTCTGCTCTAGTTACAACCTCTAGTAAATCTGTTCTGTGAAATTTTTTTAACATTAGTTCCAAGTTTCACGGATCTTAATGCACACATTTTAACTGATAATAGCATGGAAAAATTGTCTGAGGAAAGTCACAGCTTGTAGCTACTTTAAGACTCCGTCTGTGTTGTCCCAAGTGAATTAGTTGAGAGGACAGAGGCAGAACACCGAATCCATTAAACACGTTGGGCTAAAAGCAGTAATTGGCTTCACCCAATATTCTGCAGACCTTGTTGCATTATGCTGTATTAACTTTTCATGGCTTCACGCAGTGTACATTTTTTGACATTGCTTTCCCCTTGTCCCCATGAGAGCAGTCTGTCTATTCATTCATCTTTGTTTACATTCTTTCAATAAATTATATGGACAACTCTATTTTGCCAATTCTTCACTACTGGCATTTTTAGTTTTGCATTTACATAAGACATTCTAAGTTTATGAATCGAATTGGAGGCGATAAAGTTAAAACTAACAAGGCTATAAAAATGAATTTGCTTTAATACTGCAAACATGCTCACAGCAAAATATTAGTTGCAGCAAGACTTTCCTCATATTCTCCTGCTTCCCCTTCTCATATAGCACTTGCCTCAAGCCACGGAGGAGAAGCCACCTCACCCAAGCCCTTCATTAGCAGAGTCTATCATAGAATACAGAGGAGCATCACCATTTATAAATTGAGTTCTGGGGCAATCCAACAAGCCCATCCACAGCCAACCACAGAAGATTCCGACCCAGCAGCATCACTGCCATTTAGTGTGGCACAGTTTGGGGGTAAAGGAGCTTTCATTATATGGAATACAACTGGAAACGCACTGAGCTGCTGCTCAGAAATTTCCCAGTAACAACCCTACAGCTGGTCAGAAGAGAAAGAGACTTACAAATATATTTTGAAAAAAAAAAAATTAAAATACATCAAGATTTTGCAGTCAGAGAAAGAAAAGGAAATATTTCCACAAGAAGAGCCGCTAACACCCATACCAAAACAAAGGAAATGAAAAATAGATGGGGCTGCCAGTCTGCTCCATAATTCAATCTTTACCGCATCTCTCTGGAAGGGTAGGTGCCAGTCAGTAACTGTATTTTCATATAAATGACGCAGACATCAGTTAAGCCTTTTAGAAAAGAACAGACTTCTGCTCAAGACCAAGTCCTGTGCTAAACCACCCAAAAAAAAGAAAGGTGAGGTGCTGCTGAGCTCCATTTAACTCGCACTACCTGCAGACACAGCCTGCACCATGGCTGCATGATACAGCCCCAGGGAGGAGCAGGAGGCAAGGCAGAGGGTTTGATTGCTCTTAAACCAGAAAACTTGCATGCAAAGATGTAAGTCTATGCTAGCTGAGGAAGCTCAGACACTTGCAAACCAAGGACTTTCAAGATTCTGGGCCAGACACGTATATTTGAAACTGCAATGCATGTAGTTGACGCTATACAGTAGAAGGTATTATGAAATAATGGATTAAAACACTACTTAAAAACATTTTAGCTAGAAGTTAAAACCTTGCTAAAATTCTAATGTCACCTAAGAACCAAATTCAAGATGACAAGAAATTCAGTGGGATTTAATCATGCATACAGGGAGAAATTTTGTGAAAATAATCTGACCAACGAAATGAGAGCCTAATGGCAGATCTGATGATCTGATCCTCAGGAAGACTGCCTAACAATTTCATGTCATTGATATGAAACCACTTTCTAGCTTAAACAATCAAAGCTAATTTGAGTGTTTAATATATGAGTTATTAATTACAATTAGAAACACTTATCATATTCCAGACAGAAGATTAAGATTATTTCCTTGACTTACACGGTACATTATCCTGGTATTATCTAAACCCACAGCATATAAAAAACAACAGCAAGAAAAGATCATTCCCAAGAGCACAACAACAAAAAAACCTGTTAGACTTACTTGAAAGGCTATTTTTAGCCAAATTAAAGATAATGGATTAGTTTTCTCCTGTGATTTGCATTTAATTTTTGGCTGGCAAAGCTTGCTAATGAGTAAAACTTCCAGATTATAAAGGACTTTTTTAACACAGCTTGGGGAAAAAGTCCAACTATTTAAGGCAGGGAGCAACAGTTGTGAGAGTTGTTGATAAATCCAGCATTTTCCAAAATCGCATTTCCATGGGAAAGCTCTTCTTTGTTAAAAACGGCACTTATGAAAACACGATTTCATTCAGGAAAAACAAAACAAAACATTCCCGTAAAGCTGAACAACCTTGACCTTTTCAGAATGCAATTTGTAGCTCTTGTCTTATATGAAGCAAAAAAATAGACATTCGAAACCAAATGGTTTACTTTTTTCTGAAGGGGTGAGAAAAAAAAGTAGATCTTTCATAGGAGATTTTGAAGTTTTGTTCTTAGTCTGCTTGGAAGAGGATTTTTTATTCGTCCCAAAACTTTGTATGAAATGGAAAAATTCAGCTCCCATCAGCTCCAATGTTTTCATAACTTCTACCGGTGCTAGAAGGTACGGGGGTGTGCATGCATGACCATGGGAGCCATAATCAGAAACCACAGCTGGGCACCTGCTGTTCATTTTTCAAAGGAAACAGGAAAGATTATGGTGAGTTAGAGGGTGATTTAAGTCTTGCACGGTTGCTGAAAGAGCTCACTAGAAAAAAAAGAGGAGGCTCAAAAGGTAGGCAGTCCTCTCTAATTACTTTTTTGGGGATCAGGGACCCTAAGGTGGATGGGAAAGGCTGTGCAGATACAGCTCTGTCTCTCACACAGCTGGAGCCTGGTCTGTCCTGGTCAGTGCTGGCAGAACACAGCATGGACTTTCTTCTGCAGAGAGGTGGCAGGCGGGACTGCGGGGGGGCCCTGACACCCCCATGTCACAGTGCCACCACCCGGTAACGCAGCAGTCACAATGCCCTGGGGCAAGATAAAGGGAGCATCCTCCTGCATCTCGCTGCCAGTCTGCCCAGCAGGCAGCCCAAAGACATCTGAGGAAGTCCTTGAGGAGCCAGTGGAATTACTTGGAGGGAGGAAGACTGGAGGCTGGACGAGGCTGCTGGAGGTTCTCTGCTTGCAAGGCCAGCTCTTGGTGGGGCCACATTCAAAGCCCACCTGATGGATGGAAATCCTTTTTCAGCCTTTGGGGAACAGACGCCAGCTCCTCAGGAAATGAGAAGAACCACCAACCCCAGTGGCAAGACCAAGGGAATACCATCTTGAGGAGCACTGCAGAGTTCACTGTCCTCATCCCCTGCAGAGCCAGGGGCAGCAGCCCTAAGAAATGGGATGCAGAGGTGTTGCAAGGGGTCCCAGTGCTCTGGGGCACCCACCGGTGTCCTGCCAGGTGCGGGAAGGATTCTTGCCCCCAAGGTCCATCAGGCCCGGGGGCATGTGGCCACTCTCAGAAGCCCCCGCCCGAGATGGCTCCAGGTCGAGGGAGAATAGGGCTTGGGCATCTCCTGGGAGGCGTGACCAGCCTGTGGGACAAGGAGGCAGGTCTTGCTCACGTGCTCAGGGAATAGCCGATCGCCAGCTCTGGGGTCAGGAAGGAATTTTCCCCCGGGCCAGGTGGGCACTGGTCCCCGGGGGTTTTTTGCCGTCCTCTGCAGCACTGAGCATGACCACTTGTCAGGGCTCCTCCGCTCCGGTCTGGCCAGGTTACTGCCTGCTGCTCACGCACCACGAAGATGGCCTCTCGTGCCTTGCACCTGGGGGGAGGAAGGCTTTTTTTCCCCCACGGTGGGCTAGCAAGTGTCTCCGGGGGTTTTTGGCCTTCCTCTGCAGCACTCAGCACAGCCCCCTGCCAGGGCTCCTTTGGGCCGTTTTGGCCAGGTGCCTGCTGCTCATGCTCCACGAAGGTGGCCCTCGTGCCCTGCATCCAGGGGGAAGGAAGCTTTCTCTGCTCCCATGGTGGCCCCCAGGGGTTGCTGCTTTTCCTCTGTAGCATTGAGCATGGCCCCTTGTCAGGGCTCCTCTGGTCCATTTTGGCTCGGTTCTTGCCTGCTGCTCTTGCACCTCCAAGGTGCCACTCGTGCCCTGGCACTCTCTGGCTCTCTTTCCCATTGGGAGTTTGTAGCAGGAGTGAGCTCTGCTCTTCCCTTGGCTCCATGTCCCCAGGTGTTCTTGCTTGTGCAAAACAACCTGTGCTTGGAAGGGCTCCAGGCTTGCTGCATCATCAGGAGCCGCTACTTTCCAGCTCTCCCTGCATGCAATACAAGCGCAGGGCAGGCGTGAGAGCGCCTTTCATGTGTCACTGGCCAAGAAGCACAGCAGAGCAAGTTTTTGAAGGCAAAAAGTATGCTTGTCATCGATACGTGTCATACTTTTGAAAATACCCCATGGTACCACACACCTCCTCTTCTGTGTGTGGTCAGTCCTGATCCTCATTCTTCACATTCTCACTCTTCAGGAAACAGGGACTGCTTGGCCTGTGTTCCTGCTGCTACTTTCTGTAGCTCTGTCACTTGCCTTTGCCAGACTGCAAAGAATGTTTTTTCAAGCTGTCATGATTTAACCCCAGCCAGCAACTTTGAGAGCAAATTAATCAACATTGTGACCAGCGACGGAAGAATGCATCAGCCTGCTCCTGGCTACACATGCACATTGTGTTAATGCTTGTGAGCATCGGCTCTGAAACAGATTCAGAAAAATAAAATAAAATAAAATCCTGTTTCCACTTGTAACCTTTGTGATACGTGTCCTTGAAAGCGTTTTTGGAGCTGAAAAATCATTGGCATTTCAGGCAAATAACAGTCTCATCGTTATTCGACTCATGGGGAACACAGGGAATGGAATAGAATATTATAGTTATGCTATGTTATGCATAGAGTTATGCCTGACAAGCTATGACCTAGGCCTGAAGGGTCCGTCCAGGAGAGCAGCTATCTGCAGTGCAGGTCCCAGGCCCGTCCAGGAGACAGGGTCAGAGACAGGCACACCTGCAACATCGCTCAGGCAGGGACTGAAGGCCCCAAGCTGAGCTGAGACACATCCCCTGGGCCCTTGGAAGGAGATGGTGTGGGTGGGGGTCCCAGGAGAGGCCAGTCCCAGCCCTTGAGATCTTAGGAGCACCGACAGGATCCTGACAGAAGTAGATTTGCACTGCTCACATGATCTCCTTTAGACATTTATGGTTGGCCACTTTGGAGACAGAGTATTGGGCAAGATGGACCTTCGCTCTGATGGAGTACTGTTGTTCTCGGACTCTTGTTTTATTATGTTTTTCCAAGGGAAACAGCTCAGGCATTTCTAAAACTGAGTAAAAGGAGGAAAAAAAAAAGTCCATGGGGAAATGAACAGGTATCACTCACATCAAAAAGATTTGCAACCATTTAGTTCAGGAGTACGTCCCGCTTCAGACTGGGGGCTTGATCTTTGAGCCTCACTAGTGTCAGAGATGTGCCATCCTGTGGAAACCCAGCTAAACTGGATGAACATAGAAGACTTTCAAAAACTGCACTTCACACATGCTTTTTGCAAATTTGTTCAGATGGTCAAATTACCTAAAGACAATCCACAGCTCTCATCCCCATGAGAAGGTACATGCCTCCTTCCCACAAAGTGACAGAGCCAATTCCTAGGCTGGGACATGATTACCCAGTGCCTTCTGCTAGTGCAGGGCTGGGAAGAAATGTCATCAGAGATTTGCTCAGCATGTACTGCTAGGGAAAGGAGGAGGTAGGAAAAAGAACAGAATAGAACAATTTAGCTGGAAGGGACCTACAATGATTGTATAGTCCAACTGCCTGACCACAAGTTAAAGCATGGCATTAAGGGCATTGTCTAAATGCCTCTTAAACACTGACAGGCATGGGGCATCAACCACCTCTCCAGGAAGCCCGTTCCAGGATTTGACCACCCTCTCGGTAAAGAAATGTTTCCTCACATCAAGTCTGAACCTCCCCTGATGGACACAGCTTTGAGCCATTCCCACGCATCCTATCACTGGATCCCAGAGAGAAGAGATCAGCACCTGCCTCTCCACTTCCCCTCCTCAGGAGGCTGTAGAGAGCAGTGAGGTCACCCCTCAGTCTCCTTCTCTCCAAACTAGACAAACCCAGTGTCCTCAGAGGATATCCATTCCAGCCCCTTCACCAGCTTTGTTGCCCTCCTCTGGAGGTGTTCAAATACCTTAACATCCTTTTTAAACTGTGGGCTACAATTTACAGGATTGCATTCCCGTACTGCGTTCCCCCACAGTATGGGAATGCAATTAGTACGGCTATAGCTAATTGTTCCAGGATGTGCTATGTCAGCATTGCACAGCCCTTTGCAAAGAGGAAAGCATGGTCTTAAAATGCACTGGCTATCAGTTCGTTTTCAAGTGTAACTCAAAGCATAGGTTTTAGCTCATAAATCCCATGTCGTTTGAAATCCTTTCTACTTAAAGACTGCCTTTTTCCTAAAAGCCCTCTGGACAGGGGGCACTCATGGCAAGGGAATTTGTCTCTAGCCTCACTCTGCCTGCTGGTCTATCAGATCCATGTTTGGACACACTGAGCTTGCATCAAAATATTAAGATTCTTTAACTGAACAGACATAGTCTGGCAGCTTTCTGCACTCATTGCACCAGTTTTGCAAACTAATTACTATGGGTGTGCTAGAGGATTGTTTTCCACAGTTTCTTTTATTGATTAAAAAAAAAAAAGAAGTTCCTTTGTATCTGAATAACATCATCAGTAATTTCATCACAGTGACATTCTCAAGTGGTTTCAGATGGGTGTATAAAAGGGCAAAATCTTCAGTCCTTCTTTGCAGCTATCTTACAGGCGCATAGGGACTCTTAAAGAGAGGCAGTTGCCTTTTAGTGTCGGATGGCCACCTGGCCAGCCAGCTCCTTACCCATATCAGCATTATCGGCAACAACCTTCCTCTTCACTAAATGATTGCAGAATTCCTTTAAAAACTCAGCAACCTTTATTCACACTCCGGGAGAGTAAAGCATATCCCCACAGACAGAACTGCCACTAACTGCATCGCACTGACCCACCAGTGTTTTGTCTCTTGTAGTTTTTTCAGTGTTTGGGCTGATTTGGCACTTTCTCCAACTAAACTTCCAAAATGGAAGCTCAGTTAATGCCAGCTGTAGTTATTTTCTTTCCTAGGAGGCAGACATCGATTTTGAAAGTGCCTAGACCGACACCACCAGCTTCATGTTCAGAGCCCACCCACATAGTGCGTCCGTTGCTCAGCCGGCCAGTGGAGGGCTGGATCTGCTGGTCGTGTCTGCGTGGAGCTGGACTCCAGCAAGCTACTGATGGGTGAAAGCCTCATTAACACATTTCTCAGGCTCCACCCTTCATGCTTGGATGTCATCAAATGTATGAAATAGTGATGTTCATGGTCAGGTCTTTTGAATTTAGATTGCAGAAAAGCATCGTTCAAGAAATGTAGGTTTCCTTGTCTACATCATATTCTGGATTTCATGGTGTCTCAATAAAGTAACGCATACCAGTTGCTGCTCCTGATTAAACTGAGAAAAGCAGTGAGCAGAGAAGATCAAAGCCTCGAATGGAAGATCTCAGTCACGGACAATTAAGGCCAAAACCAAAAATTCAAAATGTGTTTTTATGGTTAAAAAAAAAAAAAGGTTACTGTATTTTATTTGCCAGTGCATAAGCAGCTAGGACTGAAGTCACATGTCTACACATTACCTACAAGACCACACACTGCATTCAAGCTCTTGCACAAGCTACCTCTCTCCTTTTAAAGGTAGAAGTGGTGCAAATGTAACTCAACTTAAAAATAACATCTTTATAGCCTTGTTTCCCATTACAGAAAAACTCAGTAATTTCTTCATTGTTATTACTTTTAGAACTCATGTATAATATCCTGCAGAACATTAGTCTCTGTAGAAGTTTTTCAGACATTAATATTTGGGAGTAAAACCAATAAAATCTTGTTTACAGCTCTAAAATACATTTCTTAGTTATGTTTGAAAGCTTATCTTGCACAGATTGAGGTTTCAATTTTTTTTTTTAAACGTTTTCCTAACCCAACCACATTATACTCTTGAGAGTAACTAAGCTAAATTCAGCATGTTTTGAAGATCCAGAAAGATGCAAACGAAGAGCCACACTAAAACCCAACTCTGATGACTTCTGCTCTCCATAAACAGATTAGCCAGGCTGCAGATTAGCCAGGGCTCAGGTTTAAGCACTCCCTTATACCTACGTGCAGAACTAATTTGCACCTCCAGTTCTTGATGGCTGAACTGCGGTGCTACACGAACCCAACCCCTCTCCCAGAAGTAAAGAGCTTTCTCCAGACAGTGAAAAGCACAGGATACCAAACCCCATCAACTACACTAAGCACACACACAGCCAAAGTGGGATTTTCCGCACGACCACCAAAGTAGCTGGCCAAAAACCAGGAGGAGGGTCATACTGAGTCTTTGTGCCGTTCCTATCCACAGGCCATCACACATCTCTGCGCAGGCTCTTCCAAGCCTCCCACAGCAGTCATACAACTGAGGGCTTTCCCTCACCTTTCTGATCCTCTGTCCTGGTTACAGCAGGGATAGAGTTAATTTCCTTCCTAGTAGCTGGTACAGTGCTGTGTTTTAGGGTGAGAACAATGTTGATAACACACCAATGTTTTAGTTGTTGCTAAGTAGTGTTTACACTAGCCAAGGACTTTTCAGCTTCCCGTGCTCTACCGACTGAGAAGGCTGGAGGTGCACAAGAAGCTGGGAGGGGGCACAGCCAGGACAGCTGACCCAAACTGGCCAAAGGGACATTCCATACCATGTGACGTCATGCTCAGTACATAAACTGGGGGAAGCTGGCCGGGGGGGCCGCTGCTCGGGGACTGGCTGGGCAGCAGTCGGTGGGTGGTGAGCAATTGCATCGTGCATCACTTGCTTTCTTTTATTATTATTATTGATATTATTAGTGCTATTTTATTTTATTTCAATTATTAAACTGTTCTTATCTCAACCCAGGAGTTTTCTCACTTCTACTCTTCCGATTCTCTCCCCAATTCCACGGGGGGGGCGGGGGGGGGAGGGGGGGGGAGTGAGCAAGCAGCTGTGTGGTGCTCAGTTGCCAACTGAGGTTAAACCATGACATCCTCCAACACCCTTAGGGACTCTAGCTAAAGGACTGGATCATCTGTAAAATAATCTAAATACACAGATACTAAACAGGAAAAGGTAAACAGTGCCGTTCATCCATCTGTGCTATGATGAATGTTTTGCATTTACATTTTTATGCAGCAACTACCGCTTTCACAACTGAAGAGCTTTAAAACTACAGTGGTACGCTGTTCCCTGAGTGGAACAGGCAGCCGGCTACTGAGTTACAATTCAGTATTCCCACAGAAGACAACTGGTAGGATGCTGGGGTCTTGCTCTGTCCCACCTTCTTGGTGTGGCAATATCAGTTTCATAACTTCATCTGCTTGGCCTCCAGGTCTGCTGTCAATCAAAGAAGGCTACTTAGAGGCCTCACTTGTGAGACTTGAATTTTTTTCAAGCTGCATGCACTACCACTCTCTGGTTTAGATGTTTATACCCCTGTTAAGTTTTTAGCAAGCGTGACTGAACACCTAACATGGACATCCAAGTTTATTTTGCCCTCAACAGGATCTAATCCATGTGCTCCAGAGTCACACTGTGAATCACCCCAGTGCCTTGTAAGCAGGGAGGTTTAGCAGACTTGCTTCAGAGCTGCGCTACCGCTCTAAACAAAAATGCTAACATAGGTGCAACCTGGGAGACGCTCTGCATTCAACTGCGGTTGGAACAAATCTTTTTCCAAGCACTTCAGACCTAAGACTAATGTCAGAAGGGAAAGTAATTTCCACCAGAAATGCTTCTAGGCCCAGTCTTATGAGTTTCCCCATTTACAAAGATGGATAAAACTAGCCCTGAAACAATTAAGCTGCGTATGAAGCACCAAATTAGCATGCACTTGATGTCTGCTCAGCTCAGCAGAAAAAAAAGTACTCTTGGCTGTAGGAGTGTAACTGAGCGGCATCCTACCCGCTTTCAGCAGTACAGCCTACCAAGGGGCATCCGTGTGCCAGGATCTCTGCTCCCTTCCTCCAGCTGGCAGGAGGACCAGCAGGACCAGTTACTTGTTTTTCATGTTCAGTTCTGTTGTCTTTGGAGCACTTCGAGTTAGACTAGTCAAAAGAAATTGTCATAAAAAGATACTACATTCACACATAATGCAATGCCTAGAATGAAATGCCACTTCTTAATTTTTGTTAATTTACTGTATGGTCCTTGACTAAATATTACCGTAAAAAAATAAAGAATTATATATGTATGAAGTTTCTCAGGTGTCTCTTCCTATTTTCATTGCTCAGAATTAAAAAAGCAAACATAATTCCAATTTCTTAAATAAAAAAGAATAAGTGAGACTAGTTAGGAAAATAAGTGTTAATCAGGTGTTTTTCCATCCTCTCAGAACAATTTACATACTTTTCATTTTTAAAACAAAAGTTTCAATGTCTTAATAGTGAAAACTGAGCTCTTTTACTGCACTCTTCATTGAACAATTCTATTTCTTGACTTTGACGTTATTCTAGTACAGAAAACCTAATTGAATGAAGACAGCATTGGTCCCGTTTCTTCCAGAGACTGCCAAAGTAGACACACTGCAACCCAATGTGCTACTATCCATACCATATATTTGCTCATAGCATGATCTGTCATTAACGGAGCAGCCTATATTCAACAGTGTGGCCATTCTTTTACTAGAGGCTGTGAGGTGCAAAGTAGGTGAAATAGCGATGCGAGTATTTTCTTTCATCCCCAACCATACCGAGAGCACGGATTTCATCAGCTGTCTGCTGACAGATGTATCGCTGTTTACTCCATGTCCTTGCTTGTGGGTTACTCCTCTGATCTCTAACAGGATCCATCGGGGCTTGCCAAACTTCAGCTGCTCAAGTCTCATTCATGATATCTCTTCTCACAGGAGCCTGTAATGCTCATCACAGGAAGCCATGTAATATTCAGCTACAAGAGCATCATATACTTACTAAAATCCAAGAGGGACAAAATCAGCCCTCAGATGACAGTGGGCAGATCTCAGTTTCAAGAAAAACAGCAGCCACACACTTAAGGGTGAAATATTACCTAGGAATAAATCCCCAGTGCTGGGAATAACTGGGAACAATTTCTAGAGCCAAATACCTGCTTTTATCATTTTGTATTTTCATAGGTTTCATATCGAGTTTCTCTCCTTTTATTCGGCAGCAGAAAATTTGTAACAGTGGGAGCATCATTATCTGTTATACTTACTTCAAGGCTCCATTTGATTTATGCAGTGAGCAAACCAAAACAAAAAAAATCCCTGTTTCTAAATGTATTATGAGTTAGTGCTACAGGCTGTCAATGTTTTGCACAAATTGTATCAAAGTGGCTAAGAGAGATAATCAACTCTCTTCCAACATTAAGATATTTTAATGCTATTTCCCGTAACAACTCAGGCTGATGCTGTAGTAAGTTGTCATTCCTACACTGTACAGTACCTTCTGGGGTGCACGGGCAACCAAAAAGGTAGACATTGTTTATGGGTAAGAAGCAAACATCTTCTCATGGGAGTTGCAGAATTTCTAACCCAGAACAGGCAGGCAGAAATGCTGGGGGCAGAACCCCCTTGTAAATATATTCAGATCAGGATTAAGGCTTATAGGAAATTTCCTATATAAAGTTGCCATGTAAGACTAGTATGATCACCCGTAGAAACGGAGAGCAGCTATGAGCAACTGAATTATGTCCTTCTGATGAATATCATTTTCACTGCTGTCATGCCCTTACGACCCAGTTAGCTCACGCTGGATAATGACCAATGTCCTGAAAATATGCTCATCATCGAGAGTAATTTCAGATTTAGCCATCAGAACCTTAGCTAGGCTAATAGTCCAGTCCACTGCAAGGCTGATATAATTAGCAGCAGGTCTACTGCTAAGATAGCAAGGGTTAAAGCTTTTTTCACTGTACTGTCAGTAAACTTGCACTTCAAAAAGCAGGTTGCCGTAGATTTTTCAAGAATGAGGGTCTTGCATTTCATCACCCAACATGGCACATTAGGAGCTTTCTACTAAAAAATGGCAAGTTTCTGATTTATTTCACATCAAATTCATTGAGGTGTCTCTAATTTTCACTAGTTTAAGTGAAATGTGCAAGAGGATTGATCTAAACCATGAAAGCCTAGATCTATGACAAGGTAAATGCATTAACCGAGACAACACACGCTTTTGGTTAATGGTTAAGACACGCCATCAGCAACCTAACCCTAACAGCAGGGACCATTTTGCAAAACGTGGTAAATGGCAGGTATAGTGGAAGTCACAAAAGCAGTTGTCAATTTCTAAGCTCATAAGAAAGTAGGTGACCTTGGATGCTCTTTCTGAGCTTGTGTGCACACTAAGTACCGTGTGCAGTGTGATGATGAGTACTGTAGAAGGACCTGAATGAATTATAATGCACATCTTACTGTGTTACTGGCCAGATTACTACGAGATTATTAAATTCACTTTTCTGTTTATTGTACTCATCAATATACTAAACTTCAGGCTTATTGAATTTGAAATTTATATCCATAACTATTTTGGAGAGATTAGATAACTCTTCCTGAATCTTAAA